>NW_028274809.1:101025543-101328573 GCF_037043125.1 Eumetopias jubatus | reverse complement strand
GCCTCATAGCCCACAGCTTCTCACCACGAGCTCCAGGCAGTGTCCTTGGATCTCTGAACACTGTGGCCTTGCTCACACTGCTCTGGTTAGTCTGGTCCACCGACGCTGGCTCAGCACCTACTGTGCGCTAGGCTTTACACACGCAGTCCCTCCACCTTACCACAAGCCTGCAGGTGGGTATGGCCCCATTTTGCAGGTGAGGAAACTGAGGTCCAGGAGCATCATTTCTCACCTCTGTACCTTTGCAGGTTGTCCCTGCAAACTGGGATGTCCTCCCCGCTCCCTGTCGCCAGGAAGTGGGACCAGGCCAAAGCTGACCTGGAAGTCTTCCCTAGCCAGCCGCTAGCTCTGTTTCCTTCTAGGCCCTGCCATCTGGCCTTCACGCCCTGTTCCTTGCCTGTCCACATCGGGAGTCCCACAGCGCAAGCCACACGTAGGGCCCTCCAGTCAGGAGCGGCAAGACCCCTGTGCGCTCTCCCACAGGCTGGCACAGAGCTGAGCAGGTGAGGCATCTGGGCTGGACAAATTGGTGGAAGTTCTCACACACGTAGAGCCTGACATCCTTCCTCCAGGCAAATGCAGGTGGCCTCTCAGCATTAAAAACCACCTCGTCATAGGAGCCCCTTTTGCCAAGAACTGTATGCAGCTCTGGCCATTTCCTGGAGCCATTTTCCACCCCCAGAAAAAACCCACTATTGACTATTCTAGGAAACCAACTTAGTTCTTGGAAGTTCTTGGAATCCAAGCACTGAAGTTTGGGACCTGCCTGCTTCCTTGGGACCTGGCACATAAATGTGTTGCTTTCCTCTTTCTAAGTCCATTCTCAAAGCACAATCTCTCCTCTTCTTGACTCCAGATAGTAAAAAGAAAGCCCCTTCCTCCTTGCCCCCTCAGAAATTGAGTTACCACAGAAGAAAGAACATGGATTTCAGGTTCATATAAACTGGGTTCACATCCCAGCTCTCCAGCTGTGGGAGCTGGTATAAGTAAGTTCATTAACATCGCTGAGCCTCAGTTTCCCGCTCTGTAAAATGGAACTCTGCAGTCATGTGAGATGAGGCTGGCACACTGAGGGCCTGCAACGAAAATTAGCCATTTATATTTATTGTTTTGATGGCTGGTATGCCCCCAGCACCTACCTGCCTGTTCCCATCCCTTGGGCCGGACTGTAGGGTCCAGGCGGAGATGACATTGAAGGCCTTGACCACCGTGCAGGTGGGGAAGAGGGAAGCCAGGTACTCAGCATTGGACTCACGGTGCCGGAGGTGCTCCTGCTCTGTGGGGTTGCTCACATCCACGAGGATCTTGCCAGCCAGTTGGTCGCTGAGGCCACACAGTGAGGAGTAGTGCTCCCGGAACATGGCCACAAAGATGACGTCAGGGGAGTCCACTGC
Organism: Eumetopias jubatus; assembly: GCF_037043125.1. Lineage (NCBI taxonomy): Eukaryota > Metazoa > Chordata > Mammalia > Carnivora > Otariidae > Eumetopias > Eumetopias jubatus. The sequence continues at coordinate 101,327,179 of NW_028274809.1, read as the reverse complement.
CTCCGCCTGGAAAGTCACTTGTGCCGCTGAGGGGAACAGCCCAGCCGTGCGTTTGGGGTTGCGGCTCCCCACCACCACGCTAAAGCCAGAGCCCACTAGGCGTGTGACCAGGGAGCGGGCAAAGTCCCCACTGCCCAGGATGCCCACTTTGGGGGCTTCACTGGGGGTCTCGGCAAGGCTCCCATCACTGTCCACCAGGCGGCGGCTGATCAGTGGCTTGTCCATCTCTCCTGACATTTGGGTGGCTGGAAGGAAAGCAGGAACTTGATCAGTGGAGAGCTCCCAGACTGTCCTTCATACCACCTTCCTCTTTCTTGTCCACTGTAACCACATGGTGGTCAAACATTCACCCAACAGAGCTCCATGGCGTTAGCAGGTGCCAGCATAGGGGGTGGGCTGAGCGAGACCTAGCACCTTCCCAAGGACGGCACAAAGTCAGGAAGATGGGGAAGGACCTCTGCCCTCCACCCTCTGTCCTGAATTATTTCCTTGGCACAAATGTGCAAATTTGCAAGAGTGCTGAGAAAGAAGTATATAGAACTTCTATGATGAGGGTACCTGGGTGGCTCAGTCGGTTAAGCATCTGCCTTCAGCTTGGGTCATGATCCCAGGGTCCCGGGATCGAGCCTTCCGTAGGGCTCCATGCTCGGCGGGGAGTCTGCTTCTCCCTCTATCCCTCCCCTCTGCTCGTGATCGCTCTCTCTCAAATAAATAAATAAAATCTTTAAAAAAAAAGAATGCTTAAAACAAAACAAAACACCACCTTCCATGATGAGTGCTATGCGGTGCCATACTTCTTTTCAAAGGAGTATGTGAGAGATGGAGGGATAGCGTTACTGTCTAGGAGTGACCCCGACCTCACTCCCACCAAGTGTTATCTGATTACCAGGAACGGCGACATGTCCCTGTGCTTGTTTACATTTTGCATTTTGGGAAGGTACCTCTGTGCTCTTCCTCGAGTAGATGATGAGCAGCTTGGAGGCAGGGACCTCATCTAACTTGAATTTGGGTCTCACCATTCGTCCCAGGGCCTGGTACAGAGCTGGTGTTCGACGTCTGCTGAGTGAACAAACGAACACTGACATCTGCTCTCTGAGGGTAGGACTGGAGTGGAACGTGACAGTGAGTGGGACCCTGAGATTGCATGGGTGCCCTGGGATCTCCTTTACTGAGCCTGACAGATGAGTGCCCACGGTGGAAAATCTGGCCTTGGGCCAGGAATTCATAGTAAACTTGGGTGGGAAAAGTTCTGCTGGCCTTGGCACCAGCTTCAAACTGAAATTTGCCATTTCCTTTGAGCATGAACGTAAGCAGCAGACCACAATAGTGGTCAGTGGTAGCCAGTGCTGACCATATCCCAAGTTTAATTGTGAAAGAGTTCTTCAGATACTATTTAAGCTTATCACTCACTTAAAATTATGGCAGACAGGATAAATATATAATAAATTTATAAAGCAAATATTAACAGATGTGAAGAGAGAAATAGATGGCAACACAATAATAATAAGGGACTTCACTACCCTGCTCTCAACAATGGATGGATCATCCAGACAAAATCAGCACAGAAACGTTGGACTTGAACTATACGTGAGACCAAACAAACCCAACAGACATATACGGAACATCCCATCCAACAGCAGCAGAATACACGTTCTCATGCATCCACAGAACATCGTCCAGGACAGATCACACATTAAGTCATAAAAGAAGTCTTACAAATTTAAGAAGACTGAAATCATAGGGGGTATCTTTTCTGACCACAGTGGTATATAACTAGAAAATGGAAAAATTCACAAATATGTGGAAATTAAGTAATACACTTTTTTTCTTTTCAAATTTTTATTTAAATTCTAGTGAGTCATCATACAGTGCAATACTGGTGTAAGGAGTAGAATTCAGTGATTCATCACTTACATGCACCCAGTGCTCATCCTAACAAGTGACTTCCTTAATGCCCATCAGCCATCTAACCTATCCCCCACCCCCCTCCCTCCATCACCCCTCGGTTTGTTCTCTAAGAGTCTCTTATGGTTTGTTTCCCTCTCTCCATTTCCGCCCTCCCCCCCATGTGTTCATCTGTTTTGTTTCTTCAATTCCACATATGAGTGAAATCATATGGTATCTGTCTTTCACTGACTGACTTATTTTGCTTAGCATAACACACTCTGGCTCCTAAAACAGACACATAGATCAATGGAACAGAACAGAAAACCCAGAAATGGACCCACAACTTTATGGTCAAGTAATCTTCGACAAAGCAGGAAAGAATGTCCAATGGAAAAAAGACAGTCTCTTCAACAAATGGTGTTGGGAAAATTGGACAGCCACATGCAGAAGAATGAAACTGAACCACTCTCTTACACCACACACAAAAATGAACTTAACATGGATGAAAGACTTAAATGGAGACAGGAATCCATCAGAATCCTAGAGGAGAACACAGGCAGCAACATCTCTGATCTCAGCTACAGCAACTTATTAGACACGTCACCAGAAGCAAGGGAAACAAAAGCAAAAATGAACTATTGGGACTTCATCAAGATAAAAGCTTCTGCACGGCAAAGGAAACAATCAACAAAACTAAAGGCAACCTGTGGAATGGGAGAAGATATTTGCAAATGACCTATCTGATAGAGGGTCACTACCCAAAATCTATAAAGAACTTATCAAACTCAACACCCAAAAAAGTAATACACTCTTGGAGAACCAATGAGCCAAGGAAGAAATCAAAAGGGAAATCCAAAACATCTTGAAACAAATGAAAACGGAAACTCAACATACCAAAACTTATGGGATGCAACAAAAGCAGTTCTAAGAGGGATGTTTGTAGCTTCATGTGTACCTTACAAAAAAGGAAAAATCTCAAACAACCTACCTGTACACCTCAAGGAGCTAGAAAAAGAACAATTCCAAAGTTCTAGCAGAAGGAAGGAAATAACAAAGATCAGAGTAGAAATAATGAAATAGAGGCTAGAAAAACAATAGAAAAGAACAATGAAACTAAAACCTGGTTTTTTGAAAAGATGAACAAAATTGACAAAACTTTAGCTAGACTAAGAAAAAACAGACTCCAAATAAAAAATGAAACATACATTACAACTGATACAACAGAAATACCAAAGGTCATAAGAGACTATTATGAACAATTATATGGCAACAAACTGGACAACCCAGAGGAAATGGATAAATTCCTAAAAACCTATAATCTACCAAGACTGAATCATGAAGAAATAGAAAACCTGAACAAGCTAATAATGAGTAAGGTGACTGAATCAGTAATAAGAAATTTTCCACCAAGCATTTCTTTTTTTTTTTTAATTTTATTTATTTATTTGACAGAGAGAGAGGGAACACAAGCAGGGGGAGTGGGAGAGGGAGAAGCAGGCTTCCCGCCGAGCAGGGAGCCCGATGCAGGGCTTGATCCCAAGACCCCGTGAACATGACCCAAGCCGAAGGCAGCCACTTAACGACTGAGCCACCCCCGTGGCCCTTCCACCCAGCATTTCAAGAAGATTTAATGCTAGCCCTTCTCCAACTGTTCCAAAATATCAAAGAGGAAGGATCACTTTCAGGCTCATTTTATGAGGTTAGTGTTACCCTGATACCAAAGCCAGATAAGGACACCACAAGAAAAGAAAATTACAGGCCAATACCCTTGATTAACACAGATGAAAAAATCTTTGACAAACTACTAGCAAACTAAATCCAACAGCACATTAAAAGGATCCTATACCCAGCTTAGCAAGATGGTGGAGGAGTAGGAGACCTAGATTTCGTCTGGTCTCAGGAATTCAGCTGAATAGGGATGAAACCATTCTGAACACCTACAAACTCAACAGGAGATCGAAGAAGGGAGTAGCAACAACTCTCTGAACAGAGAAGCGACCACTTACTGGAAGGTAGGACGTGCGGAGAAGTGAATCCGAGGTGATATTCGGGAGGATAGACGGCGGGGGAGGGGCCTCCGTCGGCCGCTTCTGGCAAGTGCTAGAGCCACAGAGCACAAAATCGGAACTTTTAGAAGTTGGCTCCGCTGAGTGACGTCGCTCCAGTGGTTAAGCAGGGGGTGGAACCCTCGCGGGACAGTGTGGTCTCAGGACCCTCGGGGTCACAGAAAGACCGGGGGTGCCTGAGTGCAGCAGAGCTCCCAGGTATCGGAGCGGGGAAGCCGGCTGCAGAGACGGAGCCGAGGCACGGGCTCTCAGCTCAGGGTTGCCATAAACTGTGATCTGCGGCCCAGTCGGGCCACTGCTCCTCCAGCAGGGACCCAACAAGCGGCAGATCCGGGGAGACTCCCCTTCCTCCCCGGGGAGGAGCGGCGCGGGAACGCACTGCAGGGATCTGCTGGGTTTGGAGACTCCACACGGGGTCGGGTGCCAGACATAGAAACACTCGGTCACAGGCCGGGTGAGCACGGAGTGCGGCCGGAGACCGGGGACACGGGAGTGACTGACTGCTTTTCTCTGGGGGCGCACTGAGGAGTGGGGCCCCGAGTTCTCAGCTCCACCGGGTGGAGATTGGGAGGCCACCATTTTCACCCTGGTCCTCCAAGGCTGTACGGAGAGCTTGCAGGGAACAAAAGCTCCTGAGACCAAACCTGAGCAGCTTGCTTAGCCCGGTCGGACAAGGGCGGGGCAATTCTGCCTCCGGCAAAGACATTTGGGAACCACGGCAACAGGCCCCTCCCCCAGAAGATCAGCAGGAACAGCCAGCAAGCCAAGACCAAGTTTACCCGATCAATGAGAATGGGAGAACGCCAGCGCTAGGGGAATATTGCACACAGAATTCATAGCTTTTTTTACCATGATTTTTTAGTCTTTCAAAGTTAATTTTTTTATCTGTCTTTTTTTCTTAATTTTCCTTTTTCCCTTTTTCAACCAACATCTTATCAATCTCTTTATTAAAAACATTTTTATTTTTCATTTTTAGAGTCATATTCTATCCCTTCATAGTAGTTACCCTTATTTTTGGCATATATATATAAGTCGTTCTCTCCTTAAAAATTTTGAGATACAGTTTCTTCTAACAGATCAAAATATACCCTAAATCTCTAGTGTATGCCTTTGTTCTAGTCTCCTGCCTGATCACATTCTCTCCCTTTTTTTTAATCCTCTTCTTTCTTTTTTCAAACAACTTTTTATCAATTCCTTTTATAGTTTTTTAAAATAATTTTCATCTTTACAGTCATATTACATCCCTTTATCATATCAACCTTTATTTTTGTACATATATAAGTTTTTCTTTCTTTAAAATTTTGGGAGGCACTTTCTTCTAACAGACAAAAATACACCCAAAATCTAGTGTGTGGCACTGATCTATGCACCAGCCTGATCATATTTGATCATATTCTGTTTTTGTTTTGTTTTGTTCTGTTTTTGTTTGTTTTTATCTTTTTCTTTTTCTTTTTTCTTTCTTTCCTTTTCTTTTCCCCCAGTTTCAGGTCTTTTCTGATTTGTTTAGAGTATATTTTCTGGGGATGTTATTACCCTGTTAGCATTCTGTTCTCGCATTCATCTATTCTCCTCTGGACAAAATGATGAGATGGAAAAAGTCACCTCAACAAAAAGAACAAGAAGTAGTACCAACTGCCAGGGACCTACTCAAAACGGACATTAGTACGATGTAGGACCTAGAGTTCAGAATTATGACTTTAAAGATACTAGCTGGGCTTGAAAAAGGCATGGAAGTTATTAGAGAAACCCTTTCTGGAGAAATAAAAGAACTAAAATCTAACCAAGTCGAAATCAAAAAGGCTATTAATGAGGTGCAATCAAAAATGGGGGCACTAACTGCTAGGATAAATGAGGCAGAAGAGAGAATCAGTGATATAGAAGACCAAATGTTGGAAAATAAAGAAGCTGAGAAAAAGAGAGATAAACAACTACTGGATCACAAGGGGAGAATTAGAATAATTGGGATCCCAGAAGAAGAAGAAAGAGAGAGAGGGGCAGAAGGTATATTGGAGCAAATTATAGCAGAGAACTTCCCTAATTTGGGTAAGGAAACAGGCATCAAAATCCAGGAGGCACAGAGAACCCCTCTCAAAATCAATAAAAATAGGTCAACACCCCGACATCTAATAGTAAAACTTATGAGTCTCAGAGACAAAGAGAAAATCCTGAAAGCAGCTCAGGAGAAGAGATATGTAACCTACAATGGCAGAAACATTAGATTGGCAACAGACCTCTCCACAGAGACCTGGCAGGCCAGAAAGGACTGGCATGATATCTTCAGAGCACTAAATGAGAAAAATATGCAGCCAAGAATACTATATCCAGCTAGGCTGTCACTGAAAATAGAAGGAGAGATAAAAAGCTTCCAGGACAAACAAAAACTAAAGGAATTTGCAAACACGAAACCAGCCCTACAAGAAATATTGAAAGGGGTCCTCTAAGAAAAGAGAGAGCCTAAAAGCAACATAGCCCAGAAAGGAACACAGACAATATACAGTAACAGTCACCTTACAGGCAATACAATGGCACTAAATTCATATCTTTCAATAGTTACCCTGAATGTAAATGGGCTAAATGCCCCAATCAAAAGACACAGGCTATCAGATTGGATTAAAAAACAAGACCCATCGATATGCTGTCTGCAAGAGACTCATTTTAGACCCAAAGACACCCCCAGATTGAAAGTGAGGGGGTGGAAAATCATCTACCATGCTAATGGACACCAAAAGAAAGCTGGGGTGGCGATCCTTATATCAGACAAATTAGATTTTAAAACAAAGACTGTAATAAGAGATGAGGAAGAACACTATATCCTACTTAAAGGGTCTATCCAACAAGAAGATCTAACAGTTGTAAATATCTATTCCCCTAACATGGGAGCAGCCAATTTTATAAGGCAATTAATAACAAAAGCAAAGAAACACATCGACAACAATACAAAAATAGTGGGGGACTTTAACACCCCCGTGACTGAAATGGACAGATCATCTAAGCAAAAGATCAACAAGGAAATAAAGACTTGAAATGACACACTGGACCAAATGGACTTCACAGACATATCCAGAGCATTCCATCCCAAAGCAACGGAATACACATTCTTCTCTGGTGCCCATGGAACATTCTCCAGAATAGATCACATCCTAGGTCACAAATCAGGTCTCAATCGGTACCAAAAGACTGGAATCATTCCCTGCATATTTTCAGACCACAATGCTTTGAAACTGGAACTCAATCACAAGACGAAAGTTGGAAAAAACTCAAATCCATGGAGGCTAAAGAGCATCCTACTAAAGAATGAGTGGGTCAACCAGGAAATTGAAGAAGAATTTAAAAAATTCATGGAAACCAATGAAAATGAAAACACAACTGTTCAAAATCTTTGGGATGCAGCAAAGGCAGTCCTAAGAGGAAAGTATATAGCAATACAAGCCTTTCTCAAGAAACAAGAAAGGTCTCAAATACACAACCTAACCCTACACCTAAAGGAGCTAGAGAAAAAACAGCAAATAAAGCTTAAACCCAGCAGAAGAGAAATAATAAAGATCAGAGCAGAAATCAATGAAATAGAAACCAAAAAGAACAGTAGAACAGATCAATGAAACTAGGAGCTGGTTCTTTGAAAGAATTAACAAGATTGATAGACCCCTAGCCAGACTTATCAAAAAGAAAAGAGAAATGACCCAAATCAACAAAATCATGAATGAAAGAGGAGAGATCACAACCAACACCAAAGAAGTACAAACAATTATAAGAACATATTATGAGCAACTCTATGCCAGCAAATTAGATAACCTGGAAGAGATGGATGCCTTCCTAGAGATGTATCAACTACCAAAACTAAACCAGGAAGACATAGAAAACCTGAACAGACCTATAACCACTAAGGAAATTGAAGTAGTCATCAAAAATCTCCCAACAAACAAAAGCCCAGGGCCAGATGGCTTCCCAGGGGAATTCTACCAAATATTTAAAGAAGAATTAATACCTATTCTGAAACTGTTCCAAAAAATAGAAGTGGAAGGAAAACTTCCAAACTCGTTTTATGAGGCCACCATTACCTTGATCCCCAAACCAGACAAAGACCTCATCAAAAAGAATTACACACCAATATCCTTGATGAACATGGATGCAAAAATTCTCACCAAAATACTAGCCAATAGGATCCATCAGTACATTAAAAAGATTATTCACCATGACCAAGTGAGATTTATCCCTGGGCTGCAAGGTTGGTTCAACATTCGCTAATCAACGTGATACAATACATTAACAAAAGAAAGAACGAGAATCATATGATCCTCTCAATAGATGCAGAAAAAGCATTTGACAAAGTACAACATCCTTTCTTGATCAAAACTCTTCAGAGTATAAGGATAGAGGGTACATACCTCAATATCATAAAAGCCATCTATGAAAAACCTACAGCGAATATCATTCTCAATGGGGAAAAACTGAGAGCTTTCTCCCTAAGGTCAGGAACATGGCAGGGATGTCCACTATCACCACTGCTATTCACCATAGTATTAGAAGTCCTAGCCACAGCAATCAGACAACAAAAATAAAAGGCATCCAAATCGGCAAAGAAGTCAAACTCTCACTGTTTGCAGATGATATGATACTTTATGTGGAAAACCCAAAAGACTCCACCCCAAAACTGCTAGAACTCATACAGGAATTCAGTAAAGTGGCAGGATATAAAATCAATGCACAGAAATCAGTGGCATTCCTATACACCAATAACAGGACAGAAGAGAGACAAATTAAGGAGTCGATCCCATTTACAATTGCACCCAAAACCATAAGATACCTAGGAATAAATCTAACCAAAGAGGCAAAGGATCTGTACTCAGAAAACTATAAAATACTCATGAAAGAAATTGAGGAAGACACAAAGAAATGGAAAAACATTCCATGCTCATGGATTGGAAGAACAAACATTGTGAAGATGTCAATGCCACCTAGAGCAATCTACACATTCAATGCAATCCCCTTCAAAATACCATCTTTTTTCAAAGAAATGGAACAAATAATCCTAAAATTTGTATGGAACCAGAAAAGACCCCGAATAGCCAGAGGAATGTTGAAAAAGAAAAGCAAAGCTGGCGGCATCACGATTCCGGACTTCCAGCTCTATTACAAAGCTGTCATCATCAAGACAGTATGATACTGGCACAAAAACAGACACGTAGATCAATGGAACAGAATTGAGAGCCCAGAAATGGACCCTCAACTCTATGGTCAACTCATCTTTGACAAAGCAGGAAAGAATGTCCAATGGCAAAAAAACAGTCTCTTCAACAAATGGTGTTGGGAAAATTGGACAGCCACATGCAGAAGAATGAAACTGGACCATTTCCTTACACCACACACAAAAATAGACTCAAAGTGGTTGAAAGACCTAACTGTGAGACAGGAGTCCTTCAAAACCCTAAAGGTGAACACAGGCAGCAACCTCTTCCACCTTGGCTGCTACAACTTCTTCCTAGAAACATCGCCAAAGGCAAGGGAAGCAAGGGCAAAAATGAACTATTGGGACTTCATCAAGATAAAAAGCTTCTGCACAGCAAAAGAAACAGTCCACAAAACCAAAAGACAACCGACAGAATGGGAGAAAATATTTGCAAATGACATATCAGATAAAGGGCTAGTATCCAAAATCTAGAAACAACTTATCAAACTCAACACCCAAAGAACAAATAATCCAATCAAGAAATGGGCAGAAGACAGGAACAGGCATTTTTCCAAAGAAGACATCCAAATGGCCAACAGACACATGAAAAAGTGCTCAACATCGCTCGGCATCAGGGAAATCCAAATGAAAACCTCCATGAGATAATACCTCACACCAGTCAGAATGGCTAAAATTAACAAGTCAGGAAACAACAGATGTTGGCGGGGATGCGGAGAAAGGGGAACCCTCTTACACTGTTGGTGAGAATGCAGGCTGGTGCAACCACTCTGGAAAACAGTATGGAGGTTCCTCAAAAAGTTGAAAATAGAGCTACCTTATGATCCAGCAATTGCACTACTGGGCATTTACCCCAAAGATACAAATGTAGGGATCCAAAGGGGTACGTGCACCCTGACGTTTATAGCAGCAATGTCCACAATAGCCAAACTGTGGAAAGAGCCCAGATGTCCATCGACAGATGAATGGATAAAGAAGATGTGGTATATATATATACAATGGAATATTATGCAGCCATCAAAAGGAATGAGATCTTGCCATTTGCAACGATGTGGATGGAACTGGAGGGTGTTATGCTGAGCAAGGTAAGTAAATCAGAGAAAGACATGTATCATATGACCTCACTGATATGAGGAATTCTTAATCTCAGGAAACAAACTAAGGGTTGCTGGAGTGGGGGGGGGTGGGAGGGATGGGGTGGCTGGGTGATAGACATTGGGGAGGGTATGTGCTATGGTGAGTGCTGTGAATTGTGCAAGACTCTTGAATCACAGATCTGTACCTCTGAAACAAATAATGCAGTATATGTTAAGAAAAAAAAAAAGAAGAAGATAGCAGGAGGGGAAGAATGAAGGGGGGGGAAATCGGAGGGGGAGACGAACCATGAGAGACAATGGACTCTGAAAAACAAACTGAGGGTTCTAGAGGGGAGGGGGAGGATGGGTTAGCATGGTAATGGGTATTAAAGAGGGCACGTTCTGCATGGAGCACTGGGTGTTATGCACAAACAATGAATCATGGAACACTACATCAAAAACTAATGATGTAATGTATGGTGATTAACATAACAATAAAAAATTAAAGAAAATTAAAGGATCCTATACCACAATCAAGTGGGATTCATCCCTGGGACACAAAGATGGTTCAACATATGCAAACCAGTAAATAAATGTGATGCACATCAACAGAATGAGGGATAAAAATCATGTGGTCATATCAACACATGGAAAAAAAGCATTTGGCAAAATTAAACATCCTTTCATGATAAAAACTCAATACTGGTATTGAAGGAGTACACCTCCACATAATAAAGATCATATATGACAAGCCCACACCTAACATCATACTGAATGGTAAGAAGCTGAAAGCTTTTCCTTTTAGATCAGGAAGAAGACAAGGATGACCTTCTTGACACTTCTATTCAACATAGTACAAGAAGTCTTAGCCAGGGCTGTTAGGCAAGAGAAAAAAGAAAAGGCATCTACATTGGAAAGGAAGAAGTAAAATTTGTCTCTGTTTGCTCAGATGACATGATCTTACATATAGAAAACTCTAAAGACCCCACCAAAAAACCCTGTTAAAACTAAGAAACGAATTCAGTAAAGTTGCAGGATACAAAATCAACATAGAAAAATCAATTGTGTTTCTAAGTACTAACAATGAACTATCCAAAAAAGAAATTAAGAAGGTAATCTCATTTACAATGCCGTCGAAAAGAATAAAATACTTAAAAATAAATTTAACCAAAAAGGTGAAATATCTGTATACTGAGAACTATGAAACACTGACGAAAGAAATTCAAGACACAAATAAATAGAAATGTATCCTATGTTCATGGATTGAAAGAATTAATGTTGTTAAAATGTCCATAGTACCCAAAGTGATCTGCAGATTTAAGGCAATCTCTATCAAAATTCCAATGGCATTTTTCACAGATATAGAAAGAACATTCCTAAGATTTGTATGAAACTGCAGAAGACCGCAAATAGCTAAATCAATCTTGAGCAAGAAGAACAAAATTGGAGGCATCACTTCCTGACTTCAAATTATATTACAGAGTTATAATAATCAAAACAGTATAGTACTGGCATGAAAACAGACACATAGATCAATGGAATGAAATAGAGTCCAGAAAGAAACCCATGCATATAAGGGCAACTAATCTTCAAAAGAGGTGCCAAGAATACTCAACGGGGAAAAGACAGTCTCTTCAATAAATGGTGCTGAGAAAACTGGATGTACTCATGCAAAAGAATGAAATTGGACCCTTACCTTACACCATACACAAAAACCAACCTAAAATTGATTAAGGACTTACTCAAAAGGGATGTAAAACCTGAAACTGTAGAACTCCCTGAAGAAAACATGGGAAAAAGCTCCTTGTCATGGTCTAGGCAATGATTTTTTTTATTTGTTTTTTGATTTGACACCAAAAGCACAGGCAACAAAGTAAGGACAAATAAGTGGGACTACATCAAATTAAAAGGCTTTTGCACAGTAAATGAAACAATAAACAAAATGAAAAGGCCACCTATGGAATAGGACAAAATATTAGCAAACCATCTATCCAAAAGAGGATTGATTTCCAAAATATGTAAGGAACTCCTACAACTTATACAACTCAATAGTAAATAAAACAAGACAACCCCCCCAAACAAATAATTCCATTAAAAAATGGGCAAAGGACCTGAATAGACATTTTTCCAAAGACAACATACAAATGGCCAATAAGTATATGAAAAGATATTTAACATCACTAGTCATTAGGGAAATGTAAATCTAAACCACCATGATATATCTCCTCAAACCTGTTAGGATGACTATTATCAAAAAGACCAAAAACTCAAAAGATAATAAGTGTTGGGGAGGATGTGGAGAAAAGAGAACCATTGTGCACTGTTGGTGGGAATATAAATTGGTGCAGCTATTATAGAAAACAGCATGGAGGCTCCTCAGAATACTAGAAATAGAAATATGATATGATCTAGCAATCCATCTTCTGAGTATGTATTCAAAGAAAATAGAATCACTATCTCAGGGACACCTGGGTGGCTCAGTCGGTTAGGCATCTGCCTTTGGTTCAGGTCATGATCCTGGGGTCCTGGGATCGAGTCCCACATCGGGATCCTTGCTCAATGGGGAGCCTGCTTCTTCCTCTGCCTGTGCTGTCTTTCTCTCTTACTTTCTCTCTCTGACAAATAAATAAAGTCTTTAAGAAAAAAAAAAAGAATCACTATCTCAAAGAGATATATATGTACCCCATGTTCACTACATCATCACTCACAGTAGACAAGATATGGAAACAACGGGAGTGTCCATTGGTGATGAATGGACAAAGGAAATGTGGTATATACACAGAATGGAGTATTATTCAACCTCAAAAAAGAAGGAAATCCTGACATTTGTGTCAACATGGATGAACCTGGAGGACATTGTTATGTGAAATCAGCCAACACAGAACAACAAATAATGCATGATCTCACTTGTGTATCAAAACATCACAATGTATACCTTTAGTTTTGTTAATCATACCGCAGTGAGGGTGAGGGAAAATTAAAAAAAATAAAATTATAGTAAATATTAGACCAGCCACTAGATGTTATTTAATGTATTCATAAAGAAGCATGCCTATTACTATGACACATTAAAAACATATTTTGGGAACTATGTTTCACTATAATTGGTCTCCTTTGTAATCCTATGTCATTTTGTGCATGTAGGAGCATTATTCTTTTTTTTTCAACTAACATCTTCTTTCTTGATATTAGAAGTGATTATTATTATTATTATTATTATTGTCATTATTATTATGTTTCAGGGGTAGAATTTAGTGATCCATCAGTTGCACGTAACACCCAAAGATCTTTGCATCACGTGCCCTCCTTAATGCCCATCACCCAGTTACCCCATCCCCCCACCCCACTCCCCTCCAGCAACCCTCAGTTTGTTTCCTAGAGTTAAGAGTCTCCTATGGTTTGCCCCCCTGTTTTCATCATTTTTCCTTCCCTTCTCCTACGTTCATCTGTTGTTTCTTAAATTCCACATATGAGTGAAATCATATGGTATTTGTCTTTCTCTAATTTCACTTAACATAATACCCTCTAGCTCCATCCACCTCCTCGCAAATAGCAAGATTTCATTCTTTTTTGACGGCCGAGTACTATTCCATTGTATATATATATCACTATCACATCTTCTTTATCCATTCATCTGTCGATGGACATCTGGGCTCTTTCCATAGTTAGGCTATTGTGGACATTGCTGCTATAAACACTGGGGTGCGGATGCCCCTTTGGATCACTGTATCCTTTGGATAAATACCTAGTAGTGCAATTGTTGGATCATAGGGTAGCTCTATTTTTAACTTTTTGAGGAACCTCCATACTGTTTTCCAGAGTGGCTGTACCCGTCTGCATTCCCACCAACAGAATAAGAGGGTTCCCCCTTCTGTAAGAGCATTATTTTGAGCAGAAGTCCAGAGGCCTCACCAGCCTATGGGTCCATGGGAATCCTCGGCAGAGAAGGGGTAAGAACCACTGCCACCCAGTGCAGCAGCAGGGACGGCTCTTCACCCCCTCTTCCCACTTCCCATAGCAGTCTCTTGGGTGAGGGTTGTGTGTGTGTGTATGGTGGGTTCAGGGTCTAATAATGCAAGGGGCAGCAGGAAGACCAGGAGGCTCTGTCATGGACCAGCTGTGAGTCCTTGGACAAGCCCCTGTGCCTCTCTGGGCCCCAGCTTCCACCCTTGCAAACGCAGGTCATGATTTCAGCTCCAAGATGACAGATAATGGAATCTTAAAAGGTTTTGAAAACTGTGACCTGGACATTTGACAAGGCGGCAGCATGCCTACCATGTGCCGGACACTGCTCTAAGACCTTTCCACAAGTGATGGTCATCTAGGCCTCACAGGACCCCACGAAGTAGGTGCTATGATTAGCCCCAACTTCAGGGAGGAGGAAACTGAGCTCAGAGAGGTTAAGGAACTTGCTGCAGACAGCACAGAGGATAACGGGGAAAGAACAGGATGCAGGTCTACTAGCCTCTGCAGTGAGCTTCACCAAGAGTCTTATTGCCCAGACAGAGGACCTGTCCAGAGATCCCCCAGCGAGTGGCAGAGCTGCAGCCCTGTGGCTGAGAAGAGGGGGTCAGGGTCGAAGGGAATGCATTGACTGTCGATTCCAAGAGTCAGGGGACATGCGTTGTGGCCAGGACCCCCACCCTGCTCACGTGGGACTCCACTGTACGCTCTGATGGGGACAGTCCCTCCCTGCAAAATGGGAGAGTGTTTTCTGTCTGGTTCTGGGGACAAGGATATTTTTTCCGAATGGTGATGAGCTAGCCCTTGCAGCTGCAAGCGGGGCTCCTGACGATCCCTCGAGTGCAGACTTGGAGTCGTGTGTCACCATGGAAGGTCACCCTCGGCACCCAACTCTGCCTGGGTTCTAATTCTGACTCTGCCACTCACAAGCGGCGGCTGTGGGCCTGTCAGTGCCTCGGTCTCCCCAGCGATCCAAGGGAGACAATCACAGCACCTTCCTTAAGGCGAGGTTGTGGCAATAAATAAGTCAATATAAATAAAGCACCTAAAACCTAAAAGCCCTAAGATTAGAGAGTGACTGATCCTGGCTTGGCACTCAGTGGGTGTTGGTCAGTAATCGTAAGCAGATCCTGGTACCAGCACTGTACCAGTGGCAGGGACAAGGCAAAGGAAGGATGCAGAAGCCCCTGCCAAACCCCATTTTAGCCCTGGGAGAGGAGGGGGGAATCATGACAGGGGCTCTGCCGGTGGCCTCGGGCTCCCAGGCCTACATGGGGGATTTAGGCTGAGGTGAATATAAACCCCTCCACGAGGCCTCCAGCATTCCCTGTGGTCAGTCAAGGCTGAGACAGATGCACTGAGAAGATGCACTTCCCCCGTCCCTGCATCAGCCGCCTGAAGACACCAGCCCTGGGGTGAGGCTTGCCTTTATGGGGAGCGGGAGTGACCACCCTGAAGCCCCCAGATCATCTTCTCCACGTCTGCTAGCAATTCAGAGGGTCCCAAGTCGGTCTCTCCCAGAAGCGTCTCCTTTGCTCTCTTCTCCCAACGTTGGAGTAACTACCATGTGCTGAACAGTCTGAAGAGAATAAAGATGAGGAAGATGTGGCCCCCACTCTCGGATGGTTGACAATTGCATGTTTGCGCATGTGTGGTGGGAGACGCGTTTGATAAGATGCATCCAGCCATGACTGGACACAGAGCGACAGGGGATGGAGACACCACTTCCCAAGGGGAAGCCAGCATCATGGCACGTGTGGCATCGGCTGGCTCTTGAAGAACTCCCCCATGGTTTACAGCCTCACAGCAAACTGAACCGAAGTTGGTGACACCCAGACTTTGAATCTTGTCCACGTTGAACCCCAGACTGAGCATCCCAAGGTGGAGGTGGGGAGCACTTATGTGGGGCTGGCTCCCGAGGTTCTTTGCTCAGAACATGACTCAGTATCGCTTCCTTCAGGGGGCCGGAGTGGAGGCAGCTGCAGAATAGGGAAGCCTCGGGCAGGGGCTGGGGAGACCTGGGGCTGGTGACCTGGTGGTTGGGACGTCAGAGTGTTGCTGAGCCTCTCCGGGTGGCTTCTCTGACCAAGCCGCTGCACCAAATCACCTGCGAGCCCCTCCCAGTGTATTAATGGTCCCACACTTAGGGGCCTGCTTTCAGTCGTAGGCCGCATGGAAACTAAACACAAAACATCCCTAAGTGCTTCTTGCCACCAAGATGGAGCTTCAGGACAGGAAAGTGCCCGGTTGTAATGCTGCCTTGTGAGGCCTCCCGCCGCAGGGGCAGCTCCCGCCTCTACAAGTTCTGATGCAGGGACAGAGCTGTAGGCAGGCCGGCTGGGGCGCTGGGGTCAAATCAGGGCGCTGCGTGACTGGGGGAGATCCCTTTGTGCTTCAGTCCCCCTCCTTTAAAATGGGGGCACCACTTGTACTTTCCTCCAAGGGTTGCTCTGAGGATGAAATGAGTTAATGGGTGCAAGAGCTCAGAGCCGGGTTTTCTGACCAATGCGTGTGCTTGCGTGTACACGTGCATGTACGTGTACGTGTGTATGTATGGTTTGCTGAGGGGGCTTCACGGGCTGCGGTTGCCTCCCAAAATTCTGCCTTCCCAGTGCCCAGCACAGGGTCTGCTGCTGGCATGAAGGCCAGAGAAGGGACAGCAGGTGGTACAAGTCCTAGAGGCCTGGGGTGAGGGTGGGGGTGGGGGTGGGGGGGGTTGGTGGGCAGAGGAGCGCCTGTCGCCTGTCCACGTGGCCCTAAGATTAGAGAGTGACTGATCCTGGCTGGGCCCTGGCTCCCTGGTGGTTCTATTTACAGAGCTGGTGGAAGGAGGAGGGAGGGGATCAAATTACAGCCGGAGTGGGGGTGGCAGGCTGGGGCTTGCCCGCTGCAACCTGCCCACCTGCCCGCCCCCCCTCCATCCCGTCCTCCCCCAAGCTGAGGACAAAACGGCTTTGAGGCTCCGCTGAGCAGGAACTGGCACACACCACAGGCCCCAGTCCTCTCTGGGTGTTTGCCCAGGCTTGCCTGGTCCCTCCTACTTCCCGGCAAGGTCATGACATGGGCTGTGTTTGTGGCTGGGAGCCATGTCACGGGGCCCACTGGCTGGCCTGCCCGCTTCCGCCCACTCCCGCCTGCTCTCGGGCAGCCACTAATGGTGGCCAGTCACGCCACGGACAGCCTGACAGCTTCTTCTGCTAGGGCAGCAGACAACCCTTCAGACTCATGTGGCCAGGGCAGTCCCTGTCCATGGAGGGGTCAGGGTGGGTCACATGTGGTGGCGGGGGTGGGGTGGCTGGCTGTGGCACCTTGCGGCTGGATGGAGGAGGGGTGGCTTGTGGGTCAGCTGGGATGCCTTCCACCCCCTCCCATGCAGAGGTTGACTTGCGCTAACATTTCTGGCCCTGGCTGGTCCCAGGGGCTGAGAGAGGACTATGGCACAGCTCCTATCCTCAGGAGGCCCACTGTTATCTTCTAATTTTGTTTAGGTTTTATCTGGTCAGTAAACTTAAATTGGGGAGGGGGGAGACGCATTCCTATTACTGCTATTTTTACTTATAAGTTAAATATATTTAAAATGTCCTAATTTGTGGTGTATAATGTTATACACAGGATAAACCATTATGTTAACATAAATGTCAATGTAGATAAATGTAAAAGGATAAACTTTATAGAAGTTCTAAGTGTTCTTCTTGGCCCCAGAGAATGATCCTTTACAATCCCTGGGAGGTCCACACCCATCCTGGAGACCTGAGCCCAAAGGGACCAATATCTGCCCAGCTTCCCTCCTGGGGCAGCTGGGGGCCACAGGTACCCAGGGCATTGCTCGGTGCCTGGGGACTTCTCTGAGAGTCCTCGCCTGGTGGCTCCTGTGCTCACTGAGCTGCTTTACCCTCCTGTCAACCTTGGCAAGGCAGAGACTGCCACGTTCAGTTGCATGGCTGTTAACTCTGCATTCCAGCCCTGTGCTGGGCACATCAGAGAGGTTTCATGCATATTTCTGAACGAAGGCAAACACCCTGGATCTCACAGCTTCAAAACTTACTCTGCTTATCCTTGGGGACCAAAAATCCTTCCAAAATGTAGTGCATATTTCAAGGGAAGCAGTCAGATCCTCACTGAGAACCCTGGCATCACCCTGAACTGCAAGAGGGGATGTCCTTGGGTCTTGTCCGTGTTTTTATAAAACCGTTTTATAAGTTTACAGGTTTAAATCCTCCCTCATTGTCAGGACATTGATCACAGCTCTCTCTCTGCCTGCTTGCCTCTTAAAGCCTTCCCAGGTCCTGCTGCGGACAAGAAATACAGGCCACATACCACTGAGAAAGCACAAAGATAGCCCACAGAATGGGAGAATTTTGCAGATCATTTATCTAATAAGGGGCTTGCTCTCAGATATATGAAGAACTCAGTACTAAAAAGACACATAACTTATATAAACATGGGCAAAGGATTTGAATCGAGGTTTCTCCCAAGAAGATACACAAATCGTCACGAAGAACACACAAAGATGCTCAACGTCATGAGTCCCCAGGGAAACACAAATTAAAACCATGACATGCCACTTCACACTCACTTGGACAGCTTAATCAACAAAGGCACACATAGTAAGTGTTGGTGAGGATGCAGACATATTGGAACCCACATCCGGTGTTGGCATAACAACAAAATAAAATGTGTACCCACTGTGGAAGAGTCTGGAAGTTCCTCACAAGGTGGGACAGAGAATTTCTATATGATGCAGCGATCCCACTCCTAGTTAAACGCCCAGGAGAACTGAAAGCACCCTGTCCACACAAAAATGTGTACACCGACATTCCTGGTAGCATTATTCGTAACACCCCAAATGTAGAGACAACCCAATGTCCACCGACTGGAGAACGGAGAAACCAAACATACTCTAGCCACACAACACAGCATCATTCAGCAACAAGGAGCAAGGAAGCATGGCTCCGGGGCCACAACACCCTGAGTCTTGGAACCACTATGCTAAATGAAGGAAGCCAGTCACAAAAGGCCACATGCTGTATGACTCCATTTATATGAAACGCCTACAAGAGGCAAGTCTACAAAGACAGCAAGTAGATTAGCGGTTGCCCTGAAGGGGGCTGGGTGGGGGGAGTGGAAAGTGTTCATTGGCACAGGGTTTCTTTTCGGAGGTGATGGCATGATTCTAAATGGACTGTGACTGGGCGCCTGGGTGGCTCAGTCAGTTAAGCGTCTGCCTTCGGCTCAGGTCATGATCCCAGGGTCCTGGGATCGAGCCCCGCATGGGCTCCCTGCTCCATGGGGAGCCTGCTTCTCCCTCTGCTCCTGCCCCTGCTTGTGCACAAGCACTCTCCCTCTCTCCTTCTCTCTCTGACAAATAAATAAATAAAATCTTAAAAAAAAAAAAAGGAAATTGAGATAGCACAGCCTGATGTGTGTTACTGATGTGTGTGAACGAAGAGTAAACTTGCTCTGGGTGAGAGTCCAAGCTCATGAGCTTAGAGCAAGGATTCCGTGACATCGGTGCTGGTGGCTCTAAGTTATTGCCTGGTTGTTTCCCATATACCTGAGTTTCTAAGCCCCACGACCTCTAGAAAAGTGAGTGTGTAGTCAACACTATTAATAACTGTTGTAGGGGAGATGGTACCATGGGCTAGTCCTCTGGTTTCTGAGTGGACCTGCAGCTCTTGCTCACGAAGCTCCTGCCCTGCGCTCCATCCCATGCAAGCAGACAGCTGCTGAGGATCACAGTGCACGGCACGCAAGGAAGGTGCTGAGGTCTGATGCCCACCCATCCAGCTCCCGGGATGGGTCAATGAACAAGGCAGATTCGTTCCAATGAGAGGGGGTAAGGAAGCATCATCTGCTACTCTGGCAAATGGCAGAGGGTTTATATCAGGACACGCAGCTGGAAACTAGCACGTAGCCACCAATCCGCTAGCATTAGGTCAGATTCGTTCCCCGTTCCCCACCAAACGCATCCCCTCCTTAATGAGGCAGAGGATCAGCCCCGGGGAGCCATCATGGTCACTGGGAGCTTGTCCGTCTAGGCTAGGCTGGCTCCTCTGCGTGCAGCCATCAGAACATGGGCTCAGGAAACATCTGGGTATTCCGGACTTACTCAGGTTCAATCGCCGTGGTCAACTGCAAGGCAGGCCAGCGAGAACACAGGCTTGGAGGCGGCTGGGGTTGAATTTCAGCCCTACCACTTATTAGCGGGGTGGCCTCGGCAAGTCACTTTACCTCTCTGAGCCTCGGTTTCCTTCTCTGTACTACAGAGTAACGTTACCTACTTAAAGGAGACATAGTAAGGATTATACGGGATCAGCAAAGTGCCACGATCTGCACCTGTTAAATTCACTCCCTTTTCATTTTGTTCCTCTCGGTCTAGGATTTTTAAAGACCTTTTGTCTGTGTAAAGCAGAAATAGATGCACCTAAATCAATACATGGCATTCTCTGCTGAATGGAAAAATTTACTCTGAAATTTTCTTAAAAATGTGCTCGGAGATAATGGCCTGGAGGTATGCACACATTTCCCACCAAGGCAATTGCAGGGAGGGACCTGCGGCTCTTTGAGGTTCGGGGAGTGGGAAGAAGAGGGGGCGGCAGAACAGGGAGAGGCTGGTGGTCAGGAGTGGGGCACCAGGGTGGTCTGGGACTGGGCAGTGGGCCCCCTGAGCTCTCTAAGGACTGCTAGTCCCAACATCCGGCTCCCTACAAGGGACGGTCCTCATGCCACGGGTGTCCCCAGGCCACCCTTCCTCACCAGGACCCCCAGCTCCTGGATCAAACCCGCACCAGCTGCCGATCTGCCTCCACAGCCCCGGGAGCAGCCCCTTCCCCACAGACAGCATTGCTGTCTGTTCCGTCTGTCTCCTCCCCGGACTCTAAGCTCCTCAGGCATGGGAACTGAGTCAAACTCACTTCTGTTAGCCCGGCACTTAGCCCAGCGCCAGACACGTATCTGGTCAAACCTGAGCCTCACCGGGGTCATCTGGAGGGCTTGTTAAAACACATTGTTGGGCTCCCTCCCCACAATTTCTGCTGTTGCTGCTCCCCGGACCACACTTTGAAAACCACTGCAGGAGATGCTCGCAAAAGGTGCTGTGTGAGGTGTGAACCACTCCAGATTCGACTTTTTTCCTGGGTTTTTACAGTCAGACCCAGCTCTCCACCTGCCTGCTCTGTAGGTCCTCCCTGCCCTCCGGGACCCCTAGTCAGATCAGTGCTCTCTCCCCATGCTCCTCTCAGCCCTGGGGTCAGGTGCACGTGCCCCATCCCTCCATACCCCTTGGCTGCCTAAAGCTGGGTCCTTCCGGGGAGAAAGGGGTCAGGGCCATGGCAACATTGCTCCCTGAGCCAGTGAGGCAAACTCTCCATGAGGTGCTCCCATGGCCCCTCCCCTCCCACATGTGGGTCACCAGGTCCACTGCAGGCTGAGGGAAAAGAGGGGGGCAGCACTGGGCTGTCCCCACACAGATTCTGGGGACCCGGGAGTCCCCAACACCCTGAGTGGGGACATCTTCCAGGAGGACTGAGTTTCCTGGATGGCCAAGAATTCAGATGGCCTGACTCGGCATCCGGGGCTCTTCCACCACTACAAGTTGACAGCAAGGCCGGGAAGAAGTGTTCACTGGACCAGTTCATTACCACCCACCACCAGCACGGAGGCAGGATGGTCAGTGCTGGTTAGGAGCGAGAAGGGGGAAGTCCCCATGGTCAACACCAAGGCCAGCGGCTTGAAGCTGGGAAGATGCTCAAGCCCGTAGGGTCCTCATGCCGCACAACCCCAGGGGGCACCATCCACATTGTAATCCATGTGAATAGTAACCTCTGGAGTTGTGCAGTGCACACCCTGTGCAGTGTTATGCAATAGCTGGTCCTACCAATCCTGGAAAATTTCCTCATTTGATATTCCCTGAATACCTACTATGTATCCAGTAGGTATTCTGGCAGGTAGCCAGAAGATGGGTCTATCCTCTCGGGGCTCTTTGGGGAAAGGCCAGCTACAGCCTGCGGTGAGAAGAGCGCTTGCACGAGGGCATGCCCAGGCGCTGTGGGAGTCAGGGAGTGGCTTATCTCTGCCCAGTGAGGTCAGGGCGCTGGCATGTGGGGGCAGCCAGCTCCCTACGGGCTGGTTAATCCAGCCAGGCTGGAGGCTATCAGGCGGCGGCAGCTGAATCTGCAGTCTCAGCGTCTGGGCTTGGGTGCCTTCTTGCTTTCCAGGGACACCTGGAGCCGCAAAGCCTGGGGTCAGATGGGTCTTGTGGGCTGTGGCGGCCCCCCTCCCCTTGCCATGGTGTAGGTTTGCAGGATCAGGGATCAGAGCCCCCTATTCCTGGGCAGAAGGAGGTGTGGAGACAGGGAAAGGGGCAGAAGCAGCCAAGACAAAGCAGGGCAGCCCCAGGGTCTTTTGCCAAGGAACTCAGCCTGCATGACTGGCCTGGTTCCTGGGTCTGGTTGGGGATGCATGCTTCCCCTGCTTTGCCTAGCCGTTGGGCCGCTTTTTTCAAAGAAGCCTCTGAGAGGCCCTCCTGGGCCCTGCGCAGCATCTTCCCCTGGGCTCTGAGGGACACTGGAAGTCAGCCTCCACTCTCCAAATGCTCTGTGTAGGTAGGGTCCTGCACTGACTTCCCACCCACCCACCATGGGCTGGCTCCATGCAGACCTCTGACTTTTGCAAGAATCCCTGAGAGCTCAAAAGGCTGGTCCAGGCAGCCCTGGGAAACCTGATTTCCTCCAGGATCCTTAAAACAGAGGGGATCTTATACTCCGGGCCTCACTTTGCATTTGACATGTGACCATTGACTGCACAGGCTGGTTTGCTTTTCCATCTATACGGGCCACTTTGTACTCATTTCTGTGTCTCTAGCACCTAGCCTGGGGCCTGGCACCGACTAGGTGCTCAATTAATGTTTGTGGGTTGAACGACTTAACCTAACCTCTAGTTTCTGTGCCTAAAGGCAGAGCGTACTTAGGACTCCTGGCTGTTCTACTCAGAACCCAATGGGCCCTCTTACAGTCAGTGGTGATTAAAAACTACCAGGACTTTCTAATCCCTACCATGGCCCGATCATGTTGGTAGACCTGGCCAGACATTTCACTATTTGATACATTTATTCACACGGAAGACGTATGCACAGATGAGTTTAAACACTGAAAATAAACAGAAAAACACAAAGAGGCTCATGCAGCTCTGTCCAAAGTGTAAAATCAAACACCAGCTGTGAGGCCTATCAAGGTACAGCCTGGTATGTGAGTACCCAAAGGAAGAGGGCTTCAGGAATGCTGGGTCAATGGCTCCAGGGCCTGTGGGCTTCTGAGCCTGGGGCAGGGGGTGGGGTGGGGGGGGCGTGGCTGGGGTTTGGCGGGAAGAACCATTCAAAATGGTCTGCCCAGTCTCCATGAGGCAGGGCTGTCCAGGGGCAAGCGAGGCCCTGTTGTGGCCTCCCCACTCAGACCGCATGCCTTTTTTCTGCTCCGGACACAGATGTAATCTTTTTGCCTGGAAGGCCCCCTTCCCTCCAAATGACAAAATTCAAGGTCCAGCAGAAAGGCTGGATTTTCTGTGAAGCCCTCACATTACCTCCTCTTCGAGACAGAATTAACACCCCCTCTCTGGTCCTTTTGACTCTGCGGCACAGGTACCAGGATGGGACCGGCATACGATGGTGCGTACTTTCCCTTAGAGGTCCAAGGGGTGGATGGTGGTAAGGTCCCTGACCGCCCCTAGTCTCCATCACCCCACCCCAGGTGCTAATGTTGACATTAAAACTAATACCCTTTGATATAAATAATTTACATTTCCCAGGCAGGTCAAAGGAGTAACAGCTTCTGTAAAACCTTTCCCATTGTGTGAATCTGAAATAAACAATCCAAGTAAAAAGCCGGCTACTTGCCATGCAAAGAGAAGCAGCTTAAGAGAAGTCCCCTAGCTCCCCCTTTCCTCCACATGACTGCTCCAAAAGCCACATCATGTAGAAATTCCGGGCCTCCCCGGGGCTGTGAGGTCTGCCCTCCTACAGGGGCAGCTGGGCAGTCACATGCCAGCACCTAGCCAGGGCCTGACAGGCGGCACATCCGCAATCATCGAAAAGCAGTCACAGGGAGGCATGGCCAGACTCACACTATGGAGATCCTGACCTTGGACTTGCACACTCGGGGTGTGGCCTGCGGAAGGCTATCGTTACTTCCATTTTACAGATGAGAAAACTGAGGTCCAGTTAGGACTTCCACAAGGTCCCAAGGTTGGCTCTGGCCCTAGTCCCATCCGGTTCCAGCATTCCAGCTGCTTCCAGGGTGGTGAGGGCGGGCAGCTCGTTGCTGTGGGAATGAGTAATAGCTGGTCACTTGGTCACATGCGGTTCTGGGGTGGTCTGCTCCCTTCCGCCCAGCTTTCCTTCTGCCCTGCTGAGCCGCCCAGACTCAGACTTTCCAGCCTCTTATTCTCAGCTATTTCTGCAAATCCAGGGCCGCCCTCTATCCTGGATTCCAAACCACAGCAGCACAGGTCCCAGGCCCTCCCTCTCTCTCTGGCTGAGGGTCTAGGAGGCAAGAGGAAGGCTCCACCTGAGTCTGGGCACCCGGCCCTCCGATCCCTCACGGCTGACCTGAGGAGGGACAAGATAGAGGATGCCGGTCTCAAATCCGGGTTTAAAAGCTGGTTTACAGCCACACACATCTTAATTGGTGCATTTCTATTTTCTCTGTGGGCATTTTTCCTTTCTGATGGACTCTTACAAACATTTTACTGTTATATTTCTTGTAATACTGCCTGGAATCATTATTTAGACATCATAAAAAAATCATTATATTTTTAAAAGAAAGGCTGAGAATTCCTACAAAAGAGAGCACAAAAAGCTCGGGCACACACACACAAACACACACAAGCCAATCTACACACAAGTACACATACGTGCCAGTTTAGCGTGACAGAAAAGGGAGGTCTATCACTACACTGCTTTGCAAAATAGAAGTGAATGAATAATTTATAGGGCTCTTTACAAACATCTAGATTTCTTAATCATTCTAGAAAAATCCGGTTCGATTACTTACAGCAGCAGGTCTGTGCTAAACCAACCCAGAAATGGTTCCCAATAAGTAAAATTTACAATTCCCAATGGGCCAGCCTTCAGACCTGCATCGTAGACATTAACATCTTTTTTTTTAATACACCAGAACCCACAAAGCCATTGCTCCCACTAACCGAAGGCACCCTGTGCGATAAATCCTCGAACGCTTTACTTTGCAAAAGGTTCCTGACTTAATGTACAGATGATCATATTTCCCATTTTACTTTGGCAAGAACTCCATTTCACTGCGCTCTTTGTGGCCAGTTCCAAATTAGGGGCGCCTGCACAGAGGCCGCGAAGCTCTAATACTTCAGACTCCCCGAGATGCCGGGGCACACAAAGACAGCCAGGAGTTGGTGGCACTGGTAGGAGAAGTGCACGTGCCACCCGTGCCGCCATGGATCTCTGCCGTCCCGAGACTTACCGACAGCGGGCTGCTGTGACATCCGGCCCACGCCAGCGTCCGAAGCCTGAGTCCCTTGACAACCCCACCGTGATCCAGGCCACAGCTTCTTGCTCGGGGCTCCCTCTGATGAATGAGCAGCCCGACTTTGTCTTTGAAGTTGGGGCTCAGGCTGCCCCTCCAAGGCGAGGGACCCGCCAGGCAGCTGCCCGCTCAGCCTACACTCCAGCTCCCGGCCACAGGCACGGGCTCCTGGACCGGGAGTGGTGACTGAGGCTCAGTTACGGATGCACTACGAGAGAGCCACACTGGCTGGTACTTCCTGTTTGGGGAGGAAACCTCACTGGTGATAATGTGTGGCTCAGACTCAAGTGTCCTGCCTCAGGAACAGCAAAACCCAGGATGCATAAAGTGAATAAATGTCATCCAGGCGGGGTGGAGGCTGCCTGCCCACGTGTGTGTGTGTGTGTGTGTGTGTGTGTGAGAGAGAGAGAGAGAGAGAGACAGAGAGGGAGGTGCGTTTACTCTTCGGGTTACAAAGCCAAACATAATGGCTGCAGAAAGTGGCAATTTATCAATCGCTGTGGGGGTGATTTATTGCAATTGCCGTGGCTGTCATCGGCCTCGTGATCATTTTCTCAGCATTTTTGTGCCAACAAAGGCTCCGTGGTCGTCTGTATTTGCTGGTCGGTGCCCACAGTGGGGAGAAGGACAGACAGAAAGACCCGCAGACAGGAGACAGCGTTGTCACAAGGGCGAAGCCTGGAGAGGCGTGTGCCTGCCTGCTGCTGACACTTTTTTTAGGAACCCTGGAGGCCACCTTGGCAACCCAAAGGGAGCCCAGAGGTTTGGAGGCTTTTTTTATCATCCAAGTTAATTATACCATGTCCAGTCTTAGGACAAGTATATTCAACTGCTTTCAACTTGTTTGAAAACTGGTGATCTTGGAAAATGGTAGTTTTGAGTAACCCTGTTCATTTTGAGAACCAGAATATACACCACTGGGCTCTGGGCGGGTTCACTGTTATTACAAGCGGCAGAACAGGGCATGCACGGTTGTCTGACCGCTGAGCCCGTCCGTGTCCTGTCTCTTGGGCCAGAGAGAGATATCTCCTGCGGGCAGGGGTAGTCTTGAATTCCCCCGAGTGCGCACAGCCGGCACGTGACCTTGCTCAGATGCCTTTCCTTCTCTGCTCTGATGATCTAGTTAAACAGTGAACGTGAAAGCCCCCCGAACCACATCTTCAGACTGCTTGGGTTCACACGTTGCCTGTGCTTTGCTGTGGACCACTCACTGGACCACTGCTGTCCTGGAATCTTCTTCCTCTGCTGCCTGCTGGTACTTTGTATGGTCACTCAGCTTCCCGATGAGACTGTAGGCTCCCCAAGGGCAGGGACCTGGTGCCCTGTAGCCCTATGCATCCTCACAGCTTGGCTCATGGTATGCTGCTCACTGGGAGGCCCCTAGGTGCCTGTGGGGCCCATGAGGGCTCAGGTAGTGCTCTCAAACAGTAGCGAACACAGGATCATGGGCGAGCTTAGGCTGCGGGTTTTGGGCAGCTCCAGCGCCCCCAATTCAGTAACTGGGACGGGTCGGCATTCTCTGTCATCATGGCTTCTGGAGGGGGTCTCCCATGCCCTTGGAGAACCTGTACTGTCAGGACCTCACTCTTTCTTTCTTTTTTAAAGATTTTATTTATTCATTTGTCAGAGAGAGAGCGCACAAGCAGGGGGAGTGGCAGGCAGAGGGAGAGGGAGAAGCAGGCTCCCCGCCGAGCAGGGAGCCCGATGCGGGGCTCCATCCCAGGACCCTGGGATCACGACCTGAGCCTAAGGCAGACGCTTAACCGAC
The DNA here is from genome assembly GCF_037043125.1 of Eumetopias jubatus. Lineage (NCBI taxonomy): Eukaryota > Metazoa > Chordata > Mammalia > Carnivora > Otariidae > Eumetopias > Eumetopias jubatus. The sequence goes on along the minus strand of NW_028274809.1, from coordinate 101,299,685 downwards.
TGAGCCACCCAGGTGTCCCAGGACCTCACCCTTTCTTATCAAAGTGATCCCTCCAGGTGTGAGTGGATGGGGGCACGCCCATGTCCAGGTTGGCTGTGATCCCCAGTGTCCTGGGATTTTCGGTGAGCCCTCAGCTGTGCCCCGAGCTCCCCCTCTCCCTTCGTCAGACACAGGCATGCTAGACCAGAACATTCAAGAACTGTAGCAAAGGTTACAGGAGGACGGACAGGCCCAACAGGCAACACACAACAGATCATTGTCAGCCCTCCAAACCAGGAACACCCGGAGGGCAGGGCTTTCCTGGATAGAAGTCCTCAACCCCCAACACAATCCTTGGCTGCCCTGCCCGGCACAGGCTCTCTTCCTTCCCTTCCAGTTCCAGGCACCACCTTATTTCTGGCCAGCTTGAAGCCACCTGCGTGGACCAACCACAGGGGGCCTTGTCCCACCTCTTGTTGGGGCTGATTCACTGGACAGTGGGGACTGGCTCCCCCACCCTGGCCCATGTACAGGCCTGGCTGGTCATGCCGCCCCGGCACAGGCCCCTCGCAAAGGCCACCGTAGTGATGCTGCAGGTCACCCTATCTTGGTGCAGACTCCACCCGTAGGACCCATGTCACGGCCAACACCCTCCCACTGTGTGCCCTGAATGATTCACCTTCAGAGAGACCCTCACCCCGACTGCCGGGCATGCTGGCACCTCCTGAGCCCACCCTCCCCACAGCCTGATGGCCGTACCACAAACAGACATTACAGTCAAGGGTCATCCAGCACAGACCCCCGCACCCCGACTTTAGGAGACCTGCTGTTCCCCCGGGAAACAGAGACCACCCCATTCACCAGTCCCCAAATGCCTTTACATTTCCCTGGGATTGAGTTTATCATCTTGGGGCTGTATCTTTTACAGTTTAATCTAATCCGATAGCTCTGGAAGGTTTAAGAATGTGTTGGCTTACATCCTACCTAGCTCCCAGGAAGCAGGAGAAAGGTAGGAAGAATTTACGGCCTGATAGCAGGATGGTTAGCGTCCACCTGTTGCACGTTCTGCCAGGTGCTGACTGTGAAGAGCTGTGTAAGTAACTCTCCAGGGACCGCATTCTGCCTCTGAGGGGGAGGGAAACCTTCTGCCCTGGGATGAAGTGATGAGCAGTACCCGATCCCACCCTGACAGCCTGCTCAGCCTGAGCCGGCTCTGGATCCCATTAGCCTTGGGGCCTGGGCCTCAGTGCTGCTAAATCCCGTCACTTCTATGCAGAAATAAGTGGAGGCGGCGGGTGTTTTGCAGGGTTGAAAATGACAATGGACACTCATCCCACCAGAAGCGGGACTCCATCTTGAGTGCCTGGTACCCAGCTGGTGCTCAGGAAATGCTTGTTGAATGAATAAATGAGGCAGAATTTGGACAAGCATGTATAGTTAGTGGTTAGGAGCCCCAAGCTGGGTGGGATGAATGGATTGAAGCCTCCTGTTTCCTTGAGAAAGTTATATGGTTGGGAGAACAATACTATCTACCTCCTAAGAGAGTTGAAGGTTCAAATGTGCGCACAGGGATAATGCGCTCGGCCCAGGGCCTGGCATGTGGGGAACTGAACGTTCAGGGATGATGACTGTCATTTCAGGTGTGATCCAAGAGGTGCCCGTGGCATGCCAAGGATGTGAGGGGCAGATGTGCAGAGGTCTGGGCAGGCTGGGCAGCTGCAGAGAGCAGCTGGAGGAGGTGAGAATTTTGTAGTTGAATGTTTGAAAACCACCTAGAGTGGCCCATCCCCACCCCTCCTTTCTTCCCCTCTCCAAGGTCCGTAACCCCCACAGCCTCCTGGATTGGGACGGGGCTGGCAAGGACAGAATATGAGTGGAAAAAAGAGGCACACACCCCTCCAACCCCCAGGAGGGATGAAAAGAGCCAGCTTGACCTTAGGTCTTAATAACTGCTTAAAAAGGCAAGCTTCCTTGTTTTAAATCCAGAGGCCCATTCTCGGTCCCGGTAATAAAAAGCAATTTCAGGGAGGGCTCATCTGACGCAGCCTGGCCCGCCCCGCCAAGGAAGTCATGGCCACTATACTGGTGGTGGTGGGGGCGGGGGGCGGGCAGGAAGGGGCAGATCCAGCCATAGGGAGCCCGGACATCACTGCATCACCTGCTTCCCTGGCCCTTCCCAACGTGCCTGAAAATCACCCCGGCCACTGAGGTGTTCTTTTGCAGGCTGGCCAGGGAATGAAGCAGGAGCACAGACTTTTCTCCCAGTCTGGAAGGCAGTGGCCAAGACAACAAGCTGGGAGCCTGGAGGCCTGGGCCCGTGGCCAGCTCTGCAACAGAGAAGAAGCCACTCTCTGGGCCTTAGCCACCTTCTCTAGGGAACTGAGGGGCTTGGACTAGAAGAGCAATGAGCCTAGAAGGTCCCCAGCCTATTAACGCTCAAATCCCGGGGGGAAGTGGGAGGGTTCTGAGATTTAATTTATTGCACTCCTAAAACTCAGCACTTCGCACAACTAATCCCCCAGGCAGGCATTACTGTCGCTGTTATCTAGAAATATCAGGTGCAGCATCCTCAGCGAGGTTTTACAGACGAAGAAGGGAGTGCAGAGAGTTGAGGGCTTGGCCAAGGTCACATGGGAAAGAGCTGAGCTTCTGACTCGGTTCCAGGGGACCGCGAAGCCGGGGCTCTCACCTACAGTCAGGCAGCTCCACTGTTCAGGGGCGCAGCTTTGCACTATGGTCATTAACTCTCACTTTTTAATTACCTGGAGCCCTGCCCAATACTCTGATAAGCGCAAGGAGGGAAGGGCTATGGGGCAAAGACAGGACACATGAACTGGAGAGCAACTTACCTGTTTGGCATCTCTAGGCTGGAGAGGGCACACCTGTGGTCCTAGAGTGCCCACAGGTCCCGGGGAAGTCAGCGGGCTTGGGACTAGCTGTCCCGCCCTCTAGTGAACGGGTGGCCTGGGCTGAGCTCCCGGTCGGCTCTGAGGCCAGCGTCACCGCATGCCGACTCCTAGGTTGCCTGGCTGAGCCCACCTGCCCATCATTCAAGGCCTCCTTCAGGGAACCTTTGGTACCCCAGTGATGCCCTCTACCCCGCTAAGGCCATTTATCCATCAGACGATGATCAAGCACCTGCTCCAAGCGGCCCTCCCACCACCCCTCCCCCCCATCCCCCGCGGCCAGGAGGGACAGGGACAGGCACAGAGATGAGTAAGACAGTCCTCCAGGTGCTCCCGGCTGGGTACAGGGGGGGTTCATGCAGACTCAGCTTCAGTCAGCCATGGGGAGGACCTAGGCATTTGTATTTTTAACAAACCATGCAAGTCACGGAAGGGACACACCCATGTGAGACCCTTTGATCTTGTGGACATCCTGGACCCCAACACTGCCTTTGTTGGGCTGCCACCTCTGAGAACACGCCCTGTTTGTCCCACTAGCAGGCTCCCCTGGGCTGCCAAGTCGGATAAATCTGGGTACAAATCCCTATTTCGACAACTTCCTACCTGTGTCTCTTTGCCAAATACCCACACTTTCTGAGGCTCAGTTTCTCCACCTGTAATGAGACGATAGGGGTGCCTTTCTGCCCTGAGGATTAACTGGGACAGTGTGTGCAAAGCAAGCTGCCTGGCACAGATAAATGCACAATAAATGTCTGCTATTAATTATATCATCACTGCACTCTGATGGACAGAAATACTTCTCTGGGGCTATTTCCAGAACCCCACTTCTGGACCCTGTTTCAGACGCGGTCCTAGACACCTGGGAGGCCTTTCGGTGCCCTCTGCCAGGGCTCCAGCAGGACCTGCCCACATTTTCTCCCTGGTTTTGGCCTCTTGGCCCCCAAAACGACATTAGCTCAGTACCTTCCCCTTCATCTTCCGAGTGCCCAAAGTTCCAACCACACCGCTGTGGGCAACCTTGCCCCCAGATTTCGGGGAAATGGTCAGGAGGGTTAAGTTTGCCAGGCAAGAGCTCGGCGGGCAGGGGTGAGCAATGGTCAGCCTGGCCTCTTCCAGTTCAAGGTCGGGCGCCCCCGCCCTTGTCGCCGGCTCTGCTGGGGCGGCGAAGCGGCTCAGAGGCCTGACGGTAAGGTCCCGCCCTCCCCGGAGACCGGCCGGCCGGAGCCTCGGGGACCCGGGACCTGTGCCCTCGGCGGGTCCGCAAGGCAGCCTGGGTCGGGACGCCCGCTCTCCCTCGTCCCGCCCCGCGTGGGGCGCCCCCGGCCCTGCCTCCCCACCCAGCGCACGCGGCCGGCGTCCCCGGGGAAGGCAGGCGCGCAGAGTCGGGGACCGGGGATCCGGGTTCTCTGCCGCTGGACGCACGTGGCTCGGTCCCCGCGGCCCGGGTCGCCTGCAGATGCGTGGCGGCGCCGGGCCTCCGAGCGGCGGCGGCGCGGGGCGCAGCGGGGTAGCCGCCGGGGATCCCGGGCGGGGGTCCCGAGCGGGGCGCAGCCCACAGGCCCGCGGCGACGCGGCGGAGGGGTCACTCACCAATCCGGCTCGCCGCTCGGAGCCGCGGCGGCGGCTGAAGGTCCGCGTTGGAGGCGGTGGCCCGGCCCCGAGGCTCCTCCTCTCCCCGCGCCCCGCCCGCCCGCGGGGACGGACCTGCGGGGGAGGTGGCCGCCCGCCAGCCCGCCGCTGCTTATCCGCCTCGGCCACCTCCCCGGGGACCGCAATCGGGGAGCTGCAGGGTCCCCCATCCCCGCCTGGCCCTGCATTCCCAGCGACCGCCGACTGCCGACCGCCGACCCTCCGCCCCCCGCCCGACGTTCAGAGCCAACCCGCCCACTTCCTGATCTGCGTCCCCTCCTCCCTGCCGGGGCTAAAGTGTGCAGAACTCCGGGCCGCCACTTAGCCAGGACAGTGAGGGCGTGGAGGCCAGGGTGACTTCCTTAATCAGAGGGACGCCTCAGATCCACTGCCATTTTGTAACCGAGGGTGATGGTCGGTCAGGTTTGCACACAGGGTAAGAGGCCAAGGTGTCAGACTGGATACTGCTTCCTTCCTTCCTGCCGCTGAAGCAACAGGCAACTGAGGCCCCTTCTCAACAAGGCGGCATCCAAGGCACTGTGGTCCTGGTACTTTTCTGTCCCTTGTCCAGGCATAGGGTAGACCTTTGATCCTTTCCCATATCCTCAGGTTTCAAGGCAGGGGAGCTGGTGGGGGGGGGGAGCGCTTGGGAGGAGCTGCTGGGGACAATTTGCCTTCCTGTCTAAACTTCCGAGGCCCCCACACACTCCCCTGCCCCTGAGAAGGGTGGCCCCCAACACTGCCTGCTGCCCTCCCTTGCCCCATGTGGGTGGGGGTCCCAGCACAGCAGGGAGGCGGCTCTAAAGTGAGAATATGCTGGGGGTGTCTTTCTAGAGGTTTGGGCACCCATCTGAAGCCCTTTCTCACCTATAACCTCACAGCAGGTGCTCCTGACTTTTTCCCCTTCCTTTATAGGTGAGGAGATGGGGGCTCTGGTTAAGTGGGCCACCCTTGGCATTAAGGTCACTCATCTCCTGGGAAACTGATTGGGGTAGACCCTTGGGACTCCATCTAGAAAATGCCTGGGGGGCATATTCCACCAGCCCCTGATGAGGAGCTTTAGATTATTCCAGGGAGCCCTAATGGGCAGGGGAGATAAGCCCTAGGGAGGGGTTATCTGAGCCCTGAGGCCAGACTCAGGGGACTGGGCCCTACAAATGGACCCCAAAGAGCACAGTAGGGGGTGAAGAGGCAGAGTTCTGACCTTCCCCCATGGTGGTGGGAATGCTGCTGTGAAGTGCCTCTTCTCCCCACTCCCACCCCCGCCCCCCTTAGATCCGCCCTTGAGCACCTGTGCTTGCTCACCTCCACAGGTTTCCTCCTGCCTAGAATACCCTCTGTCCCCAGCTCTCTGCCACCAGGCCCCAAGGCCCAGATCCTCTCCTGCCTCCTTTTGCTCCACGCTGCCCTAGGGCAACACCCTCTCTGAGCTCCCGGCTCAGGGAATCCTGCCATACCACACAATGTTCTTCCATGTGCCAGGGACCCAGGTGCCCAATGCCTGGTCCCTGCCCTTGGATGGTGGGTTGCTGCCGCAGTGGGTTGTAAACTTTAGGAAGACAGGAACGAGTTCCTAGCCCCCTTTGGTCGTCCCCCCCCCCCCCCCCCGCCACACACTAGGTGCTCTTTAAATATCTCTGGCTGATGGTGATTTCTGAGCATCCTTCCTGCAATGCTAGGGAGCAGTACAAGGAGACTGAGCTTGAGGAATGGAGGCACTCAGAGGTTTTCCAGCCTTCTTGGAAGGACCCTTGGACCCGTCCAGCATCCTTCCAAAGAGACCTGGTGGGCCTCTTCATGGGGCTCCCCATGAGTTGGAGAGAGATAAAGGCTGGCCTGACCGAGGACTATAGAGGGAGGAACGTCCTAAGGGGAGCATGAACTTCTACAAGAGAACATCCAGGGGCCTGAAGGAGACAGGGATGGGGGAGGTCGGTGAATGCCCTCCTGAAGGCCAAGAACTTAAGTGGACAGAGCACCACCTACTCCGTTGGCCTTGGTGCTTTGCTGGTCTGTTTCCCCCCAGGATTGGGAGAAGCTTAACTGGCAAGGGGTCTGGTGTGGGTGAGGGTTCAGGAAATGTTTCCTGAATCCTTGGAGGGCCACACTTTTGGAAGAGCTCTGTCCTGATCTAGCGGGTAGGACAGTGCTTTGACATTGGCTGAGGACCTCCTCTGTGCCAGCCTCATGTCTGATCAGGCCAAGGGCAGAGCAGTCAGAACCATCCTTTTGAGATGTTTGGCAGATCGTATTACTTCTCTGCTCCACCCCCCGCCCCCATCCTTCCCTGGTGGCCTCCTCTCTTTCCCTCCAGTAGATTAGGCAGGGTCCCCAGACAGGCCACAGCCCTTGCTGTTCCCTCTGCCTGGCCCCTGGGCATCCCTGTGCCCCCCCCTTCCTCCTTCGGGTCCTTGTTGAAATATCATCATCTCCGGGAGACCCACCCCATCATCCCTCATCCCTCATCCAGGTAGCATGTCCTGTTTCTTTTCTGTTTTTTAAAAGCGTTTCTCTCCTAACATGCCATAAAACACACTTCTCCCATTTGTTGTGTATCAACTGTCTGCTCCCACAGAAATGTGCACTCCCCCAGGGCAGGAAGTTAGCTCTGCCTCATTTACTTCTGTATTCGCAGTGCTTGGCACATAGTTGAGTGAATGTAACCCCATACTTACCCTTCTTCACCTCCTTCAGCATCTCTGGGAAGCTTCCCCCATTGGCTCTTGACCCCCTCTGCTGTCCTTGCTTGCCTGCCCCAGAGCTAGCGTGGTGCTGGGACAGAGGAAGTGCCTGGTACATGCACTGCTGGATGTCTGGGCCTAGAGTTGCCGAATATTCTCTTTATGAAGTCCCTGGTGTCAACCTCCTGAGATTGCCCTTTTCTCTGAAGACAAGCCTAGCCCCTTGGCTAGCAGTGTCCAGGAAGAGAATCTAGGTTCACCTCCTTCTTGGGCCAGAGAAGAGAAGAACGATGTGCACTCTCAGCTTCTTGGATTGATCGAGCATTTATAGGCTGGGACAGAGCACATCCATTTCACAAAATAAACACCCTAATTGACTGTGAGGAGATGGCCACGAGAAGCCATGTGCCCAGCGTACTCTGATGGTTGGGAGCCAGCCTGCCCTTCCCCGCCCCCCTCCCCCCCCCCCATCTAGTGCGGTTGGGCTGGAGCCCCAGCCCCAGGGAGGGTGCTCAAGCCTCGGGGCGCAAGGAACTGCTCTCTCTCATGAGGGAGGGAAGGAGGTTGCAATTCAGGAGGGCGATCCTGACGGTGATCTGGGCAAATGGAGGAATTTCTTGGCCACTGAGGTGACCCAATGGGTAAAAGCATATGGGAACCACCCAGAGCTGAGGTAGCGGCCGATGGTAGGAATAGTCTGTGAGGAAGAGGCACCGAATGCAGAAGCAAGCTGGCAAAAGTGTGCTTGGGGCCTGGGATCGAAGTTTACAAACTCTGTCACCACCTGGCATCTCATTTCGAACCAGTATTGTATGGCATAATAAGGGTGGCTTCCAGGGCACTGGGACCCCCACCTCAGTACCCCTGAGCTTAGTACTCTGGCATAAGGCTGCCCTTCTTCCAGTCTTCTGTTGAAACGTGAGCCCTCCCGAGAGGAAAACTCTCTCAGCTCAGTGGAATGAACCGTGCATCCACAGGAGATTTAACTGTGGCCAGCCTAAGAATGTGGAGAAGGTTCTAAAGGCAAGTGCTAAAAGGGGAGTATGGATAATGGACTGGGGATGGGGTGGGTAGGAGCAACCACTCCTCTAAGGGAGCTCACTAGCACATAGTAGGTACTTAACTCTCTGTGTATCATCAAGTGTCTTGGCTTGTGACTAGACTGCTGGTGGCCAGTGAGAATATAGGAGGCTGGCCCAGTACCTCCCGGGAACATTCAATGAGCCTGCCCCAGAAGTGGGTCCTCCTTGTCGGTCTATGGTAGAATTACTTTGCCTTTAAGTTGGGGGACTTTGCAAAGGCACACAACTAAAGAAGTCTGGGTTTTAGTCCCTTGCTCCAAAGGTGGTGCGTGTGATGGCCTCAGGGAGGGTTTAGAATTAACAGAGTCTCGGCCCCGCCTCAGATGTCCTGAATCCGAAGTACATTTTAACAAGATCCTCCAGAGATCATGTGCATGCTCAAGTTTGAGAAACCCTGGTCTATGGTACACATGAAAGCAGCAACTCCTTGAACACCTGGGCCACGGCTGATGATCAGGAGCCTGTATCAGGCTACACTCAGCCTCACCGGGTGGCACTTTAATACTGTCCCCTTGGCTTTCTGAGAGGTTTTTATCAGCCAAACGTCCTGACTTAATCTGCTTCTGAATTTTTATAAATAGGGTGTAAATGACTCTGTCCTTCACAACACTCAATGCCTATTATACAAAGCTCCAAGAAGAAAAATGTAAGGTTAGTATGCTTACTCCTTTCCAGTAACTGATCTTATTTCTCTTTTTACCATGGTAACTAGGATACTCAGGCCCATAGTCCTGACTATATGATCCTCATTGAATATATTTAAGTTCTACTTTATTTTCCCCTAGTCCATGATTTTTTTGGTGTCAAGTTTACCATAAGCCTTGGCATTAAACTTTTCACTCTTAAGCTATCGTTTTAAGTTGCTTTTGGAAAAGGCCAGTTGTGTAAGCAAACTAAATAGGAAAACACCTGGGTGCTGCCGTGGCCAGTCCTTTCTCCCCCCTCAGCGGCCATCACCCTTTCATGGCAAGAGCAGGGTCATGGCACGTCCTCCGCTGGACTTTTGAGAAGCGGATGGAGGGCTAGGGAGAAGGGTGTGCCCTTGCACTTCAGCCAGGCATCACTGAGGAAAGAAAATCCCACCAGCTTGGGGTCACATGGGGGGAGATCATGATAAGGTGCTCACCCCATGCCCCTCCCTGCTTCCTCTCCGTCCCTCCGCACGTCTGTCTCACCTGATGGGGGGTGCAAGGTATTGTCCTTCATGCCAGGGGACTCCCCACAGCCTGGGGTGGAGGGATCCTGCTCACCAGAGGCCTCAGCCGCCATCTCTGCACGGGCTGCTCCTTCCGCTGGGTGGTATGCTCTTGGCTCACTGAGTGCCGGGGGTGGACGGAAGAGAGAGTCAGCTCCCGGACTGGGACTCAGAGAGTCACCGCTATACAGGGCAGAGGTGGGGTCACTGACCTCAGGCTCATCTACAAACACACTGTGGTCAGCAGCAGAGATAAGCCCTCCCCCCGCCCCTGCCCCTGTGTTTCAACCTGCTCCCTTCTGTTTTGTGCGTCTTGGTTCTCCAGGAAAGGCGAAGTAAGGCAAATGACATTTGTTGAAGTCCCACCTGGAGGCCAGCACCGTGCCATGTGTAAATCACCCCATATAAGCCTCACTTACGGGGTTGCCAGGTGAATGGGATCAGCTCCATTCTTCAGATGGGGAAAGTGACCTGCTTGGCCTCCCACACTGAGGCAACGACAGAGGCCTGACTCCCGGATCTTTCTGCTACCTTTGCTTTGCTAAGTGGAAGGCTCCTGTGGGCAGTGGCCAGCACACCTTCGTGATCCCCTTTAGTGCCCAGGCCTGGGGCCAGCGTGGTGCGGGGGCGGAACAGGGGCAGTCTGTGTGGTGCGACCAGAGGGGACATGAGCCATGGAGCGGGGTTCTGTTCCCAACACTCCTCACTGTGCCTGCCGTGCCTAGGTGAGTTTCCATCAGCTGTTCCCAGCCTCCACAGGGGCGATGGCTCCACGACCCTGTCCCCCTGAGATTTGCACAGCCTGGAGCAGGTCTGTGGAGTGCCAGGTAGGCTGCCAAGAGCCTGCGTCTCTCTGGCGTGGTGCTGGTTTTGCTGGCTTGCACTCGAGTGCGTCATCATCCTCAGAGCCACCCTCAAATGTTTGCTGGGCCCTGGCAGGAAAGGTGGATATCAGGTGGGTGATGGCCCAAGAGCTGCGATCTGTGCCAAGGGCCAGGAACCATAGTCAGCTGGGCACAGCGTCTCCTAGGAGGAGGAGAGGCCCGGGCTTGGTCTCTGGAGGCGTCTGTAGGGTAAAGAAACACGCTGACCTGGATTCAAATGTGGTCTCCCCACAGAACCTTGATCCCCTCAGCTGTAATCCGAGAGAATACACCGCCTCAGGTGGTGTGAGAGTGAAGTGAGAAATTGCCAGGAAAGTGCCTGGTCCTTCGTAGGTATTCAGTAAAACGTTGCCAGCCAATCTGAGAGAAAAAGCAAGTGTGTTCAGGGAGAGGAAGACAGACCACTGAAAAAGCCAGTTTCATAAGAAATACACTTCCTGGCAGGCCCCTTCTTCCCCCTTGGAAAAGTCTTCTTCTTTGGTCCTGTGTCCTGATCTAGATCCTCTCCTCTGCTGAGAAGTGCTCAGGGAACCCTTTCTGCTCTGAGCCCATGGCGAGGAACCAGTAGGCAGTGAATGCTCACCACCCCTCCCCTGTCCCAGAGGTCAGCAGGTGCCATGGCACCCTAGTCTGGGAGCCAAGTCTCCTGACTTGGCCATGCTCCACCTTGGAGCTGACCATCAAATCTCCCCTTGCTAGGCTTCCCACTCCTGCCAGCTCAACACATCTGTGAAATGGGGATGATGAAGTGGGAGCAGTAAGCTAAGGACAGATGGTACTCATGTTAAGTCCCTACCTCCTCTCACCTAGATAACCTTGGCTCCTTGTCCTCTGCCACAATCAATCCCCTGGGCTTAGGCCAAGGGTTGGACTGCAGACTATAGGCCCTACCTACCCCTTATCTAGAAGCAGGGTGGGAGGCAGGGTGAAAAGAGAGTCCTAGGACCCTGGGTGCACTCTGTCCCTTAGGCTGGCCGGGGCTCGAGGGCTTGATTTGGTAGCAGCAAGGTCCCGTCTCCCCTCCCCTCTCCCATTCAGGGTCACAGTCTTTCCTGAAGTTCCAGAAACCCTCATTCCCCCAGGGTGGAAAGGAGGATGGGACCCCTGTCTCCCCACTTCTGCTCCAGGCCCATCTGGCTGCTCTGATTCTGGAAGTTGTTCTGTGAGGCCTGCAGTCTCCTGGGCATGCTCTCCACTTTTGCTGGGTGCATGAGGATGTCAGCTCCCCTGGGTTCTGGTTCCAGCTCTGCCGCCTCTGCCATGACCTTGGCCAAGGACCTTCCCCTCCTCAGACTTCCATTCCCCCAGAAGTAAAATGCAGTGGGTTGCAAATGCTCTGAGGAGCCTGAGGTCTCCGCAGCTGCCTTTGTGGGCTGAGGGCCTGGATCAAGGGTGGGTGTGTGTCCCGTCCCTTATCTAGATCAGGGTCCCTCTTACTTATCTATAGGTGGGATCAGGTTGACCATCCCTGTGTTAAACATCCCAAAAGTCCCCTCCACATCTATAAGATTCTCCTTTGGTTAAATTAAGGCCACTGAAGAGTAGGAGAAGATTGGAGGTGTCAAGACTCTGCCTTCCCCAGGAAACTGGAATTTCTGGTGGTCGCAGCCGAAGGCAGTAGACAATAGCTCCTGAGAAGGGTTCAGGGTCAGCAGGTGCTGGGAGAGGGGAGGTGCAGGCCCAGGGTTGGGAGGGATGGGGCAGGGGCTCTGGGTGCCCTTTTGACACTGAAGCCCACAGGGCCACATCTCTCCTGGTGCCCTTTCCTGGAATGCAGCGATGCCTGAATGAAATAATTGGCTACAAGATACACGTATACAGTGCTTATGCAAATTTATGCAAACAACATGCAAATACAGCTGGCCTTAGGCTGGGTGCCCTGGGATGGCGGTTGGTGGGGGATGGGGTGCCTCTGTCACTTCTGACTTTGCCTAAGGCCTCTGAGGACTTCACAGGGAGAGGCCCACCACTTTCCCTCTGCTCTGCACTGTCCCTTACAGTCCCTTCTCAGTGGGCTTAGGCAGGAGACCAGCAACTGTGGATCAGCCGCCCCCCATGCCTAGACCCCACTGGGCAGGAAGATACCAGGGGTGCTGAGGGGACACCAGAGAGGTAGATTCCAGGCACAGATGGTCTGGTTTGGGTCAGTGTCCTCATTCCATAGGAAAGGACAGTGAGGTTTGCGTAGTGCGGTGAATTTCCCCATCACATAGCTGGTGGAAGGAGAACCAGAATTCAGCCCGAGGCTGCCCGAGGCTGACTCCATGCCCTTTCCCCACTACTTCCAGCTCCAATGTTGTGCCTATCCCCCCCACCACGTAAGTAAATGCCCCGCTGTGTGTGTGTGTGTGTGTGTGTGTGTGTGTGCACGCGCTGCGCGCATCGGGCCACATAGAGCCTCCACATCCCTGCAGTGGGGCCTAAACCCACTTAACCTGTGAGCCCCGGGCCATCCCTCCATTCCCAGACCCAGCGCCTGGCCCTTGGCAGGTGCTTTGCAACTGTTCTCATGAAGGACAAGGATGGAAAGCGTGCCTTTAAGGTGGGTATTTGTTGCTCTTTTCTTAAGTCAGCCAGTGTCCAGGCCAGACCACACGCTGGGTGGCTTTCTTGCTGCAGAGAATGGATGTTCTATTAGCTGGTCATTCCCTTGGGGTGGGAAATGAGGGGGTCTCAGCACTGGGCAAGGAGGTGCCCTCTGGGCCTGGGGAGCATTGGCCTGGCAGCTCAGAGTTCCCGCTGACTGAGCTGCACCTGTCCCCCCAGCCCCTGGTCCACCCTTCCATTCCAGGGAATCATGTTGGCGCAGGCAAGGGGAGTGGAGTGGCAGGGTCAGCACGAGGGTTGTGTGAGCCCAGAGTGCTGGATGTGGGTTAACTCCAAGCTTCGTGGGACATTTTGCCCAGAGACTCTTGGGCCTGGTTGTGCTGTGGGCCACCGGGGATCCTGTTCCCCCTCAAGTGGGGACATCAGTGGTTTCTGTGGAAAGAGCCATGCCTGCACAAGTGGGCACATGGCCATCTCATGTTGTCATTGACAACGTGGTGGCAAAACCAGACGCTGGAGGAAGGGCCTCATTCGGAAGCCCTTGCCGGCGGTCTTCTGGGAAACACTCTTAAGAAAAACCGTGGTGGAGGTGGGGCAGGTACACTTAGGGTAGATGGTGGTAGGGACTTAGACTATAATGATTTCAGCCTAAAAAGCAAGGGTGCTTTCTTCTGGGGGGTCACAGGCCAATGGGCTTGGAGACCCACACACTCCAGCCTGGTCTCTGGCCTGGGGCCTGGCGAGGCACAGCGTGGTGAAGACCCACTGAGGCCAGTGTGGTGGTGGCAGAAGGAAGAGTTAGAGCTGACCGGGGCTGGGCATCCTAATGGCCCTGGTGACAGTGCAGAGTCTCCAGACCCAGAAGGCCACTTTCCTTTTCCCATCAACTTTGGAGACCTGGGATGTCTTCCTAAGTAGCCTTTACTTCAGAACGTGACTGGTTCTCTAGGTGAAATAAGACACAACTTTTCACTTCCCTGGGCTTATCATGCAAGGACCAGGTACAATTATGGGTAAAATACAATGCCAGGCCTCACGGCAGAGGTCCAAGTCCTTGGCAGAGGACACACAGGAGCTGATGGTGGTGTGGTGGGCCTGGCTGTGGGGCAGCGCTGGGCTTCCTGCCCAAGTAGGGCAGGGGTGGGGGAGGCCTGGGCACTTAGGCAGGGGTGGAGGCCCAGCCAGTTTCCCAGACCATTAGCAAGGCAAGCAGCTACTGAAAAATTAACCACAGGCCTCAGTAATGCACTTTGGAGAGGAGCATCCCCTCAGGTGCTCAAATGCAAGCTGTTGACCTGAGGGGTGGGCCAGAGGCGGGCAGGGCCTTTTGGAAAAGAGAAGGAAAAGGCACGGAGTCAGCCCCACACCTCCCTCCTTGAGTGTGTTTGAGGCAGTGACCCTGAGGGGTGTCTCTTGCATGGTCCCCACTTGAGTGTCCCCGCCTTTGACTTTACTCCAAGGCTCTGCCCTCTCTCCTTGAGGGCGTACCATCGTGGCATGTGCTCTGAAGACAGGACATTTCCCGGTCAGCCCCCAAAGGTGCTTTCTTGAGGCAGAAGCCTGGTCTTAAACCCTCCTGCACAGAGGTCCTACTTAAGCCTGGGCAGGAGAGCATGCTGGGTGAGGGCCCAGAAGACCCTGGAGTTCCTTCTGCCTGCCACTGGGCCTCCTCACCCACCAGCTGCCATCAACTGTTGTTGAACACTCACTCGCTGGTGCGGGGCGCTCCACTTTCATTGCCTCTGATGTTGTTGGCACTCTTCCAGGAAGGTCTTCCATCTGCCCGTTTCTCAGCCGAGAACACTGATCCTCTAGCGGTGGAAATCAAACCAAGTCATGTGGTGGACGGTTCTTTAGGGGCGGCCGAGCTCAGTACAGTGTGAGTGGGAATGTGGCCTCCACCTTTTCTTGCTATGGGGAGGGCACTTGAGTAGAGTTCTTCCTGGCTCAAGGTGTCTATTTCGGTTGGCAAATATTTATTTTTGACAGCTTTTATTGGGTGGCTGATTTGTCACATGGGTTGTAAGGCAACGGCTTTCTGGCTTTTTCATAGGGTTGTACAACCCAACCCAGTACAGACCCACTTAAGTATAGATTATAGATCCATAACTGAAACAAAAGCGTTTAGAGACGAGACTTACCTTTATGACATGTGATAATATCTGATATTTTACATTTAATTCTATTCCATTGCATTAAAGAGAAAGCTTGTTGACCCAACCCTCTAATAAAGCTGTATGCTGAAATTTGCAAATGCTGGCTGGCGGCCACGTGTGCAGGGTCAGGATATAGGGCTGCCAGGGCATGGTGGTTGCCGTGCTGGTGGGTTGTGGCTTTTGGGATCTGTAAACTGGAGCCCCTGTAAGTGAGAAACAGATAGAGGATGGCCCCAGCCGCACACCCTCTTGAGCAGGTACTCAAAGGCTTGGCTGGGGTCAGAGGGATACTCTGCATCCTGCAGGGACCCCAGCTTCCCCAATGGGCCCGTGTGCCTTTGACTTAGTCATCCTCATCTCCCTGCTCCGAGCGCTGAGGTTACAGCTGAACACATTCCCGGGCCTTTGCAGCTGGGGCATTCTGGGATGGCCGCAACTTAAACTTGGCTTCCTAGTCTATAAAATCCTGCTTCATAGAGGCCAGAGCCATGGAGGGATGAGTGAGTCACCGGAGGCCGAGTGGGGGGTAGCAACTGTGCAGGGGGAGCAGGGCAGAGGAGGGGGATAGGGAAGGAGGGCGGCAGGAGAGGAGAGGGGCCTGAGGCTGGCTGCTGAGGATGGGTCTCCAGGATGCCTGTGATGTTCCTTTCTGCCAGGCCTTCTCCAGCCCTTTGGACATCAGCCTCCGGGATGCAGCAATGCAGAAATCACAGTTAAACACCTGTAAGCCATGAGCCGGGGCCTGAGCTCCAGATCAGCTCGCCCTGCTCTCCTGCAAGCTCTTTACCACTTAGAGGTTCTATCTCTTTCCTAGTGGTACATGAGGATGTTTCTTTAATGAGGAGAACAATTACATTATTTTTTGAAAACAGGCTATAATTCGAGCCACCTGGACCAGAAGGAAGGCGGAAGTTCTCTCAGAGAGACAGAGAGAGAGAGAGAGATCTGCTCCTTTGGGATGCCACCTTTAAGAACCCCGTTCGCCCAAAAGGCAAACTCCCTTCTGACCCCTTCACCTCACCCCCAAAGACAGAGAGAGGGACCAGACTCGTGGGAGATAAATTGTCCCGCATTTTAAATAGCAGGGATTTTGAATTTCAGGCAACCTGGAAGGGAAGGGTGAGAAGTCAAAGCTCCACGCTGGATAGGAAGGAGATCTGGAAAGAAGGGGTCCCTGAAACAAGAGAGATCTAGGAGCATCTTTCTTTCTAGAAACTGTGCAAGTGGTTCCAGCCCCACATGTCAGTTACGTTCCAGTGTTCCCAGACCTCAGTGAGTGCCTGTCTGGAAGGCCTGCCTTGTAACAACTTTTGGGGGGCATGCTGTCAGAAAAGAGAGCAGGCTATGTTTGTCTTGGGGCCCTGAGGACACACAGACTGAGCTGGATAAGCCCCAGTGATGGCTGGGGGCAGGCTGCTGTGTGGACTGGCCAGGAAAACATGAGCCCCTGAACATCCAAGAAGCTCTGGTTCTGCAACAGTCAGGCGGCCCACCCTCTGGCTTTGTAGCTGTCTCTCCAGTCAGACTTTCAGAAGCGGCCCTATGCTTCTTGCTGCCTCCCACACACTAGGCTGCCATTGTTCTTTGCTGAGTGTTTGCTAACTCTGCCTACGTGTTTTCTTTTGTAAAAAGATGTATTTATTTATTTGAGAGAGAGAGAGAGAGAGCGAGTGCACACACAGAATGAGGGGCAGAGGGAAAAGGAGAGAGAAACCCGAGCAGACTCCCCACTGAGCGTGGAGCCTGACATGGGGCCGATCTCACCACCCTGAGATCACAACCTGAGCTGAAACCAAGAGCTGGACACTTAACCGACTGTGCCACCCAGGCGCTCCTGCCTTCATATTTTCTTTAGGCTGGGGAATCAGTAAGGAGAAACCAAGATCCCCCTAAAGGAAGCTTGCACTCCGGTTTTGCCTTAGGGTCCTTTCTCCTTGAAAGGCACTTCCATGGCCCTTACATGTACCAGGCTCTGTCATGTGTGTCCTGACATATATTAATGATCTCATCAAGGCCTTCTGGCCAACCCATGAGCTAGGTCCATTACCATCAGCCCCATTTTATTGTTGAAGAAACCATGGCACTCCAGAGTCCATAGGCTTACCCACTCTCTCTGGTGACTAGCCCTCAAACTGCCCCCTGGGGTATATTTCTTGAATCATCTCTGATTAACCCAGTGGTTCTTATTTGGGCCAATTGCACTGCTCCCCCACCCCTCCCCAGACCGGGGCATATTTGGCAATGTCTGGAGACGATTTTGGTCATCTCAACTGGGAGGGTGCTGCTAGCATCTAGTGGGTAGAGGCCAGAGATGCCGCAGTGCACAGGACAGCCCCTCCTCAACAAAGAATTATCCGGTTACAGACATCCATGGGTTGAGAAACCCTGGATCAACCAAAGCCCCCCAATGGCTGTCTGAGAGAAATCCTCCTACGATTGTTTCTGCTTTAGTGTTTCTCTTCCTTGCTCTACATCAGGTTCCCTCTCTCCTGCCTGAGATTCTACTCGGCACCCTGGAAGCCCTCCTTGGCGGCTTCCTGCCACCCTCCTGCCTTCTCTTGGCTCTAGCTCAGATCCCCGGGGCCTGTGCCTCTGCCTGGAGTCCCACTGAGGGCAGAGCCTTAGGCCGGCTGTGTGTGCCTGTGTTTATTTGGGAGGGGAGCTCAGGGATGAGTGAGGGGGAGAAGGAAAATCCAAATCAAGGGTACATCGTTGACTTGGTCTCCAGTCTGCTGGAAGCTCCTGGGGAGTGTATCTGCTTGTGCCCTGCCGCCCCCATGCCATGGCCCGGGGCTGCTCTGAGGATCCCTAACTGCCCTGCGTCTCTGGACCATGCACGCCTGCTTGTGGGACAGGCTGTCCACTTGACTCATGTCACGGTGTCAAGAGAAGCCCTGGGACAGGAGAGGGGTGAAAACCTGCAGGGGTAGGCCGGCCCAGCTGCGGTCAGAAGGGGTGTGAGATGGGCCCTAGAGGTAAGAGCAAGGGGCAGACCCCGCGGGCCGGCGCTGAGACCCCCACCATACAATCCACAGACACTGAGGTAGGCCTGCACACACTCCCTGACCTCGGGCACATCATTCTCTAGCTGGGGTAAAAAATAGGATTGTTCCAAACAGTTGATAAAGCCAGAGGACCCTGTATAATCCAGTCTCACAGCCACTTAGCAATGGTGATGATGTCAGAGCTGGAAGGAATTTCAAGGAGTCTTAATCTAGTGTAACCTTCTCACTTAGAGATGCAACGATTTTGAGGTTCACTTATTCATTTGGTCAACAACTGTGCCTGCTTTGTTAGAGAGAAGTTAAGTGACCTCTGAAGGTGGCCTCTGTGTTGACTGATTCAACATGAGGTCCTGGAGGGGTACGGTGAGGGGTCCGAGAGAACCAGATGGGGGAGTGACAGGCCCTCTGCTGACTTATCGAACCCCTGGACGGTGATTCCCTGCTGTTTTGGACACACTCAGGGAGACCTGGGGCCCTTGCTAGAGTCTTTGCCCATCTCCCCCAATTGTTAATGGGTATTGATCTGCAAACAAATGCTTAAGTGCAAGAGAAGAGGGCTCTGTTTACAGAACGGGCATCAATTTTTATAGAATTCAGAGTCCTAAAGTAGTATGTCTGCACTTCTGGTTCTGTTTAACCTTGGATGAGTCGTCTTTCGTCTCTCTGGGCCTAAGTTTCCCCAAGTTTTTAATCCAGCCAGAGTCTTCCAGGAGGGCTGATTGGTTGAATGTGTGAACCAACCCACAGAATGATCAGTGGAAGCAGCCTCGGAGGTAATGCTATCCGATCACCTGTTTAAAGATGGGAAAACTAAGGCTCAGGGAGAGGAATAATGAAATGCCCTCCAAACACCCACAAGCAAATGAAGGAGGATGAGGTTTAACCAATACAAGGTGACGAGTGTTAGGGCAAACGTGTGTGCCAGGAACACACGTATAATGAGAGAGACGTGAAGCCATTTGTCCCAGCTGCTTGGGACGGTGGGAACTGGGTGGAAAACAACCTTGAATCCCCCCAGATGCCACAGAGGGATCTACCCCCATCTATTTCCTTCTTCCCTCCCTCCCCCAACCCCTATCAGGGTTCGGGACTGCCCACAATGGACCTGGGCCCTGACTGTCTGGAGCAGAATATGGGCCCTCACAGGATCTAGGGAGGCTGAAGAAAAAGGGAGGAACCGCAGGCCGCCAGAAAGATGGCTGAGGTCATGTGACAGGACGCTGTGGTCATCAGTGTGCACACCAGATGCCACCACCACCCCCCTTCTGCTGCCGGGGTCAGCAATGCCACCCCAGGCAGCAGGACTTCTGGTCCGCCCTGCTTCTAGCTCTCATTCACTCTAGACCTAAATCGGAGCACCCATCGTCTGAACTTAGGGCACCTGCTGCCATCCAGCCACATAGGCTAACGAGAGCAAATTCAGGCCTTTGAAGCTCTTCTGGAGGAGGTAGGGCTACCCCACCCCAAGATTCACCTAGTGGCCCATTCCTGACACATGGGGAGGTGGTCCAGATACTAGGTCCCTCCTACTATGTGTTCTGTACATTCCTGGTCTTCCTGTGTAGGACACGGTCCAAGTCTTAGAGAGCTCATAGCCAAGGCATGACAAGGCAGCTTGAGACTGAGTCCCTAGGAGATAGCAGCCTGGTCATAGGCTGGCCTCATACATTCTGGGAATACTGGAGAAGGGAGCCTGGCTCAGTGCTGCCGAGCATCTCCAGAGAGCGTCTTGGTGGCCATTCTGACCTTGGTGCTTGGCGGCATCCCAAAGAGGCCAGGACCACAAAAAACCTCATTAGGAAAGAAGGACCTGCTGAAAAGTAGGGGGATGCTCACTCCACCCACAAACTCTGCAATGAACTGAGGAACCCTAGATCACTGGAGGGCCTAAAAAATAGTACAGTCCCTTCTCTTCCCTCTGTGCTAAATAAGACCATCACAAACAGTGGCAAATGATGTGCACAGGTCTACACCTTGCTTTTCCCCCACTCAGCATTGAGTCTTAAAGATTGCTCCGTATCAGGGCAGTAGAACTCTCTCACTCTTTGTGATGGCTGCAAAATATGCCTTATTTATTTATCTCCATTTTGATGGAAAGTGCAGTGGTTTCCATGCTTTGCTTTTACGAACAATGTTTATGGGGCTTTGTGGGTTTTTTTGTTTTTTTGTTTGTTTTTTGTACATATATGTGACTGTATTTGCAGGATGAATTCCTAGGAATAGAATGCATGGATCAAACGGTATGCTCATTTAAAATGTCACCAGATATGGCCAGATTGCTCTTGAATAGGGGTTGTATTGGTGTGCACTCCCAAGAGCAACATACAGGAATGAGACCCCTTGTCCCATACCAGGGGAATCTGGAATATGGAGGAGGTAAGGAAGGTGGAGGTAAGCTTGCCAGTGCCCCTCAGACCCTACCAAAATGGCATTGTCCTGTGCTTGGCTGGGGAAATATTTCCTAGTTCTCTGGCTGCATTGTAAATGTTAATTTTCTGAATGCAAAGTGTTTTCTCAGGGCTTTTCCTTCCCGATAGCAGAATTGGTCTGGGGGGGCCTCTGTTAGCCCTCAAGGTTATGGCTGCCAGGATGAAGGAGAGACAGCAGAATTTTCCTCTGGCCATACACTTCCTTGCATTTAAATTTGATTGGCCCTGTGGCAAGCTCACTGCTCAGCCAACAGGAAATAGCAGTGGCCCAAATAGGCAGGAGATGCCACAGCAAGCATTCTCTCACTTGCTCACTAGCCCCATCTGTCAGTCCACGTAACCACATATGCATGCCTGCACCCACATGTGCATCCACACAACACCTGCCCTGGGTTCGGCACTGTTCTATGTGCTTGGAGAGCAATGAGGTGAGGGGACTGGGAGGGGATATAGAAATGCAAATGAGCAACAACACTGTGGTGTTTTCTGTGCTGACCCAGAGGAAGTTTGGTTACAATAGATCCCACTTATTGAAGACCCCCAGTGTGCTGGGCCCTTGCTAGGTCCACGGGATGCAGAAATGGTGAAAAAGTTGCCATCTCTCCCCTAAGGAGAGATCAGGGTCTCCTTGGGAGGTAGGACAGTCATATGAAGAGCCATTATCAGGGAAATGGACTCCATGCTGTAGGAACACTGAAGAAAGGGATTCATTCTTGCTGGGGGTGAAAGAATGTCACATTATTTTTTTCTGCTTTAAGTCAAATTAAACTGACTGCAAGCCCCCATTTGTCAAGATAGATGAGAAATCTTATTTGTCGTGTTTTGGGCGGGCCTCACCAGGGGTATAGATTCCGGAGAAAGCCCCCTTGTCTTCTGCTCTCATTGGTTACTCCGTTAAGTCCCATTCCAGCAAGTGTGGTCCCTCTGCTCCCAGGCAGGCTGCAGCTGGAGGTTGGGGCCCTCAGGATTTAAGGTCAGCCTCCCAAGGTATCTCCTATGTGAGGTTTGCCAGTCTTACTTGCCGTGTGACGTTGGTCATTTGACCTCTCTCAGCCTTCCTTTCTGTCTATATAAGATGAGGGCAATAACCATACTTCATTCCTAGGGTACTGTAAAGATTAAGTAAGTTATATAAGCGAAGAGCTTAGCATAGGAGCTGACGCATGATAAACACAGAGGAAATACTAACCATACTTGTTGTATTTATATGAGGAGGGACGGAAGGAACTGAAGATGTTTGAAATGTCTACTTTACAAAGACCTAATGTATATTTCAAGATCCAGAACAAATGGGAAGATCTCCTATTGATCCTTTATTTCTTTTCCCTTCAGCTTAGAATTGGCTAGCCCCTCTGTAGGCATCCTGTACCCTGGAGTGGATGCTGTGGTGGGCTGCACTTTTTGGACGGAAGCACTTGCTTCCCCAGCTGCCGTGAGTAGGGGCTGCAAAGGTACAATGGAGCAGCTCTCTCTTATCCGTTGTCTTCAGCGGGAGGCAGATGCCTTGGCCAAGTTCAGGCCCTTGCTGGGAGCAGCCCACGTTCTATGGGATGGGAGTGGGGGAAAGGCCAGTCCTCTTGCTTCAGTTGGAGAAAACTCTGAAAAGTCATCAAGCGCAGAGCTCCTCACAGGGCTGGCTGAGGACTCTGTTGTGGCTGCATCTCAGTTTAACTCTGCCCTTGGCCCAGGCTTGCTTCTGTCATTCCTTTGCCAGCGTCAACCTCTGGCATTCAGACCTGACCGGAGACATACCTCACACATTTTCTCCGTGGCTATTGGTTTCTTCCAATAAAACTGGGGAACTTCACAAGGGCAGGGACTCTATGTTCTCCTCACTGCTGTCCACGGCATGCAGCACAGAACAACACAGCACACTAAGTTTCGTCCAGGTGCTGTTGGAACCCAGTTGAGAACGTGCCCTCATAAGAGGATTGGCTTCCAGGGGGTGGTGGCTTCTGAGCCAAGTCTAGCGCTAACCTTGTGTGTGCCAACTTGACTAGCCAGCTAAGTACAGAGGACTCAACTTGGGTGAGGGGCTCTAGGAATGGTACCCATCAGGGGCTGCAGGTTCCTGAAGAGGGTGGCAATTCTGAGCCCCTGGTGCCTTCCAAGCTGCAACATGGCAGATGAGAATTCATAGATCTATGTGGACGGCCGATTCCACAGTGAAAAGTTGGGCCATACAGAAGGAGGCCAAGCTGACCCTGGGGTGTCAGGAAGAGCAGGAAGATCGGCACCTGGTTAGCTCCAGTGCTTCTGGTAGAGGGTGTGTGGGAGGGTGGGTGAAGCCTTGCAAACACACCTCTGAAGCTGAGGAGAAGTCTGGGGAGAGCTGGACACACAGATTGGACATGCATGGGGATAGAGATAAGAGCCGAAACTTGGGAAGCCAACTGGGTAAATTTGAGTGAGAGGAGAAGGCTGAAGATCCAAGCTGGGGTGGGGAGATGGCGGAGGAGGGCAATGTTGGCCCAGAGGGGAGGGTTGAGGGGAAGAGAGAGAGAGGAGGAGAGCCAAGGGGGTCTCCAAAGTCAGAAGGGTCGAACATTGCTTGGATGTCAAGGGGGGCCAGGGGCTTGATTTGGGGAGGCCCCTGGTGGCCAGGGCAGTGATTGAGAACACGGGGTTTCAGAATCAGAGCCGGGTTCAGCTTGTAGCTCTTTTACTTGCTGCCCGTGTGACCTTGAGCAAATCACTTGACCTCTCTGCTCTCCGTATCTCAACCTATATAAAACGCGATCGTCACCGAGACTAAAGGACACATAGTTGGGAGAACACTTGGCGTGGAGCCTTGCTGTGGAGAGTGGCAGTCACCGGCAGCTGGCGTTACCGCCAGGTAGAGCAGCTCCTGTGGAGGGCGGGGGCGGGGAGGTGAGGCTTCTTAAAGGGGGACCAGGGTGAGAAGGGGCTTTGTGGAGCTGGAGCCCGGGGTTTACTGCCACGGGGAGGGGCCCAGGCGTGGGCAGAGCTGGAGATTCACAGGTGGGAAGGGGTGGCAGATCCTGGAGGAGTGGCAGGGGCACAGGTGCAGGGAGAGGGAGAGCCTGGAAGCATCCCTGGGTCCCTCTAGGCTCAGAGGAAGCAGGGCCCCTTGTTGGCAGTGGCATGAAGCCATTTCCCCTCATCATGGGTCTGCTCATAGCCATAAAAGAGGGGATGACACTGGATTTGGTCATTAAGTAAATGGGATAAAGAAATAATTGGAAAATGGATTCCTGCCCAGAAGGAGTGGAATTGTTCTCTGTGCTACTGTTGTTTATGCCCTCTGAGTAATCTGCAAAGCCACGCAAGTAAGGACGTCAGGCTTAGGTGTGATGAGAAACTCCGCCTTGAAAAGAGCCTGAAATTACCCATGACAGTGGAAGAGCCTTTGTCTCCTGCACAGAATGAAGGGGGAAGAAAAAAAAAAAAAACCCTGAGTGTTTCCTGGAGTGGGAAGAAAGGGAAGGAAGGGAGAACGGTGACAAGGAGTGCTTGAATGTGAAACCGAAACCCCAGTGCTTCTCCTGGTCTGCTCGCCACCCCACCTGGGGGCTGGCAAGGGGGCTGGGATGAGAGGGGCACTCAGACCGTTGGGGCGGGAGGAGGTGGCACCGGCTTCTGCCCCCAAGTCAATTCACCCGTCTCTTGGCCCCTGCGCTTTACATCCCCATACTCGGCCCTTAGCACACGCCGCAAACCAGAGCTGCTCCTTGGGCACTGTGGATAGAAAGTTGGGGTTACGATTATGCATGACACAGCCGTGGGAGGAAGAACTGGTTTCCTGGTGGAGGGGGTGCTGGGCAGGTAGATGGGAACGCTTCCCTTTCCAGTACCCCAGATCCTGTAAGAGGAACCCATACTGTTGTACCAGAATGCCACTGTGCTGTCCCTCTCTACTGCCTCAAACCCAGCCTAAGACTCCAGCTGCAAGCCTTGCGCAGGTGCTGACAGCCTGGACCCCATTCCACAACCCATCCACCTTCGATTGTTAAAGGCCTGTTGTGCCTTCATGTCAGCAAGCACTGAATCAGGCACCTGCTGGCGTTTAAAATGTTTTCTGTTCAGGGCGCCTGGGTGGCTCAGTTGGTTAAGCGACTGCCTTCAGCTCAGGTCATGATCCTGGAGTCCCGGGATCGAGTCCCACATTGGGTTCCCTGCTCCGCAGGGAGTCTGCTTCTCCCTCTGACCCTCCCCCCTCTCATGTGCTCTCTCTCTCTCAAATAAATAAATAAAATCTTTATAAAAAAATAAAATAAAATGTTTTCTGTTCCTCCCTCTAGGTAAAGTAAGGGGCCGCCTCCAACAGAGCCTTCCAGCTTCAATCAAACAGCGGGACTGTACCTTGGTTTTTCCATCTCTAGATTAGACTAGCAGGTCCCACAGGCTCGTGGGTGTCTGTAGCGTCAGGCTTACTTGGTGCCCTTGTTCAAAATGCAGACCCCTAGGCCAGGGCCACAGAACCAGAGGCCTGCTTCTCCCTCTGCCACTCCCCCTGCTTGTGTTCCTGCTCTCACTGTCTCTCTCTGTCAAATAAATAAATAAAATCTTAAAAAAAAAACAAACAAACTGTAGTTAAATAACCGTATGCCTGACTTAAGGGAAAAAGTCTCTGCTTAGAGTGCTGTGTCCCCTCCTAAAGACAGATTGCCCTATAGAAATAGCCGTGTGCACAAAAAGTGGCAAAATGGTCCCTGGCTTTGTGAAAACAGTGAAAAGCATTCAAATTCTCCAAATAAGATATGCAAGGATCTGTTTTTGGTAAAGAGAGAGAGAGAGCAAAAACAGTTTACTGAAAGATAAAGATAAAAATGGGACGAGCCAGCCAGTAACGGAGAAAGGGGGAGTTTTTATAAAATAGTTCCCCCCCCCCCAAATCCATTTGATGCCCATCCAAACAAATCACTGGTCATGGAGCAAATAGAGAACAGTGCAGTATGCTTGTGCACGTGCCTTACCAGCTTTCCGTACCATAAAGGAAGCGGAAGGATGGAGAAAATATGGTAGGGTCATCGGGATGTAGTAGACCCCTCCTGCCTGCCGCTGGGATGTAGCAATTCTTTTTTTTTTTTAAGATTTTATTTATTTATTTATTTTTTCAAGAGAGCATGAGTGGGGGGGGAGAGGGAGAAGCAGATTCCCCCTTGAGCAGGGAGCCCGATGCTGCACTCCATCCCAGGACCCTGGGATCATGACCTGAGCCAAAGGCAGACGCTTAGACCGACTGAGCCACCCAGGTGCCCCGGGATGTAGCAGTTCTGTTCACACCCTCCCTGGGCAGCTGTGTGAGCTTGCCTCTGCTACCGACTTTGTCCGAGCCTGAATCTGGGCTCACAGAGTAGCTCATGCCTCTTCCCTGAAAACCTCACTGTAGAACCTCCAGCCTGTCCCCTTTCACGCTGCTAAGAGAGCTGTTCTCAGGTCTGAACCTGTCCCCGTTCTCAGGGGCCATGACCCATGCTGGAACCTCCTCAGCTGTCCACAAAAGAGGTACCCACTCGGCACCAGGGGAGCACCTGAGCGACATGGCTTGCTTCTGTCTTTCTAATGCGTTCTCCAAGGGGTTCTGAGACACATCGAGCTGGGGAAGCGCTGGACATGATGTCTGAGATCAGTCTCAGGCTTTTATGTCGCTGTTGTCTTTCCGGTGGAGCCCTGATGGGTCCTTCCGCCGAGTCTTTGCCCACCCTGAGCCCTCCTGCTACCCTGCTCCGTATCGTTGGCCTGAACTGTCTCCCCAGCCCTCCTAAGTCTGGCTGCAGCCCTGACCCAGCCCCTGCCCCTTTGCTCCCAGGTTCCATGTTCCTTTATTCACTCTTAAACATTTATCTGCATACAGGAAAATCCACACTTTCGTGGTGCAGGAATTTTGACAAATGCATGTCGTCATGTAATCACTGCCATAATCAATTTACAGAACAGCCCCAGTCCCCACCATGACCTCTTGCTGTCCCTTTTGTGTCATTTCCTCCCCTAGTCTCTAGCCCCTGACAACTACTGATTTGTTCCTATAATTTTGCCTTTTCCAGAATGTCATAAAATGTCAATGACATTTACCAGAAGGTCGTGGAATCATACAGTATGCAGCCCTCCGAGTCTGGCGTCTTTTACTTAGTGTAATGCGTTTCAGATTCATCATGTTGTTGTCTGTGTATCAGTAGTTCATTTTTTTTCTTTTTTTTTTAAATTAAGATTTTATTTATTTATTTGAGAGAGAGAGTGAATGAGAAACAAAGAGCAGGGAGGGGGGAGGGGCAAAGGCAGAGGGAGAAGCAGGCTCCCTGCTGAGCAGGGAGCCGGACCTGGGACTCGATCCCAGGACCCCGAGCCCGAGATCATGACCTGAGCAGAAGGCAGATGCTTAACTGAATGAGACACCCAGTTGCCCCAGTAGTTCATTTCTTTATATTGCTGAACAGGGATTCCTTGTCTGTGGGTACTACAATTCGCTTATCCATCCACCACTTGAAGGACATGGTGGGTTGTTTCCAGTTTGGGGTGATTACGAATACAGCCACTATAAACACTTGTATACAGGTTTTTGTGTGAACATATGCTTTATTTCTCTTGGATATGTACCAAGGAGTGGGACTGCTGGGCCATGTGATAAGTTATGCTTAACTGTA
Organism: Eumetopias jubatus; assembly: GCF_037043125.1. NCBI lineage: Eukaryota > Metazoa > Chordata > Mammalia > Carnivora > Otariidae > Eumetopias > Eumetopias jubatus. Next base: position 101,272,587 of record NW_028274809.1, on the reverse strand, counting down.
AGAAACCGCGAAGCTCTTTTCCAAAGTGGCGGAACCATTTTATATGTGTATACACACGAGAAAAGGGTGAGAGTTTGTACGTATGTATATGTATAGACACACAAGTATTTATTTGTATCTGCGTGCATATACACACAATGTGTGAGACTATGTATGTAGATACACACACACATATTTGTATTTATTTATTTATTTTTAAAAGATTTTATTTATTTATTTGGGAGAGAGAGAATGAGAGAGAGCATGAGAAGGGGGAGGGGCAGAGGGAGAAGCAGATTCCCTGCTGAGCCAGGAGCCCGATGTGGGACTCGATCCCCGGACTCCGGGACCATGATCTGAGCCGAAGGCAGTTGCTTAACCAACTGAGCCACCCCGGCACCCCACGTTTGTATGTATACATATGTATATACAAGCACTATATGGGAGTATGTATGTGTGTGTGTATATATATATATATATAAATATATACACACACATACATATTTGCATTTGTATTGTCTGTATATAGAAGCAATGTGTGAGAGTATGTATGTATGTATGTATGTAGACACACACACGTTTGCATCTGTATGTCTGTGTACACAAGCAGTTGCACTGGCTAGGGCCGCCAAAACAATGTTAAATGGGAGTGCTGGGTGGACATCCTTTCCTTGCTCTTGAACTCGGGGGAGAGCTTTCAGTCTTTCACTGTTAGGCATGATGTTAGTTGTATGTTTTTTGTAGATGCCCTTAATCAGGTTAAGGAGGTGCCTTCTGTTCCTAGTTGGCTGAGAGTTTTCTTTTTATTCGGAATGGGTATTAAAATTTGTTACATGCTTGTCCTGCAACTATTTTGATTGACGTACATTTTTTCTTCTTTAGTCTTTTATTTGGCAAATTACTTTGATTGATTTTGAATGTTGAACAAACCTTGCATTCCTGCGATATATGCCAAGTGGTCACGATGTATTATCCTTCTTACATTGTGTTGGATTCAATTTGCTAACATTTCATAGATTTTTCCAATTATGTTCGTTTTTTCATTCCTGATGTTAGAAATTTCTGTTTTCTCTCTTTTTTTCTTGGTCAACTTGGCTACAGATCTATCAATTTTATTAATCTTCTCAAAGAAACAGTTTTTGGTTTCATTGATTCTATTGTTTTTAGTATAGTTTCAGTGAAAGAATTTGTTTTCTGATCTTATCTTTATTATTTCCTTCTTTCTGCTTGCTTTCAGTTTAATTTGTTCTAATTTTTCTAGCTTAAGTTGGAAGCTAATATTATTGATTTGAGATCTTTTTCCCCCTAATATAACCACTTAGTGCTCTGAACTTCCCTAGAAGTGTTACTTTGCCTGCATCTCATAAGTTTTGATGTATTGTTGTCATCCAATTCAAAATATTTTCAAGTTTCCCCGGTGCAATCATCTATGACCTATGAAAAACTTTAGAAGTCTGTTGTTTAATTTTCAAATATTTGGGGGGGTTCCCCAGATATTTTCTGTTACTGATTTCTAATTTAATTTTGTTAGGTCAGAGAAGATACTTTGTATGTTTTCAATTCCTTTAAGTTGTTTAAGTTTTTTTTTCCTCCCAAATGGGCCAGAATACGTTTTATTGTGTAAGTGTTCTGTGTGCACATGTTAAGACTGTATTCTGCTATTGTTGGGTCAATTAGGTCAAGCTTGCTAATAATGCTATTCACTCGTTCTATATCCTTACTAATTGTCTGTCTACTTTTTCTCTTAATTACTGTCAAGTCTCCTAATATAATTGTGCATTTATGTATTTCTGTGTTTATTCCAATCAGTTTTCCTTGCATGTGTTTTAAAACTTTGTTGTTAGGTGCATACATATTCAAGATTGAATTGACCCTTTTATCACCATATAATGTCATTCTTTGTGCATGATAATATTCCATGTGCTGAAGACTACTTTGATATGAATATAGTCACTCCAGTTTCTTCTGATTAATATTTGCATGGCATAACTTTTTCCATCTTTTTGCTGTTAACTTATTTATATCTTTATATCTAAATTTTTTTTTTTTTTTGAAGACAGTATATGGCTTGGTCTTAAAAAAAAATTCCAATCTGACAATCTCTGCTATTTGATTGGGATTTAGGTCACTTACATTTAATGTTATTTTTTATATGGTTAGATTTAGTTCAACCATTTTTTTTTTTAAGAGAAAGAGAGAGAAAGTGCATATGTGCATGTGAGTGGGGGAAGGGGCAGAGGGAGAGAGATTCTTAAGCAGGCTCCACACGCAGCGCAGAGCCTGACGTAGGTCTTGATCTCACGACCCTGAGATCATGACCTGAGCCAAAATCAAGAGTCTGATACTTAACTGACTGAGTCAACGAGGTGCCCCATTTCAACCATTTTATGATTTGTTTTCTGTTTATTCCCGCTTTTATCCCCCCTGCTTTCTGGCTTTTGCCTTCTTTTTATTATTTAAATATAGTCTTTTTGTATTCCATTTTAGTTTATTGGTTTTTTACCTATATCTATTTGTATGTTTCACTGATAGTGCTACAGAATCTAATATATACAACTGTATTATTTCCTGGGGCTGCTGTAACAAGGTACCATAAACGGGGCGGCTTTAACAACAGAGATTTATTCTGGAGGCCAGAACTCCAAGATCAAGGTGTTGGCAGGGCCACGCTCCCTCTGAAAGCAGTAGGGAAGGATCTATTTCAGACCTCTCTCCAAGCTTCTGGTAGTTCCTTGGCTTATGGCTGCATAACTCCAATCTTTACATGGTGTTCTCCCTGTGTCTCTATCTTTGTGCCCAAATTTCCCCTTTTTATAAGGACACAGTCATATTGGATTAGGGCCCATCCTAATGGCCTCATTTTAATGTGATTACTTCTGTAAATACCCTATCTCTGAAAAAGGTCACATTCTGAGGTCTTCAGTGTATGAATTTGAGGGGAGACACTGTTCAACCCATAACAATAATTAACTTTTACAGTCTATTTAGAGTTAATAATTTACCACTTTATTTTATTTTATTTTAAGATTTTATTTACTTATTTGCCAAAGAGAGAGCATGGGAGAGAGAAAGAGTGAGAGCACAAGGAGCAGACCTGCAGGCAGAGAGAGAAGCAGGCTCTTTGCTCAGCAAGGAGCCAGACATGAGACTTGACCCCAGGACCCTGGGATCATGACCTGAGCTGAAGGCAGACGCCTAACCGACTGAGCCATCCAGGTGTCCCTATTTTATTTTATTTTTTAAAGATTATTTATTTATTTATTTGCCAGAGAGAGAGAGAGTGCAAGCACAAGCAGGGTGAGCAGCAGGCAGAGGGAGAAGCAGGCTCCCTGCGGGACTCGATCCCAGGACCCTGAGATCATGACCTGAGCCAAAGGCAGATGTTTCCCCCCACCCCCCCTCAGGTGTCAGCAAATGGTACTACTGACCAACAACTTTTGGTTTATTCTCGTGTAACAAGAAGTCCAGAGGTTCGCAGCCTGTGGCTGGTGCAGCAGCTCCTCGAGAGGCATGCTGTCAGGATCCAAGTGCCTTGAATCTTTCCACTGTACCACCCAGAGAAAGGATCTGCCTTCCTTAGGCCAAAAAATGGCTCCAATACTCCTAGGTTTCATGTATGTGCTCCTGGATGTAGCAGGATGTAGCAAGAAGGACAAAGGTTTGTGCTTGCCAGATCTGCTTCTTGTATCAAATGCCTGGGAGCTTTATTAAGCAGACTTCTACTTGTATCTCTCTTTTTTATAGTGTTATTAACTACAGTCTCCATGTTATGCATTAGATCCTCTCTTCTATCAAGATCCCTTTTATTAGAAGCTCACTTGTACAAGATCCACTTTTATCTCTAAAATTGCCAGAGCTGTTATATGGCTACCTTTAGCAGGAGCTGGGGAAGTATTCTTAAATAGGCACATTATCATCTTCCTCCAAAGTGGGCTTCTGCTAATGAAGAAGATCTGTTGAATGACAAAATTCTCTGTAGCAATTATGTTAAATTTTTTAATTTTACTGATCTGGAAAAATGCTCAGAATATAATGTCATGTGAAAAGCAGGACAGAAAACATATGCAATATAATCTCAATGTTGTTTAAAAAATACATACCCCACACGTGGGAGTTCCAAAATGTTAATAGTAGTTAATATCTACAGAGTTAGCCTCATGTGAAAGGGGTATTGGTAGACAAAATTTTTATCATATTAAATTTTTTCTGAATTTTCTATAATGAACTTGTATTATCTTTAAATAGAAAAAAAAAGTGTCACTGTAAAAAACATCCCATATACTCGTAAAGACGACTAGGTCCAAAATATTTACACTTACTCAGTTTCATCTTCATTGTCAAAAGAAAGGAGGCAACTGTTTTTGATTTGCTTTTGTGAGTTCTTTTTAACTGAGTCCTGCTTATTTATTTCATCTTCATTTGCCTTCCTCTTTTTTGAGCTTGCTGTTAAACCTGAATATTTTTCATCCGAGGAACGTTTGACTGGTTTTCGATACATGATTCTTCCATCAACTATAGCCGGTTCTTCATCTGCTTTGGCAGCCTTTATTTCTGCTTTAATTTTCATGACTTCTTCAACTGACAGGTCTCCCTTTTTTAAAACCACCACTTGGGGCTGTTCATCTTCTTTGTCACTGTGATCACCATCTTCATCTGGGAGCTGAGGCTGGATTCTCTTGGTTTCCACGGTAGGCCTTTCCCTGTAGCCGACCTGTTCCTTGAAGCGAGCCAGGAACGCCGGTTCGGCCGGCCGCACGTACGAAACCTGGTTCCGCTTGCTCGTAGCTGCTCCGGGGAAAAACAAGTTACCGGGGCCGCCTGGAGATGGTACATCGGCCACGGCCCGAAGGCAGATGTTTAACTAACTGAGTCACCCAGGTGTCCCTACCACTTCATTTTTTAAAAAGATTTTTTATTTTTAAGTAATGTCTACACCCAACATGGGGCTCGAACTCACAACCCCAAGATCAAGAGTTGTACGCTCTACTGACTGAGCCATCCGGGTGCCCCAATACTTTACGACTTCAAATCATATGTGGAAGTAACTATATAGGTCCCCTTACCCTCCCCCACTGGACTTCATCTTACAGTTGTCATATGTATTACATGTAATACATGTCTTACATGAAAACTACTCCAGATACCATTATAATTTGTGCTTTGAATAGTCATAAGTAGCTTAAGAAAAGTAGTTTACATTTACATAGATATTTGCATTTTTATTGTTCTTCCTTCATTCCTGACATTTCCAGTTTTCCTTTGGTAGCATTTACCTCAGCCTGTAGAACTTCCTTTATCATTTCTTTCAAAGCAGGTCTGCTAGTGATGAATTCTCTGAGACTTTTTATTTTCTGCACCCTGGAATTGTTCCTCATAGTTTGTCAGGGAAGCAAGACCTAGATCTCCTGGTCCAGATGTGCAGAGAAGGAAAGGAAGTTAGTTCAGGCACATAGCAGTTTTGTGATTCAGTTGGTTAGAGAGTCTCAAATTTCCTTCTTGTCTCAAACTCACCTCCTAAAGTGTGGACACCCCAGAGCATCTGAATCCAAGTCCTTCTGCATAATTTGGGTGTTGAGAATCCAGGCAAGGAGAGTGAATGGTGGTGGGAAGGGGTTGTGAGAAGGAAGATTGGGAAGGGGGAGTTACATGTAGGAACAGGTTACAATCTCTTGGCCAGTCCCTGCTAGGACCATCTCAGGCTATGTGGATATTCTGGTCTTGAAGCTCAGAGAGCAGGTTAAGGTGAAATCAGATGGATTCTGGAGTCCAGAACCTGCCAGAGAGTCCTAGTGGCTTAGTCCATGCCTGGCTGCTGTCTTGAAAAAACAAAGGCAGCCGAAAGGCAGCTTGTGAGGTTAGAACTCACAAGAGCCTAGTTACCTATGCTGAAGCCGGGAGCTGTGCTCAAATACAGCCAATCAGGGCTTCTGGCCATCATTATATAGCTGGTATTACCTCCCAGAATCGATACCTTACCAGACAACAACAAAGAACTTGACCTTTAGTTACCTTTGATGTTTTATTATGGGCATGGTTTCCATTTAGCTTCCTGAAATGTTGAAAATAATTTGTGGATACTCCCTCACTGCCATCTTGGAGCTATAGCATTGGGACCTACTACGGTAAGGGATGAATCAAGAATGACTCCGAGATTCATAGTCTTGGAGAAGGGTGGTTCTCCTGAGAGACTGGCACAAGCAGGGCTGGGGAAGCACTGAGATTAGCTTTAGACGTGGCAAGATTGAGATGAAGAGGGAACCTTCAGAATGAAGCATGTAGGAGGCAACTGGGTAAGATTTTTATTTTCCAAATTTTAAGCAGCTAGATTTGCAAGATAAGGTCAGGCCTGGAAATAGAGGTTGGGGAACCATTGCTTACAGGTGGCGACCTTAAAAATGCGTGAACTCCCAAGGAAGTATGGGAAGGCTTCTAGGAATTTGTGATGCTGGCAAAGGGATGCCAATGTCTGAAAAGAAAGAGTTGTTAGCGTTCTCAGTCTAGGACCCCAGCCAAATTCACCTGATTGTAACAATCTGGGTGCCAAGAAGATAAATATTAAAATAATTGGCGGGTATTATGGGTTGAATTGTGTCCCCCAAAAAGATATGTTGAAGCTCTAAACCCTGGTATCTGTTCGTGTGACCTTATTTGGAAATAGGGTCTTTGCAGATGTAATCAAGTTAAGATGAGGTCATTAGGATGGGTCCTAATCCGGTATGTCCTTATAGGAAGAGAGAAATTTGGACACAGATGCACAGGGAGAATGCCATGTGACAACAGAGGCAGAGATGGGAGAGATGTTGCCATATTGAAAGCTACAACCAGAAACTAGGTAGAGGCAAGGCAGGATTCTCCCCTACCGGGCTCAGAAGGAACATCTTTGCCCACACTTTGATTTTGGAATTCGAGCCTTCAGAATTGTGAGACAATAAATTTCTGATGGTTTAAGCCATCTGGATTGTGGTACTTTGTTATGACAACCCTAGAGAATAATCCAGGTTGGGAGAGTTCCTTTTTCTAAGAAGTGTTCTGGTCTCCTGTGCAGAGTGACATAACAATAGCCAACAATTATTAATCACTTATGATGTACCAGGCACTGTTCTGAGCACTTCACATGATTAACTCAACCCTGTAATGAGATTATTCTTACTATCCTCACTTTATAAATGTTAAATTTGCTGGTAAGTTGTTTGCCTACTGTCCCCCAGCTAGTACCCGGCAGAGCTGGAACTTGAGCCCAGTTCCCCGTGGTTCCAAAATCCTTGCTATTTTTAGACCACCCTGATTTTCTTTCAGTCTCAGGCTGCTTTTAATCCCTGGACATTCTGCTTGACCCCATACCAGCTCAGCCCTGCTCTGTGGACACCCCTGGGCAGACAAGACAGTACAAGACAGAGGGGAAATGGGGCAAGATAGCACTAAGGGGAAGATGAAGAAGAAGGAGAGGGCAAACAGAACCTTACACCCAGCTTCCTCAGAATCCGGGAAATAAACATCAAGGAGTGGTTGGAGGGGCGCCTGGGTGGCTCAGTTGTTAAGCGTCTGCCTTTGGCTCAGGTCATGATCCCAGGCTCCTGGGATCGAGCCCCGCATCAGGCTCCCTGCTCAGTGGGAAGCCTGCTTCTCCCTCTCCCCCTCCCCCTGCTTGTGTTCCCTCTCTCTCTCTCTGTGTCTCTCTCTGTCAAAAAAAAAAAAAAAAAAGGAGTGGTTGGACACTGAATAAGGGAAACAAAACTTCAAGGGGGCATGGTGGTGAGTGCCTGAGAATCCTGCAGCAGGGGCAGGGAAAAGGGCTAAGCAGAGAAGGAGCTCAGCAGGGGAGGCATAGGAAGAAGAAAGGTCTAAGGTGATGAAGAAAGGGACAAGGACTGTGCCCAAATCCTCATCCTCTCTGGATATTTCAAAATGTCTCCTAGTCTTCATGAGCAGCTAGTCATCTTCTCCATAAGTCCAGTAACCATTCACTGATTTACTCCACAAATATCTGCATTTGTTGTTCCTGAGACTTCAGACCGGTCCATGAAGTAAGAACAGATTTCACACTGGTCCCCCTCAGGTCTTTCCAGGGTAGAAGTCTCCAAGGGGTGAACTGTGTGCCAGTTACTTCTTTCCTCTTTAGCTGCAGGTTCCTGAGCCAATGGCCCTAGCATTGCTAATGCTCAGAGTAGATATCTGCTTCTTAGTTTAATGAAGGCACCTCCTGATGGAGAGTCCTGTTGACACTAGGGACCTAGTGACCAAGATGAAAGCACTCATTCTCCACTGCCTGGACCACTATCATTGTTAACATTGACAATGCCTTGCACCTTTGTATCCTTACCAGTTATGGAGAACTAGCTCATCTGGTGTTTATACACTATTTTCTTGCTTCACATTTATTGAATGCCTTCTAGCACCAGATCCTGTGTTAAGCATTAGGAATTCATGGGTGTGTAAGACTCAACTTTTGTCCTCATGTAGGACAGGGGGATTAGATTGGAAAAGAAGTTCTAGATTTTTCAAGCTGTGTTCTGAACAATAAACATGTGGACTCTAAAGCCTCATTACAAACTGTGATATGGGTATTAATGTCCCCATTTTCCAATAGATGAGGTCCACAAGGGTTGGCTGTCTTGTTCAAGGTCACACAGCTGGTGAGCAGCAGAGAGAGTGTGTCTGGCCACTGGATGTGCACCCACCCTGCCAAGACAATCAGTACTCCCAATGTCATTACACTCTTGCAGAATTGAACAAATGGGTTGTGCCCTTGCCTTCTCTTTCTCATTGATGGCAGAGGTAACTTGATTTTTATTTTTTCATTAACTGCGTCCCACCACCACTTTATTTTTTTAAGATTTTATTTATTTATTTGTCAGAGAGAGAGAGAGAGAGAGCACAAGCAGGGGGAGCAGTAGGCAGAGGGAGAGGGAGAAGCAGGCTCTCCGCTGAGCAAGGAGCCCGATGTGGGACTTGATCCTGGGACCCTAAGATCATGACCTGAGCTGAAGGCAGACGCTTAACCAACTGAGTCACCCAGGTGTCCCCTACCACTACTTTAAAAGTAGAAGTTCTGCCATCCTTTGTGCCCTTCTGAGCTACTGTCACCTTTTCATCCCTCACCTGCCCCTCCAGCTGTGCCCTGCAGTTGGCCTCCACCCTCCAACCTCTACATGCAAGACCTGCCTCCCCCAAGTGGTTATTAAAATCTCTAAAAAAAAAAAAAAACCAAAAAACCAAAATATTTCTATACTGAAACAAGCAGCTTATTAACATATTACTGCATCACAATCAAGTAGGGTTTATCCCAGCAATGGCCCAATATTAGACTATCCATCAAAGAAATTCACCACATAACAGATTTAAAATCAGGATAACGATATCCTTTATCACTACTACTACTGAATACTGTGCTAAATGGTGTAATAAGACAAGAAAAAGAAATACAGGAATAAAGAAATAAAAAGAAAAATACAATGTATCACAATTATAGGTGATATTATCATATACGCAGAATTCACAACAAATGAACTGACAAACTGTTAAAACAAATACAGGGTTTAGGATTGAAAGAGTGACCAGATATAAAATCAACATATAAAGGGGTACCTGGGTGGCTCAGTCGGTTAAGAGTCTGCTCTTGATCTCAGCTCAGGTCTCAATCTCACGGTTGTGAGTTCAAGCCCGGCTTCAGGCTCCATGCTGGGTGTGGAGCTTACTTAAAAAAAAAAAAACACCCAACATATAAAAACCAATAACATTTATATATATATGTACATGTATATGTACATATATATGTTCCAACTATGATCAATTAGTAATACAATAGGAAAAAAGAAAATCAAAACTATAATGCAAAAAATAATAATAAAACCAAACAGCAACAAACATACAAAAAACCTATAACATACCTTGGAATTAACCTAACCAAAAATACATAATCATCTTATGCAAAAAATTATAAATTTTTTTGAAGAAATTGAAAGAAGACTCAGATAAATGAATTAGAAAGCTTAATATTATAAAAAATAATACTTTTTCCTAAAGTAATCTGTAAACTTAATATAATCGTAATGAGATTGCCAACAAAATTTTTAATGCAACCTGGCAAATTGATTTAAAATTAAGCCAGAAAGCTAAAAGGGCAAGAACTATTAAGATAATTCTGAAAAAGAATAACAATAAGGAAAAATAACTCTCCTGTAAGAGGACATGCTTTAAAGTTATGGTAATTCCCACAGGGAAGTACTGAACAGGTTTAGGTAGATAGAGAGATGGAGAGCCTATGTCTATATGGGTACTTGTTAGATGTTGGAACTTGGTGTCATAAATCAATGAGGTAAGGAAAGACTATTTAATAGTATTGGGATAATTGGCTAGCTATCTGGAAAAATTAAATTAGATCTTTACTTCATATTGTAAACAAACAAACAAAAATTCCATGTAGATTAAAAACTTGTTTGTGAAATAATAACACTAAAAAGTGTTAGAAGATAATACGGGGGAATATTTTTGCGATTTGGGAGTAGGAAAGATTTTTAAACAAAACACATGAAGAAAAAATATACAGGAATAAACTGATAAATCTAACATCAAAAGGAACGACTTGGACATGACAAAAGAAAATGCAAAGTTAAAAAACATGTAAAGAATGAAAGAGCATGTTGGCCTTAAATATAACAGAGGTTTAATATACAGAGTATAGGAAGGGCTCCCACAAATCAAAAAGAACGATGCACGATCCAGCAGAAAAAATGGACATAGGATATGAACAAGCAATTCATAAAATAGAAGGTACAAATGGCCAGTAATCCTGTAAAAAGATGACCAGCCTCACTAGTAATCAGGGAAATCCAAAGACAAATAGTGGTCAGAGAATTCCAGTGCGACTCTCACATTGGTTAAAATCAAAGTTGGCCAATATAAAGTGTGTTGAGACAAGGTTTGAATAAATAAGTACTTTGTATCCTGTTACAGGAAATGTAAATTGTATAGGCAAATACAGAGCACAGTTTTACAACTAAAAATGCTTATACCTGCTGACCTAGCATTCCATTTCCAGTAGTCGACCGTAAGAAGCACCTGCACCCATGTACAAGGAGAAGCTCCAGGGATATTTATGCACCATTCTTTGTGACAGAAGAAAATGAAATAGTCCAAATGTTCACCAAGAAAATAGATAAAATCGATAGGACACATACACTGATAGAATGAATTTCATTGGACTTAGAAGTCAAAAGAATGTAACAGATCAGTGACTCTCAAACTTTTTGGTCTCAGGGCCTCTTTGCCATCTTAAAAATTATGGAGGACCTCAAAAACCTTTTTTAAAAAAATATGGGTTATATCTACTGATATTTACAGCATTAGAAATTACAAAACTGAGGAATTTTAAAAGTATTTATTAATTCATTAAAAAAAAACCCATTATAGTTAACACTTCAACACTGTAGGAGCTAGGGGCACTAGCCCCTGCATATTTGAAAATCCCCATATAGCTTGTGACTCCCAGAAATTAACTACAAATGGTCTGCTGTTGATGGAAAACTTTATGGCTAAAATAAACAGCCAGTTAACACATATTTTGTATGACATATATATTATATACTATATTCCTACAGTAAAGTAAGCTAGAAAAGAAAAACATTATTAAGAAAATCATAAAGTGGGGCACATGGCTGGCTCAGTAGGTTAAGCATCTGACTCTTGATTTCAGCTCGAGTCATAATCTCAGGGACGTGAGATCGAGCCCTTGATGGGGCTGGGCGCTGGGCATGGAGCCTGCTTAAGATTCTCTCTCTCTCATTCCCTCTGCCCCTCCCCCCCGCTTGTGCGTGCACACACTCACTCACTCTCTCTCACGAAAAAAAGAAGAAAAAGAAAAAGAAAATCATAAAGAAGAGAAAATACATTTATAATACCCTATGGTATTTATTGGAAAAAAGTTTGCATGTAAGTGGATCTATGCATTTCAACCCATGTTGTTCAAAGGTCAACTTTATTACATATTAACATAATATTTATATTAATACAAATAATATTTTAATGAAAAAATACCTCTATTTGCCGAAACAAAAAATTTAGTGGCGAGAACAGTATTTTGCATCTTTTTGCAAATCTCTTTAACTTCCGGCTTGCTAGAAGAGAGTTGGATTCTCACATCTGCCTCTGCATTCAGACTATTGCACTCCCACATAGAATGTAGTTTCTTGAATACTCCACCGTAGACTCATGAGAGAATAGAGTGAAAAAGACAAATAACTTCACTGTGATTATGGAAATGGCTTGACCCCAGAAACAGTCTCAGGCACTAAGTCCCCAGATCACATTTTTAAGAAACACTCAAATAGATCAATATGGATTTTAACAATATTTTTTATTTAGTGTTTGATCTTGGGTTCCACCAAAGGCCTGAGACAAGAGACTGCATTCAGATAATGTGTTTTGGGAAGTGATTTCTGGGATCAGGCATTGGAGGACCGAGAAAAATAAAATGGGGAGGCAAGGAAAGCCAGTTGGGGGGTGTGTTAGTAAGGTGATAACTGCTGTGGGCAACTGGGACTCAGTTTAACTGGGGACCCCCGAGAAACCATGTAGAATATGCTGTAGGATTGTGTGCTTGAGACCCGGAAGTGTGTAGTATATTGATTCACCGGTTCCCACCTCCCCTCGGTCAAAGATGGCCCCAAGGAGGGTGAACTCCTTGGCACTTCTGGGTTTACCAATGACCAGAATGCCTGGGGTGGGAAGGAAGACAGGAGGTGCAGCTGAGGTTGAGGCTGTCAGTGTCCACCTGGGAGCAGTTGGTTGCCACAGCAACTGTGTGCAAAAGACAGGCCAGGAGAATGTGAGATGGTGTCTAAAAGATGTCCAATGCATGATGTTGGGGGGGGGACCAAGTTGCAGAATAATACATACAGCAAGATGTCATCTATGTAAGTTACAAAACCATCCAGGTAATAGTATATATATATTTTTAAGATTTTATTTATTTATTTTTATTGGAGAGAGAGAGAGAGAGAGAGTGAAGAGAGCGCGTGCGCACAGAAGTGCAGGGGGAGGAGAGAAGCAGAGGGAGAGGGACAGGAAGACTCCCCGCTGAGCGTGGAGCCTGACACGGGGCTCGATCCCAGGACTCTGAGATCACGACCTGAGCCAAAATCAAGAGTCAGATGCTTAATCAACTGAGCCACCCAGGCATCCCTATATTTTCTAAGCGCACACACATAAATTGATTTAAAGTGTTGGATTTATACACACCATTTTGCAAGGGAAGAAATCTGGGGTATGAGTGGGGGTCCTCTAAGAAAATGTTAGGTTTTTCTGTGACTCCCTAACTTTCCTTTCTTCCCCAAGCTTTAAAAACAAAAGATTAGAAACTCAAAAAGAGATTCACTGAAGTTAATTTATAGTTATAGAATTATAGAGTTTGTCTATTTGTTCCCTTTCTTCATGCAGGACAAGATTGCCCAAGCCAAGAAAAGAGGCTCCAAGAAAAAAATCTCGTGGACGGTGGGATTCCTACAGGAGGGAGAGAATGACATTTCTCCCTTAGCCGTGTGCTTGCCCTGCCCGGGGTGCCCGAGTGGCCGGCTGGTGAGGAAATTTTGGGTACTGCACGGCAAGGGTCCATGACAATTTGGGACTGAAGATGAGCAGAGAAGGGCTTTTGCTTCCTCTCTGGAGAACTCTCGAGGCGGGAGACAGACCTGGAGCTGTGATGTCAGGTAAGGAGGGAGAGTCAGTTGCTGGGAAGATGCGCTTCCCCTCTTGGGCAAGGCAAAGATGCATACGTTTTCTAGGAACCAAAGGGACACCCCCCTCCCAGAAGTTGGCTTAGGTTATCTTGAAAGTCTACTCAACAGAACTGCCAGCTTGTGGGGGAGAAAGTCCCTGGGGAAAGGGCTGTGAAGGGTGAACCACTGAGGGCCGGAGAGGGTGTGTCACAAAAGATCAGCGCATCACTCACATGGAGGAACTTCTTGGGGAGGGAGGTAGAGAGGGCTCAAGGAAACAGGTCCACCCCTCCTTCTGTGCCAGGGTAGGTCGCAGCAGGAGGAAGGAAGCAGCTTATGGCAGACGGAGCCTCACTCGATGGAGACAAGCCGAGGCTGCCTTTCATTGCTTGAAAATACCCCAAGGGTTAGGATAGCTCAAAGTGACTGAAAAGCTACAGGACCGCCTGAGCTGTCATCTGGGACTAGGAGAGGAACACTGACAGAGTCAAACCAAAGAATAGCAAGACAATTAAAAACAGAGCCACTTCTCATTTATTGCCAATGAGTTCTGCCCAATCAATGAGATATGCTTATTTGTAGTTTAAAATATGTATACTGTAGGAAACTCTTGAAGCAAATATGTCCAAACATTACCTGTGATTAGCAGACTGCTGATTCTGTATTTAATCTCAGTTGCCTTGCATGTTTCCTATAAAAACGCAGTTTTGTTCAGGTACCCCACTCTGTGAAGTCACGCGGGTCAGGAGCACTGGCTTGTCTAAGCCCACAGTCCTCAGAGGGGCTGGTGCCGTTCCCTAAGTGTGTTCTGGAAAGGTGGAGGCTTTGTGGGGAGGGCCCCTGCCACACGCACCAAATGAAAGGGGTCCAGGAATGCTAAATTTCCAGCAGTGTGGGACGGTCCTTCTTGAGAAAATTGTCCCATGTCCCATGAAAACTTTTTGATGTCCCATGATACTTCATACAGGTTAAAACAAACAAACAAAAAAACAAATACCGTTTCGAAGCCTAGGACTTCGTTGTATTTGACATTAAACTCCAAGTATCTTTTTGCATATTTTTGGTACACTCTGACTTCCCTAGGAACGTAACTGCCATATAAATCAAGGGAAGACTGCACAGTGTTTCGCTTGAAACTTTCTCAAGAGTTCTTCACCATTCTGGAAAATCGTGCTGTTCTGTGGCAATGGCCTTGTGCTGGTTGAGTCATCTCCTGCATCCGTCTGCATTTGTGGCTGTCACAGCCTTGGCATTTCCATGTGTAGCTGCAAGCATCTCATGACTCCATCCCATCCTATAGACTCTGCTGCCTGGGCATTTGCTTATTCAAAAGTATATTCATTTATTATAAGTTACTTTTCATTTCTATTTTACGTTACAGTTAAAGCATACTTTGATGCTTTTTTGAAATGTGTATTTATAGGTAAATTATGTCATCTATGAATTTTGTATCTGGACCAAAGGGGGGTTGTTTTAAGAATAATTGTTTCCAGGAGGGCTGGTTGGGTCTGATGGGTTGAGGTGTACTGCTTGCTTTAAGGTGGTCAGACTGGTCCCTTCCCCTGCTAGTGCCTGGCTCAGGCATTGACATGCCACGTAATTCTGGCCAGGGGAGATATATGCACTACATCTGTAGAAGGGCTTGGGGGAAAGGTTTCTTTACTCCTAAAAATAGACCCAAGGAAGAACTGGCCTCTTTTCCACCTCTGGGCACTGTCCTATTTTATCAGTTGCCTGACTTTTGTTGCCAGGAGGTTAGAAAGCTTGAGGACCAAGTCCAGACACTGAGACAACAGAGCAGAGGGATGGAGAGGACCTGGTCCTTGGTCATATTGTTGAGCTGCTCAATAACCAGCCCTAGGGCTACCCCCCATTTACATTTAAACCGCGTGTAAATCAGTTGATATGAGGTGGCACTGTGACTGAATGTCACTGTCATTTTTTTAATAGATAGAATTTCTTTCCTCAGACAAACAAACAAACAAACAAACAAAAAACAAAAACAAGCTCCCTTCCAGAGGAAGAAAGTGATAATGCACATGACAGAAAACGAAAACACAACAAAAGTATTTATCGTGAAACGTCAGCCTCCTTCTGCCTCCACCAGCCTGCTCGGCTCTTTCCTGGGGGCAACACATTCCCAATTCTGGCATATCCTTCCAGAAATATTCTGTGCATACACAAGCACACTTCATTTTCAAATGTATCACCCTATATTGTAGGTTCTTCCCTTCTTCTTCTTTTTCTTGTCAAATGATTATAGAATTAAGAAAGCAAGTATCTGATATTTCCCTACAAGGAGGCTAATTAGGGAAGTGTTCTTCTTGGCATGGCAAAGTGGAAAACTCCGTGTAAATAATTCCTTGAACCCATTTGACTTGTATGTATTTTCTTATGCTGTCATCTTACTTCCAAAATTTAAGTATGCAATGCCCTTTATAAAAATATAATTCAGGGCTTTTGAGAATATAAAGTTAAGCTTCTTGGCAGAGGGGGAAGGGGGTAATGCAGTGGTTGGGAGCACCAGGCAGCCTGGCACCAACGTCCTCCTGTGGAGGCCTCTAGCCTAACCTGAGGCACCTGAGTTCTGCAGGGGGTGGGTGGTTGTGGGGAAAGCGCTGGGCGAGGAGCTGCTTCACCCTTCAGAGCCTCAGTGTTACCCCTCTGTGGATCTCTCTAGCCTCCTCGCTCTCACCCTCTACCCTCCCATTTTAAAAAAAATCAAGCAACACATTGTGCTTGGCTTACTGCCCTTGCTCTCTGTCCTTCCCTAACCCACCAACTCTCCTGGAACATCTATCTCCATTTTCTCTCTTGCCAACCATTTCAACCCTCTGTTAGGAGCCTGCCCTGGCCTCCTCTCTGGGGCTCTGGGCAGATGCGGCCAGCCACATGGGTGGGGGGGGCGGTCTACAGCTTGGCTGCTGAGGCTGGCTGCCAGAGACTCTATAGACCTGCTTAGAACCCAGGCAGCATTAGTCCGGGAGGGCCCAGGGCCCAGCTGGTGATGGGATAGCGACCCTGGTCTAAGCCAGCCCCCTCCCCTCCAAGTCCCGCGGCTGGAGGAACTGGCATAGTAGCAACCCATGGGTGCAGTGACCGCCTGTGGCAGGATCCCAGGGAAAGGGTGAGGTCCCCAAGAATTCACAGGGCGTTATGGTGCCGGAGAGTGTTCAGCTTTTGTGGTTGTTGTCATTGTTGTGGTGATACACACACACACGAAACACGAAGCTTGCCATCTTGACTATTTTTTTTGTTTGTTTTGTAGTTGATATTTCTTTTTTTAGCACACTATTTTTTTTTATTATGTTATGTTAATCACCATACATTATATCATTAGTTTTTGATATAGTGTTCCATGCATGATTCATTGTCTGCGTATAACACCCAGTGCTCCATGCAGTACGTGCCTTCTTTAATACCCATCACCAGGCTAACCCATCTCCCCACCCCCTCCCCTCTAGAACCCTCAGTTTGTTTCTGAGACTCCATAGTCTCTCATGGTTCCTCTCCCCTTCTGAAATCCCCCCCTTCATTTTTCCCTTCCTGCTATCTTCTTCTTCTTCTTCTTTTTTTTTTAACATATAATGCATTATTTGTTTCAGAGGTGCAAGTCTGTGATTCAACAGTCTTACACAATTCACAGCGCTCACCATAGCACATACCCTCCCCAATGTCTATCACCCAGCCACCCCATCCCTCCCACCCCCCACCACTCCAGCAACCCTCCGTTTGTTTCCTGAGATTAAGAATTCCTCATATCAGTGAGATCATATGATACATGTCTTTCTCTGATTGACTTATTTCACTCAGCATAATACCCTCCAGTTCCATCCATGTCGTTGCAAAATGGCAAGATTTCATTCCTTTTGACGGCTGCATAATATTCCATTGTATGTATACACCACATCTTCTTTATCCATTTGTCTGTCGATGGACATCTTGGCTCTTTCCATAGTTTGGCTATTGTGGACATTGCTGCTATAAACATTGGGGTGCACGTACTCCTTTGGATCCCTACATTTTTATCTTTGGGATAAATACCCAGTAGTGCAATTGCTGGGCCATCTTGACTATTTTTGAGTGTACAATTCAGTGGTGTTAAGTACATTCACCTTGTTATGCAACAAATCTCCAGAACTCTTCATCTTGCAACAGTGAAACTCGGGGCCCATTAACTAATAACTCACCATTCAGCATCCCCCAACTGCTGGCAACCACCCTTCTATTTTCTGTTTCTAGGATTTTGACCATTCAAGGTGCCATACGTAAGTGGAATCATATAGTATTTCTCTTCTTGTGTCTACCTTATTTCGCTTAGCACAAATGTCTTCCCTCTTCACCCATGTTGTCACAAATGGCAATCTCTTTCTTTTTTTCTTAAGGCAGAATAATATTCTTTTTAAAAATTTTTTTATTGTTATGTTAATCACCATACATCACATCATTAGTTTTTGATGTAATGTTCCATGATTCATTGTTTGTGCATAACACCCAGTGCTCCATGCAGAACGTGCCCTCTTTAATACCCATCACCAGGCTAACCCATCCCCCCACCCCCTCCCCTCTAGAACCCTCAGTTTGTTTTTCAGAGTCCATCGTCTCTCATGGTTCGTCTCCCCCTCCGACTTACTCCCCTTCATTCTTCCCCTCAAGGCAGAATAATATTCTATCTATCTATCTATCTATCTATCTATCTATCTATCTATCTCTCTATCTATCTATCTTATCTATTTATCTATCATCTATCTATCTCACATTTTCTTTATCCATTTATTCATTGACAGACAGGTTGTTCCTAGATCTTGGCTACTGTAAATAATGCTGCAGTGAGCATGGGAGTGCAGATATCTCTTCAAGGGACTGATTTCATTTCCTTTAAATATATACACAGACAAAGCATTGCTGGATCATGTGGTAGTGTTATTTTTTCATTCTTTGAGGAACCTCCATACTGTTTTCCAGAGTAGCTGCACCAGTTTGCATTCCCACCAACAGTGTGCAAGAGTTCCCTTTTCTCTACATCCTTGCCAACCCTTGTTATCTCTTGTCTTTTTGATAGTAGACATCCTAACAGGTGTGAGGTGATATCTCCTTGTGGTTTGGATTTGCATGTCCCTGATGATTAATGATATTGATCATCTTTTCATGTACCTGTTGGCCACCTGTCTGTCTCCTTTGGAAAAATGCCTTTTCAGTCTCTCTGCCAATTTCTTAATGAGATTGTTTATATTTTTTATATTTAATTGTATGTGTTTTTTATATATTTTGGATATTAACACTTTATCAGATACATGCTTTACAAATATTTTCCCCTAAACTGTAGGTTATCTTTTCATTTTGTTGATTGTTTCCTTTGCTGTGCAGAAGTTTTTTTTAATTCTTTTTTTTTTTTTAGATTTTATTTATTTGTTTGAGAAAGAGAGAGAGTGTGGGAGAGAGCACAAGCAGGGGGAGCTGCAGAGGAAGAGGGAGAAGCAGGCAAGGAGCCCAACTGAGCAAGGAGCCCAACTTGGGGCTCAGTTCCAGGACCCTGGGATCATGACCTTAGCTGAAGGCAGACGCTTAACCGACTGAGCCACCACGGCATCCCTGTGCAGAAACTTTTAAGTTTGATGCCGTTCTGCTTGTCTGTTTTTGTTTTTGTTTGCCTCTGCTTTATTTATTTATTTATTTATTTTTAAAGATTTTTTTTATTTATTTGATAGAGAGAGACACAGTGAGAGAGGGAACACAAGCAGGGGGAGTGGAAGAGGGAGAAACAGGCTTCCTGAGGAGCAGGGAGCTCGATGTGGGGCTCGATCCCAGGACCCCGGGATCATGACCTGAGCTGAAGGCAGATGCTTAATGACTGAGCCCACCCAGGCACCCCTATTTTTTTTTAAGTAGGCTCCATGCCCAGTGTAGAACCCAATGCAGGGCTTGAACTCATGACCCTGAGATCAAAACCTGAGCTGAGATCAAGAGTCGGGTGCTTAACCGACTGAGCCACCCAGGTACTCCTTTGCCTCTGCTTTTTGTGTCATAGCCAAGAAATCACTGCCAAACCCAGTCTCCTGGAACTTTTCTTCTGTGTTTTCTCCTATGAGTTTTATAGTTTTTGGCATAATATTTAGGTCTTTAATCCAGTTTGAGTTAATTTTTGTATAGGTATGGGTAAAGGTCCAACTTCATTCTTTTGCCTGTGGATATCCAGTTTCCCCAGCACCTTTAGTTAAAGAGACTGTCTTTCATTGTCTGGTCTTGGCACCCTTGTTGAAGATGATCTGACCATATAGGGCAAGGGCCTATTTCTGGGCTTTCTATTCGGTTCCATTGGTACATACGTCTGTCTTGATGCCAGTACCACGCCATCTTGATTACTGTTGCTTTGCGGTAGGAAGTATGAGGTCTCCAGGGCTGTTTTCAGTATTTGGTGTCTCTTTAGATTCCATATGAATTCTAGGATTTTTAAAAATTTCTATAAAAATGCCATTGGAATTTAGGTAGGGATCACACCAAATCTGTAGATCACTTTGGTTGTTTGAGCCTTTTATAATATTGATATTATAATCTAACATTAATATTCATGCTAATATTAATGCTAATCCTAAGTAATATTAAGTCTTCTAATCCAGGAGAGGGTGTTCAGCTTTTCAATCTCATCTCTCAAGGGTGGTGTGATGGGTGGTATTGTGGGTTGCTGCTCCCCCCGCATGGGTGCCCATGGTGCTGTGTTTTTGCTCTAAAGCAGTCTTGGAGGGAGTGGGCAACCCAGCTGGTGGGACCGGGAGGGTATCACAGTGCTTCCTGTGACCTCCAAATGGACCAAAAATGGGGCTGAGGGTGGGTGTGGGATTCTATTTTACTCTAGTCCTGTGGAGTACCAGGGAACTGCCCCAACAAAGGATGCCTATCTCCCTACAGTAGGCTTACCTGTCCTGCTTCAAGGTGCTCCTATGATCCAGGAGCTGGTGGGGAGTAAGAATAGGACCCTATGTATGGGTGCCCCCTCTCCACTGCCCAGCAGTGTCCCCAGCACAGAACAGAGTGCCTGCTGCATGGGAGGTGCTCAGAATGATTTTGCTGACTGGCTGGGGATGGGAGCCTGCTGCCGGGAGTAGAAAGTTTGGTGGTGTGCTGACCCACAGACCCTCCTCACCCCCTGCCAAAGTGGGAAAGTCAGACGTTGGTCCCATCCTGGCAGGCAGAGCCACCTGATCCAACTTTTCTCAGGCCTGGAGAATGCTCATAAATCATGTGAGCAGGTTACCTGCTGCCTCAGCCCTCCTATCCTCCAGCACTTGCCCTGGCAGCCTCGAGTCGAGGAATGGCCTTGCTCAGTTTCCTTCCCAGAACAGTGGCTCAGCCTTTTCTGGGTGCATTCCTGCCCCAGCAGAGAGCTGGGCAGGCCAGTGGGTCCCTTGCAGAGGAGCAGACAAAGAGAAAGAAAGATGAAAGTCAGGTGTGGTCAGGGTCTGAAGAGATATATCTGGGTGATGGTGGCCAGAGACTGGACTTAAGGGATGTCAAAGGCCAAGGTCAGAGATCATACCACTGAGCGAGCACAGTTCCCAGAGAGACAAGAGCTGGACCCAACAAATGAAGGGGTGATGAGGTGGAGGGCCCAGAGGCTAGCAGACAGGGAGGCCCCAGTGGGGGCAGCCTCAGAGAGAGCAGAGGCCCCAAAGCAGAATCAAGTGTGGGGGTCACTGCTGAGCAGCCCTCTCACTGGATGGGCCAGAAGGAATATCAGCGGCTTAGGGGAGAGTGAAGCTGGCATTTGTGTGAGGAGTGGTTGGGGGCTGATGGTGGCTCAAAGAGATGAGGAGATGGGCAGCCCCATAACGGCAGCAGGAATTTGGAAGAAGGGAAGGGTGGAGATCCTGCCACTTGGCGTGTGGAGTCCAATAATCCAGTGGGTTTAGGAAACCTCTGTTCTAGGTGGGGCAGATGGAGGCATACTGTGGGTGGCAGGTGGGGGCTAGGAGGCACGGAAGGGTCGTCTCCGCATCTGAGAAAGTCTGAGCAGTCCAGATCCCGATGCGTGACTCTCCCTTATACTCCGCTATGAGGTGAGCAATCGCGATGCACCAGGTATTTAGATGTCCAGAGAGATAGGTGGGTACCATCACTCATCTTTGTGTGCAGGGGTTACAAGAGATGGCTGGGGGCCTGGAACATCTTGTCATATCACAAAACAAGGACATTTTCAAACACGACTGGACCCTGTCCCAAGGGCTCAGAAGCCAGCTCTATCTTGGAGCTCCCCTGGCCAGAGATGGGATTAATTTGAACATAATTAATCCTAATAACTACAATAAATTGAAAACCACCAGATATAGTTAAATCCACATGTTCAAGATGACACTTCTCAAGTGCCCGGGTGAATCAGGCATTTGAGCGTCTACCTTCGGTTCAGGTCATGATCCCAGGGTCCGGGGTTCGAGTCTTATGTTGGGCTCCCTGCTCCGCAGGGAGTCTGCTTCCACGTTTGCCTCTCCTCCCACTCGTTCTCTCAATCTCTCTCTCTCTCTCCCTGTCAAATAAATAAATAAAATCTTTTATAAAAAAGAAATTAAAAAAACCCAAAAACCAAACCATACCAAAAAAAAATGATATTTCACCAAACTCCCAAGAAACCCAGATCTATTTGATCTCTGCGGAGGATGCCAGTAAATGAATACATTGTATTGAAAACTGGTAAATAAAGGGAGAGAATGAACCATCCTGCCTCTCCCGCATAAATCATAGCCCCTGGTGACCAAATACTGGACTTGAGAAAGGGAGGAAGAGATGGCAGAATTGGAACATCACCATATTGCAACCTCTGGTGAATTAGGGAACTAAGCACTAAGCATCAACCACTGCTATCACCACAGTTCGGAACAACGTGCCTTCCTGCGGGAGAACACCACGCCACCTTTGAAGGAGTCTTGCCAAGGATTCCAACCCTAACCTGATTAAGATTCAACTGCTAATTTACAGAAATACAGAAGACAGAGGCATGAGTAATCTTCAGCAGGGGGTTGCCATCAACAAAAATCCAGACTGTGAGAAATTTAAGAGGAAAATCAATTCAGTATTTTCAGCAGATAAATCACAGCACTGAGAAAGGGAGAGAGATGGAATTGAGAGTTGGGGGAACCCACAGACTAAAAGAAGCTTAAAAAATATAGATCCAGCAGCCATGCATGGATCTAATTTCTATTTTGATTCAAACACACTGAGATGATAATAGGGCATTTGTGAGACAATTGGGAATTTGAACAGTGACTAAATATTTGATGACATTTAGTAATTACGGTTAATTTTTTAAGGCAAGATAATGGTATCCTGGCTATATTTTTTTAAAAAAGTTTTTATCTTTTAGGAAATGCTCCTGAAGTATTCATGAATGAAATAATACAAAGTCTGCGATTTACTTCAAAATAATACAGGAGGAGTAAAGTGGGTGCCCACGTATGTGAAACAAAATTGGCCATGAGCTGATCATCGTTGAAGCTGAGTGAAGGGTACAGGAGGTTTTATTATATTGTTCCATTTTTATATACATTTGAATTTTTTTCCTTTAGGAAAGTTAAGAAATTTAAAAAGCGTGAGCTTGGGAACCAAACTCATGCCCTGGTTCATCTCCTGCTTCTGCCATACTAATCATGTGACTTTGAGCAAGTTTCTTAACCTTTCTGAACTTGGGTTTTCTCATCTATAAGATGGGGATGTGTTATTGGTGAAAATTCAGTAAGTTAATATTTACAAAGCATGTGGACGTGTATGGAACATAGCCGGCACTTGACCAATGTTAGCCGTATTGTTGTTATTTTGTTTCTCTGGGAGCTTTCAGTGGAGACTTATTTGAACACTCAATGCCCCAGCCTTACTTAATTGTGTCATGGGGTATGGGAAGATGGCGGCGGCATCCCGGCTTAGGTCACTGTGTCAGAGGAAAGCACCCCCTCCTTTTACCACGTGGTCTTGTCAGCAGGGAATCATGGTGGGGGGCGGGGAAAGAAGAGTCAACTACAGCTTGGGGTGACCAGGCCCAGCTGCCCCTTCTCAGCAGGAGCCTCCCCTCTACCAATCAGCAGAATCCATTCCTCTTTCTTGCACCACAGTGGGCCTGTGTACGCTCTGTGTTTGCATCATCCCGCCGCGTGTCTCCAACTGACCGGGAGCTCCTTGAGGCAGGGGCCAAATGTTCTCTGTGGTCCCGCGCCTACTGCCCCGTGAAAAGTGCTTCCTTGCAGCTGTGCTCAAGTCTTCAGGGGAGCAGAGGAGGCGACCCTAGGGACTGATGGTTGCGGGGGTGGGCGGTGGGGGCAGCGTGGGGAAGACACCGAGGAACGCTCTGCTCAGAAGGAAGAGCGTGAGCCGGGCGGCTCCTGTGGCTGGACGGCAGTGGGTGAGGAGGTGTCTCGCATGGAGGGGAGGAGAGGGGGAGCACGCTCTGGGAGATGGCACCAGGCTCTGAGCCACCGGCCCAGGCAAACCACAGCGCAGGATGGGCAGCAGGCTCAGACTCACAGGCAGCTGGGCAGCCAGGACTGCGGGGCTCTCTGAACGCCCTGGGGAGATGCTTGCTCCACGAACTCCATGCAGCTGTACTCACAACAGGGCTGTGCTCCTGGAAGGGGACCCCAACCCCATGGCTCTCCCCTTTTTGTAGGATGATTTGTATTGAGACCCAGGAGGTCAGTTGGGACCACATGCTGGGGTGGGGGCACCTTCAGTCCTTGCTGGGTGACCCAAAGAGCCTTTAGGGTCATCAGTGGCTAACCCTGTCCTCTGCCCTCACATGGAGGCCCCTGAGGTCCATCCCTAGCAGTTGGCACTTAACCTGAGAGGCGCCATTTTAAGCACAAGTGTGGCAGGGTCAGATTCCCTTTTTGTAAAGTCATTCTGGCAGATGGGAGAGGAGAGTCAGTGAGTGAGGGTGTGGACAGAAGAGTTGACCCCTGTGTGTGGAGAGGGAAGAGTGCAAAGGCCCTGGGGACAGCGAAATCAAGCGGTCACAGGGGGAGAGCTTCCTCCCACTGATCCTTCATACCAAGATCTGGGGATAGGCAGACAGCATTAGGCGGTGGGACTTGCCCAATCACACCAGAAGTGGGACTCCTGTAAATAGAAGCTGAGGACAGAGGGCTACCGAGTGCTCTGCTCTACACAGAGCAGAAAACCAGAAAACTGGGTGGCTCAGTCGATTAAGTGTCCGACTCTTGATTTCAGCTCAGGTCACGATCTCAGGGTCATGAGATCGAGCCCCGCATTGGGCTCTGCGCTTAGCAGTCTCTGCTTCTTTCCTTCTCCCTCTGCCCCACCCTGTGCTCTCTCTCTCAAATAAATAAATCTTGAAACAAAAACAAAACAATGGGGGAACCAGAACTGCTCCAGGGTTTACTAACAAGGTGATAAACTAGTCCAACAGACTCTCCCAGAGTCTGCAAGCAGAGCTGGAGCTAGAGACAGGACAGGGGGTGAGTGGCTGGCCTGGGGACAGAGTATGGCAGCTGTCCCTGCTCTCCTCCTACCGCAGGGAAGTGGGTCCTGGCCTCTATGAAGCCAAGAAGGGACCCAGGAGGAGGCCTCCCAGCCAGTGGGGTGCCTGCAAGCAGGGCAGGTTGGCACCTCATTCCTGGTGGGAGACAGGCGGGTGGAAAGGAGCTGGCTGAGGGGTGGCCTGACCAGGGTGCTGTGGAAGGAGTAGGCTGGGGTCCCCTCTGGGATGGAGTGGCAGAAGGGGGTCCACGGAAGGGATCACTCATGTTAGAGGACGCTGCAGCCCTGCAGCTCTGAGAAAACCTGTCAAAGGATCTGCTCATGCCCCAGAGAGTGGCATTAGGGCATCAGCCACACAGATGGGCTCACCCTATGGGCAGTACCTGGTCAGGAGGTGACAGTCATTCCTCTGCCTACCCCCTCCTCCCAGCCCAACCCCCTGAGAGAGAAAGGAACTTAGCAGAGGGGAGGTCAGGGAAGGACAGGCAGATCCCATGTCCCCACCTTGCTGCAGAGCCCAGAGGCCTGGCCTGGCCAACAGTAGAGGAAACAAGTGATTGATTGGAGATGAGAGTAAAGTTACAAAGAGGACTGGGCTGGACACTGGACACTGGCCTCAAATGACCTTCAGGGACAGCGCCCAGGTGACAAGAGACAGGGAGGGAGAAAATAGGGCCAGTTTATGCTTTAGTGCAGTGTAGTCTGTTCAATAAACTAGCTCCGGGTATCATCTCCTTCATTTTGTAGACAAGGCAACAGAGCACAGGGCCACACAGACACCTCCCTGAGCTCACACATCCAGTGAGTGATGCCGTAAGCTCTGAGAGGGTCCCACCGACCCTCACCTCCCGTTCTCACTTATGCCTGGGTCTCTTCCCAGAGCTGACCTGTGTGGCTGACAAAGTATGGCAGAAGTGACAGGGTGTGACCTCCCAGGCTAGGTCAGGACAGGTCTTGCTGCTTCCATCTTGTCCTCTTGCATCACCTGCTCTGGGGGAAGCCATTACCATGCCCTAAGTTCTCTCAAACAGCCAGCGGTGAGGAAACAAGACCCCTTCCCAAGCCTACAGCCAGCACCCACTTGCCAGCCATATCACATAGATATGCAATGTTTTTGACTTGAGTATAGTTGGCACACAATGTTACATTAGTTTCAGGTGCACAACATAGTGATTCAACTTCTCTAGACATTACGCTGTGCTCACCAGGAGCGTAGCTACCATCTGTCACCATACAAGGCTATTACAATACCATTGATTATATTCCCTATGCTTGCCTTTTATTCCCATGACTTATTCATTTCATAACCAGACACAAAAGTAAACCCAAAATGGATTAAAGACCTAAATGTGAGACCTGAAACTGTAAAAATTCTAGAAGAGAGCACAGGCGGTAATTTCTCCGACATCGGCCATAGCAACATTTTTCTGGATGTGTCTCCCGAGGCAAGGGAAACAAAAGCAAAAATAAACTATTGGGGCTACATCAAAATAAAAAGCTTTTGCACAGGGAAAGGAACCATCCACAAAACAAAAAGGCAACTTACGGAATGGGAGAAGATGTTTGCAAATGACATATCTGATAAAGGGTTGGTATCCAATACCAATACATACAACTCAACACCAAAAACTCCCAAACAATCTGATTAAAAAATGGGCAGAAGAACTGAATAGATGTTTTCCCAAAGAAGATGTCCAGATGGCCAACAGGCACATGAAAAGATGCTCAACATCACTAATCATCAGAGTAATATAAATCAAAACCACAATGAGGTATCACCTCACACCTGTCAGAATGGCTAAAATCAACAACACAAGAAACATCAGGTGTTGGCGAGGATGTGGAGAAAGGGGAATCCTCGTGCACTGTTAGTGGGAATGCAAACTGGTGCAGCCACTGTGGAAAACAGTACAGAGGATCCTCAAACAATTAAAAATAGAATTACAATATGATCCAACAATTCCACTACTGGGTATTGACCCAAAGAAAACAAAAACACTAATTCAAAAAAGATATACACACCACTATGTTTATTGTGGTATTACTTAGCCAAGTAATACTGCCAAGATTTGGAAGCAGCCTAAGTGTCTATAGATAGATGAGTAGATAAGGAAGATGTGGTATATTGTATACACAATGGAATATTATGCAGCCATAAAAAAGGACAAGATCTTGCCATTTGAGACAACATAGATGGATCTAGAGGGTATTATGCTAAATGAAATAAGTCTATACGTTTTTTTTTAAGATTTTATTTATTTATTTGAGAGAGAGAGAGAGAGAGAGAGACAGCATGAGAGGGGAGAGGGTCAGAGGGAGAAGCAGGCTCCCCGCTGAGCCGGGAGCCTGATGTGGGACTCGATCCCAGGACTCCGGGATCATGACCCGAGCCGAAGGCAGTTGCTTAACCAACTGAGCCACCCAGGCGCCCCTAAGTCTATACGTTTTTTAACTGAAATGAGAAAATCCTTTCTAGCTTATTGGAATGCATGCAGTTTCACACGCTCAGGTGGGTCCATTCACCAAATAAACCTCCCAATGTAAGCACAAACTTAGAAAGAGATCTGCCGAGTCACCAAGGACTGGCCAAGGTACTGATCAGGAGAGCGCACGTGAACGAAAAGAAGGTGGCAGAGCTGAGTATGATAATAGTACTTTTACTGAGTACTATTCATGAGTAAAATGAAAACATTTTCTTGAAAAGATTTATCAACATATGTTCCTCTTTAATGTGTAATTTTGCTTGTGCTTTTAATGTATCGATGTGTTTATTAATGATCTAGTTCCTAGATAGAAAAATAATTAAGTATGCATATCTTGGGGTGACTGGAAACGTGCATAATCATGAAAGGCGGGGTCTCATGACATCACTCTGCCTCCCTGGAAAAAGGCGGAAGCACAAGGCCACCACCATCCCAAAGAGAAGCACTTCAAGGGTGAAGGTGGGTACCTGGAATCCTGCAGAGCACAGCTTCCCACCCAGTGCCCCAGTGGTGCTGATAGACCCTGAAGGGTGGGATGTCGGTCCCCCGTGACCTTGGAGGAGGAGCTGGGGCAGGTCACCTCCAGGAGAGAGCAGCCTCGTCATTTGATCCTGGTGTGCCATGATGAAGGACAGGTGGGTGTGCCATCCGGAGAACTTGAGAGTCTGGATGTGTGCACTGGGCTTGCTTTACCTGCAAGTCTGATGACCTTGGTGGAAGCCACTGCCATGTGTGTCACTTGGTGGGCTGAGGCCAGAGCAGGAGGCGAAGAGGAGACCAGCCGCGACCCTCTGTGGGTCTGAGGTGAGCGTCAGGTTGGGGAGGCAGCAGGTAAGGGCTGGGCTGGGGATGGCGGAAGGCAGCCCACCAGGAGCCTCACAGAGGGCCCTTGTCTCCAGTCTAACAGGAGTAAAACATCAGTCACAGATTTAGATGTCCAACCTCCCAGAGATGGCTGGACACTTAGCGGGGTCAATTTCTCATAATTGTGTACAAGGTTGCAAAGAACTGCTTTAATAAATGTGGCTTTAAAACATTTTAACCTTTTTTAATATAATTATTTGCTGGCCTTCTTACTATGCAATCCTTTGCCCTCCCCTTTTTTCCTTTGCCTCTTTTCTTGAACCTTCCTCCCCTTCTCCCCTCTCTTACGGGTGGGATTTGCCATGTCCTAGCTGTGCAGCTCTTAGGTGAGTCAACCGATCTTCCCAGATCTTGTTTTATTTCTATCTTTAAAAATAACAAAAATATAGTCAGAGCTTGGAGGACTTTTAGGGCAATGAAAATATTTTGTATGATACTATAACAATGGATACAGGTCATTAAACATCTGTCCAAACCCATAGAATGTATGACACCAACAGTAAACCCTGATGCAAACTCTAGACTTTGGGTGACAATGATGTGTCAATGCAGGTTCATTGACTGTAACAAATGTACCACTCTGGTGGGGGGTGTTGATAACGGGGGAGGCTGTGCATGTGTGGAGACAGGGAACGTATGAGAAATCTCTGTACCTTCCTCTCAATTTTGCTGTGAACTTAAAACTGCTCTATCAGATGAAGTCTTTAAAAATAAGCAAGAAAAATAATATCAGCCCTAAGTATCTCCACAGCTTTATTTACAAAAGTTGAATTTTAGAAGTAAGCCCCAAATCTATCAATAGAAGGTTACATAAATTAAGTGGTAAATATAAATAAAACATGTATAAACCAATTTATATGCTGGAGTACTGTGCATTTGGCTAAAACAATAAGGGTGGAAAGATGCGTACGTGATGGTGTGCATAACCGGGAGTGAGCATGTAAGTTGCCAAACCATATGCACAGTACCATCCCACTTTTAAAAATAATCATTGCCCTGAATATTAATGCACTGAAAAAGGATACACAGTATGGGGCTCTTGGGTGGTGCAGTCAATTAAGCCTCTGTCTCTTGGCTTCAGCTCAGGCTCAGGTGGTGAGCTCAGGGTCAAGAGATCGAGCCCTGCGCCAGGCTCTGTACTCAGTGGGGAGTCTGCTGGAGATTCTCTCTCCCTCTGCCCCTCCCCCTGCTCACACACATACACACGCCCTCTCTCTCTCCCTCTCTCTAAAATAAATAAATAAATCTTAAAAAAACAAAAGGATACACAATAAAAGGACAAATTGTTAATGATATAATCCCCTGGGGACTGAGGGGGAGAAATATTTGTTTTTTTTTTTTTTTTTACTCCATACTCTTACTTAAATGTTTTTAAACCAACATGTGATAGAAATAATTTTTGGAAGGAAAAAAAACCCTGTTTGTCCTTTTCCCAAAGTGCTGAAAATCTGGTGATAGGCTATACGTGAAAGTTCTTGGCATAGTATATACCATTTATATTATACATAAATATGGTAGAATAGTTTCCATTTTCTCTTTTTCATTTTTCATAGTTTTTAATTCTACCCCCCTACCATTATTTCTGTCTGCCTCTGAGCCCCCTGCGACTTCTTGTCTCCTTCCCCTCAAGTTCCCGTTACCCTTTCCAGCCTGTCTCTTCTCGTAGATAAGATGTGACACAGATGACAGTTTGGAGAAGAACGAGTCTTAGACCCATTGCAGTTCTCGGCTCCCCGTCCCCCCACCCTCACTTCTGCCTGGAGGATGCAGCTGGAAGACACAAACTCAGATTCCCGGTGGATGCCCTGCGCACCCCTCGCCACCCCCGGGGCCACATCGGCAGGTCTCTGGATGCTGCCAGCCTGCGATGCACATACTCCAGAGCCTTCTGCTGGCCCAGACGCCCAGGACCAGAGCCCCCTGGCTCCGTGCAGCTGCCACAGCGAGCCCGCTTCCCCAGAGCAGGGCAGGAGCAGTGCCTGGCATGGCCAATGCGGCCGAAGCCCTCCGGATTTGCTATGTGGCGTTGCGCTCAGAGCTGACAGATGGAGTCATATGGGCAAACTAATTATATCTTTCAGTTTTTTTTCCTGGGCATTTGTGAGTCTGCAGGAGCTTAATTTATGTATTAATTACACCTCAGAGCTAAATGAGGGGGCTGGAGTGCCTCCGACAGCCTTTGCATTCATTAGGAAACATTGCACACACGTTTGGCTTGGTTTGGAAACAGCTGCTAAAGCTTCCTTCTGGGGGAGCTTGGGGGCTCTTGGGGGAGCAGAACTCTCTGGGCAGCGCAGGTGGGTGGCCCAGGTGGAGAAGTTTTAGGCCGAGCTTCCATTCAGCTTTGTGGAACCATCTGATTAACCTTGCTCCCCTCCCCGCTGCACCTTCTCCACTGAAGGGAGACAGCTCCTCACTGCACCCCTTGGCCCAGCTCCCTCGGCTGCTGCATGGGTTCCTCTGATTGAGTTTGGGGTTCTTGTATCGCACTGAGACACTGTCTCTCTGTTGTGGCCCCCGGTAGTGAGGCTATAGACCTGTTGATAGAAGCTGGGGCTTCTGGAAGGGAGCTCTTCCCCATAGGGTTCCCTGCCAGTGAGCCATATATGTAAGGATGGGCCTCAGGTAGTGAGAGGAGAAGGGGCTGGCTTTCTCTTCTGGAGTCTGTACTTGGTGGCATCTGGTAGACTTGGTGTGGGGGCTCAGTCAGTGCCCAGGGGTGGTGCTGGGTGAGGGTCTTTGCAGTGGCCAAGAAGGTGGTAGGAAGCAAGCCACATTTTTGTAGCTGGATTATAAGGGTTCAGGTTTCCTTAAGGCCCCTTTCTAGGCCCCCAGTTCTTTCTCAGATCTTACTGCAAGCTCCCTGGGTTGCTGTCTCATGTTATGGGGTGGAGATTTGGGGAAAATGTCCTGAACCCACTCTTTGACCAGTTTTCATGGAGAAAGCAGCACTTAAGTCCTCATGGGGCAGGGTTGGGGTTTGTTGATATCAAGGTAACCAACCAAGGAAAGGATGGAAGGCCTTGGGATGGGGGCACCTCCCACCTCTGAGCCGCTCACAGGGCCAACCTTGGAGGGTCTACATCTGGAGGAAGCATTTCTTTTTTATTTTAAGAAAAAATTTTTTATTAACATACAATGTATTATTTTTTCAGAGGTACAGGTCTGTGATTCATCAGTCTTACACAATTCACAGAGCTCACCATAGCACATACCCTCCCCAATGTCCATCACTCAGCCACCCCATCCCTCCCACCCCCACCACTCCAGCAACCCTCAGTTTGTTTCCTGAGATTAAGAGTCTCTTATGGTTTGTCTCCCTCTCCGGTTTAGTCTTGTTTCATTTTTCCTTTTCTTCCCCTATGATCCTCTGTCTTGTTTCGCAAATTCCTCATATCAGTGAGATCATCTGATTCTTGTCTTTCTCTGATTGACTTATTTCACTTAGCATAATACCATGTAGTTCCATCCACGTTGTTGCAAATGGCAAGATTTCATTTTTGATGGCTGTGTAATATTCCATTGTGTGTGTGTGTGTGTGTGTGTGTGTGTGTGTGTGTGTACACACCACATCTTCTTTATCCATTCATATGTCGATGGACATCTGGACTCTTTCCATAGTTTGGCTATTGTGGACATTGCTGCTATAAACATTGGGGTACAGGTGCCCCTTTGGATCACTACATTTGTATCTTTGGGGTAAATACCCAGTAGTGCAATTGCTGGATCGTATTGTAGCTCTATTTTCAACTTTCTGAGGAACCGCCATACTGTTTTCCAGAGTGGCTGCACCAGCCTTCATTCCCACCAACAGCGTAAGACGGTTCCCCTCTCTCCACATCCCTGCCAACATCTGTCGTTTTGGAGGAAGCATTTCTTAAAAGGGCTCAAGAAAGGCCCCAAGCCTCTCTAGTGCCGACAGGCTCACGGGCCCTGAACACGCAGCTACAGGGTCTAACTGGAGTGTCCTGCCTCTGGCCTGAGGGTGGGCCTGCCATCTGCACCCACCTGCGGTCCCTTTCACACCGCCTGGCTCTTTCACGAGTCAGTACGGGGCCAGCCTGCTTTACGCAGCATGCGTGCGCTTGCGGGAGGGGAAGACTTCCGATATTCGTGAGTACATTATGAAGAGGAAGGCGCATGTTTATGACGCATCCACTCTGACGTGACCTCTCTGAGGACAGGAACTTTTGTCTGCCTTGTTCGGTGTATTCCAAGAACCTAGAAAAACACCAGGCACAGGGCCGATGGTCATTACCTGAGCACCTAGGATGTGCTGTTAGGAAAGTTGGCGACAGCTGCTCCCCCATCATCTTTTGGGCAAAACAGACCAAATAGGAGGCAGCTGAGTCTTAGAGAGGCTCCAGCACCTGCCAGAGTCACATAGCCAGTCAGAGGCCAGGCCAGGAATCATGGCCAGGAATGATTCTAATGACAGCCTAATTTTCCTGCTCTAACCTGTTGTCCTAGCTCAGGCTAGAATAACAAAACACCACAAACTGGGTGTTGCTTATAAGCAACGAAATGTATTTCTCACAGCTTTAGAGATGGCAAGGTCAAGGTGCTGGCAGATCGGGTGCCTGGCAAGAGCTCTTCTGGGTTGTAAATGGCCAATTTCTCCTTGGATCCTCACGTGGCAGAGAGTGTGGAGGAAGCAAGCTCTCCTGGGACTCTTCTAAGGGTTTGCTCATTCCATTCCTGGGGATCCACCCTCATGACCTCGCCCAAGCCTAGTCACCTCCCAAAGGCTCCACTTCCTAATCCCATCGTGCTGGGGTAGCGGACCGACACATGAATTTGGGGGGACACATTCAGTTCACAACACCTGCCCATGTTATTTAGACCCTGACACCGTCGTGTTCCTGGTGGCAGCCTCCAACGAGCTAAACTAATTGACAAACAATCTGCTTTGCCCAATGCTGTGGGGTGATGCTCAGATTTTCTGTGCCCTTAAGATGACCCAACGCATGGAAATTCCTGTTAGTGGAACTCCATCACCTCAGTGAAGGTTTTGGTTCTTGCATTTATCAGGAGAAGGCCGTGGAAGGTTCGGGATAAGGGGTTAGCCATCCATGGGGCCACTGACAGGCCGAAGGCTCATGAGGCGTTCAGCCTTGTGGAATTGCCCCCTGCAAGCTCACCCTGAGGAGGGGCTCAGAGGCTTGTGGCCTTCCTTCCTGCTTACCCCATCCAGCATGCTTGCTCCCCCTGCCATGATGGTCTGGGCAGGAAGCTTGTGGGGGGTCTGAGAGGGGGTGGGGAGGGTAGGAGCCTCCTCAGGAGGCAAGCGAGAGCCCTCTCACAGTGAGGCCTGTCGTGTTCACCCCGTCATCAATCCCCCCTTCATCCACCCAGTCAGGGGCAACATGTCAGGTGGGGCAAAAGCCCAGGCGGGGCTCGTGATCTATAACCGCATCCAGGAATCAGGCACCCATCAGCGTCCACCTGAGGCAGAGAGAAGAAGGTGCTGGCTTTTGGCCTCTCCACTGGGGCCTAGACACAGCCATCCTGATGCCTTGCCCGCAAGGATCCTCGGCTTGGAGGCACCTGCTTCCTCCTGTCTCCTCTCTGGAACCTCAGGCCCTGACATCAGCCCTCTCAAGAGAGGATGGATGGGAGTCTGCCTGATCGTTCTGGGATGTGTGCTGCCTGCCAGAGAGGTGGCCATTGTGTTTGACAGATAGCGCTCTGGATCCAGGCTGTCCAGATGCATTTGTCTCATCCCCCCGAATCCAGCCAGCCTGGGAGATAAGCCTAACCCTTCCTGACAGAATCAGTTCAGCCTTGTCCTCTGAACAGGGCCCAGGGTGGGCAGGGGGCTGGCTGGGGCTGGCTGGGGCTGGCTGGACTCTCTGACCCCTGGGGCCTGCGGGCCAAGGGAGGACACAGGGAGCCCCAGTGGACCCAGCAGAATGGGATCCAGCCCGGGGGACAGAGCTAGAACTGGGAGAGGGAGAGAGGGGTCCCTGCCTCTGTGGCTTCTCCCGACCCCAAGGCAAAATTAGGGGGTGGTTGGGGGAGGGGCCTGCTTTGTTTTCTTCCACCCTCATCCCAATCCCTATTCTGGGGAAAAACTCATGGTTTTTGGACTCAGACTAGCCTGAGTTTGAATCCGGGGAGTAAGAGTCTGGAGGAGAGGGGTTGTCTGGAATTTGAGAGCATTCATGTGGACTCTCCACTGCAAGTCTGACCTGCCCACCAATAGGCCTGCCTTCGGGCAGAATACGGTCCCTTCAGCATCTAGATGACACTCTGTGGTGTCCTGTTGCCCATGCTGGAAAGCCCACCTTTTGTGGCTTGCCCCCTTTGCTTAAGCTTTGCTGTCTCTCCAGCCTCGTTAAGAAATGGCAAATTCTCAATATTTGTGAAAGCTCATCTTTTCTGGGCAGGAAACACAGGCTGTGGATGTCACTTGGGGGTGGGGTGGGGTTGGGTGAACGGGGGTCGGGGCTGAAGGTAGGGGAGGAGTCCTGCAGCTGCCGACGAGGCTGTTGGGAAGGGAAGGCAGGCTTGCGCCCAGCATTGGGTCAGCCCATCTCATTTCTAGACAGCTGAAAGGGGGATAAAGGACCATGGAAGAACCAGATGTCAGACTGCAGGGCCCGGCAGCTGAGATGCGAACAGAATCCCTGTCAGGAGCCAGGGCCAGCTATTTCTCCTGCCCCCCAGCCTCACAGGGGCCAGGGACAGACCGGATTGCCGGGCGAGGGCTGGGGTTCCGTCTGTCATTCAGTGGAGGAACGGACGCCCTGCTGGGGGTGCCCCAGAGCCTGACACACTTCTGAGGGCTTCAAGAGAGGCAGGAAGAAGCCAGGGGCCTGCCATATTCTTGGGGGTCAGAAGACAGAGGAGATATAGACTCTTGATCTTAAAGTATTTAATGTTCCCTTCACCACGCAGCAAGCAGCAAGCCGTGAACGCGCATGTGCGATCTCGTGTTGCGCTCCTACCTGCAAGGGAGCAGAGCCTGAGACCAGAGCTCAAGTGCCAGGTTCATTTGGGAGGTGGGGCTAGGAGACACCAGGGACGGGAGAGTGGAGAAGCAGATGGGGCTGAGCTGGGAGAGGTGGGTCACATGTGTCTCGGAGTTGTCCCTCTAGAAGGAGTGCTTATACACCAGCTACCCCCGTCTGCTGGCTTCGGGCTGCTCCGATTCCAGGCTTCTTCTCTCCTCCCGGGTAAAGGGGCAGAGTGGGTTTGGCAGTCACTCAGCGATTTCCGCACCTTGGGCACGGAGATGCAGGTGCTGGAAGTTGGAAGGGTGGTCCGCATGCACAGAGGTGGCATACTCTTAGTCTCATGGTCCAGATGATGAAACTGAGGCTCACAGAGGTCTCTTGTCCAGGGTCCCCCGGCTGGTGACAGCTGTGCTGGGATCTGACTCTTTCTGAGGCCCCAGTCTTACCATGTGTCAAGTGGAGCTCGTGATACTAAGGGTCATAGCCCTGAGGGCCGTGCCGTCCACCCTCCAGGGGGCTTGTAAGAGTGGACTATGATGGCCTTCGCAAACCTGCTTCTAATATTCAAAGCTTTGTGGAAGGCAGCAAAAAGGATGTGAAGGCTACACGTAGAACTGGGTTCAAATACCACTTGTGCTACCTAATTGCAGGGTGACTTTAGGGAAGTTGCTTAACCTCTCCAAGCTTCAGCTTCCTCATCTGTAAAATGGGGCTAATAACATATTTCTGGAGGAGTTGGTATGAGGATTACATGAGAAAACAGGTGACCAGGGGCTGTATGCATGCCTTGCACCCTGCTCCCCTTCTCGCCTTCAAACTTTGTCATAACTTTGTAGAAAGGTGTGGCGTTTAAACTCTCTGGTTCTTCTCTAGGTGATAAAGCTAGTGGGGAGGAGGCCTGCTCATCGCTGGGACTGGGCCTGTGCTTGATGTGGGAGGTGGTTCCTTGCCTGGTTCCCTTCTGGTCCCAGGAGCCCTCCTGTTACTGGTGAGCTGTTTGTTTCTGCCGGAAGGCCACTTTATGAGTCACACAAGAAGGGACTTGACAGGGGTTCTTTAGAACAAAAATTTCCACTATCTTTAGAGGATCTGACTCTCCAGTTTCCAAATTAATGAGGGCCCAGATTGACCCAGGATCTGGCAAAGGTTGGTTCCCGCTTTCAGCCTTGCCGACAGCCTCTCTCATGCCTCTCCTCTTTCCTACTTTTTTTCTACTGACTGGAAGTAACCCCCCTCCCCTCTTGGCCTGCCCAAATTTTACCAGGCTGTGGGGTTCAAGATCCCCTCTCGTTAATGCCCCCCGTGTTTGTATGTGGCCCCGAAAGCCCTTATTTTCTTATCCTCTGCTTTCTAAATCCCATATCAGCTGTCCCCCTTTCTCTGAGAACCCTTCCCTGGCCTCCCCAGACAGAAGCAACCCGGCCTTCCTGCTTCAGCAGCCTAACCTAGATGAACCTGAGCAGGGGACTGGATGGTAATGACCGCCCATTGCCACCAGGGGGCGTCCACACGGAAAGAGCCAAGGGGCCGAACACCTCTGGGTCTCTTTCCAGTTTGGACCCCCAGCAGGAAGTGACCCTTGCTTCAGTGTGCATAGGACACCGCACCATGGGGACAAGGATGTCTAGAGGCACCGTCCTCAGAGAGACAGGGGCCGTGGCCCCACCTGCATCTGCCACAGTTCAAGGAATAACTGATGAAAGACTCAGGGCTCCCCACTGCCCTTCCCTGAAGGAAGGTGGAAGCAGAAACGTGCCCGGTCAGGAGCTCATCTACGATTCTCAGCAGAGAGGTTGGATCAG
The DNA here is from genome assembly GCF_037043125.1 of Eumetopias jubatus. Lineage (NCBI taxonomy): Eukaryota > Metazoa > Chordata > Mammalia > Carnivora > Otariidae > Eumetopias > Eumetopias jubatus. The sequence goes on along the minus strand of NW_028274809.1, from coordinate 101,235,313 downwards.
GGAGGCTTAAAATACACTTTGCTTCTTTATAAAGCCCCTGGCTATGGGGCCGAGAGTAAAGTCTCCCCGGCAGTTAGAATCAAGATTCCGGTCCAGAGTGGGTCACACCAGCCCAGGAGACCCCTTTCCCAGATTCTGCCCTGAGGAGGTTCTTATCTCTCTGGGTGAATGCTGCACCTGACGTGTACTTCTCAGGGGCTCTTGCCCCTACCTGTCTATGATCCCCTCCAGGCGGTGGCCCTCAAAACTATGTCTGGTCCATGCTGGTGTCTGGGGTGAGGCCTGGCCCAAGCCCCAAGTTCGCATCCTGTAAATGCTTTGTGGGACCTCTCAGGGCCCCCCACACTTTCTGTGGGCACGCTGGAGGGTCCTGGATGTCCCCCACAAAAAAGGCAAGGGGAGCAGCGTCCAGATGAAAAGCCTCATGGAGTCCTGGTGAGTTAATGGAGTGGGTCCACACTTACCCCCCCACCAAGTCCCCTCCCTCCACGTGAACCTCTCCAGGACCTCCCTGTCTTCTCCTTGGGTGGTGTAATGGTCAGTGTCGTGTGTCAACTTGGGGAGGCTACCATTCCCAGTTCATCAGACACTAATCTAGGGTTGCTGTGAAAGTATTGGGTAATGTGATTAGTGTCTCTTATCAGTTGACTCGAAATAGAGATTACCTCCATAATCTGGGTGGGCCTGATTCAATCAGTTGAAAAGACTGCAAGAGCAGAGCCAAGGCTTCCTTGAGAAGAAATCCCACTGTGGGCGCGCCTGGGTGGCTCAGTCGGTTAAGCATCTGCCTTTGGCTCAGGGTCCTGGGACCGAGTTCCTCATTGGGCTCCTTGTTCTTCGGGGAGCCTGCTTCTCCCTCTGCCTGCCGCTCCCCCTGCTTGTGCTTGCTCTCTCTCTCTCTCTGACAAATAAATAATTAAAAATCTTAAAAAAAAAAAAAAGAAATTCCACTGTGGACAGGCAGCAGCTTCAGCCCCCGTGCCAGAAAGTTCCAGCCTGCCCTTCCTGGTGGCCTACTCTATAAATTTTGGATTTGCCTAGCTGCCTCCATAGTCACTTAAGCCAATTCTTTGCAATAAATTCCTTAATATATATGTCCCATTGGTTCTGTTTCCCTGGTGGAATCCTACTTGTTACAGATGGACTGGGCAGGCTCCCTCTGCCCGGGAAGGATGATGAATCAGGGTGATAGACTCTCTTGATATCAGGGCACCTCACTGTATAGCAGGTAGTATGCCAAGACTTTTATCACATTGAACCCTCCAAGCATGATATGTCACAAATACTAGTATTATCCCCATCTTATAGATAGGCACCTGGGGCACAGAGGAGTTAAGTTATGGGCTCAAGTTCACATAGCCCGGTGCAAGCCAAGATCAGAAATTCCTGGCTCCTGAGGCCAGGTTCCTATCCCTTTTTGTCCTAACGACCCCTTTTGCAGCCTGGTGAGGCCATGGAGCCCTCCTCTGAAAGATTCTTTCCTAGCATAAAATAAAATGCACAAGTTAAAAAGGAGACAAATTTTTTTAAATGATCAAATTATGGTAAAGCACCAGTTTATGATGTGATGCTGGGTGTGCTTTTCTATTAATGCATTCCGTTAACTAGACTGAGGAGGGTCTATGTGTCCTGCGAGCCCGTGTCATCATATCTGTAATTTCTGCTCTATGCCATGAGAATGTCTGTCATTCTTCTTGGTGACAAAGTCACAAGTCTGCTACCTCTACCTGTGGTTCCTTGTTTACCTTCCCAATGGAAGAAAATGCTACATTTCTAGTAGAGTGATAATAAGGATGTGTTCCTTCCCTGTCAAAATTCTCAGATCCCCTTAACAGTCTCAGATTGGAAGGCAGCCTTTACCACCCCCTGGGTGCCTGTTTGGCAGGGATTTTAATGGAATAAGTTCATGGACACAAATGAAGCCTGGGCAGACAGCGGGCACACAGCAGAGACACCTTCCCCTTTCTCCACGCTGGGACTCAGATAGGCATGAGGACCGAGGGTCCCATTGGAGGACACAGTCAACTGGAACGACTCCTGTGCCAAGCTCAGCCCCTGTAAGCCCTGAGGGCTGGCTCTCCCTTGCTCTGGTGCTGGTGGCCCCAGGCCTGGGCCTGCTTGTATTCCCCACACATCCGTGGTGTCATGGGGACGCCTGGCCCTGAAGCTCACTCGCTGTTCCTCCTGGAGACAGAAGCCGTGGCCACCCGTGTTTCCCACAGACCCTTCCCGTGTTTGTGTCAACATAGGCCACACTCAGCCAGCTGACTCCGCCTCTTGGCAGGCGGAATAACTTGGCCGACTGGTGGCTGAGAAGGGCCAGGCCGAGGGTTTCCAGGTGGAGGGCAAGCAAGGGACCAAGGGCGAGAGGTAGGCTAGTCCGCCTTCCCTCCCCCTGCTGGAGAGGGAGCCTCATGGGCAGCAGGCACCCTACATCTACCTCCTTCCCCCCGAAACCACCAGGCCAGTGCTGATGAAAAAGAAATCTCCCAGCGTGACGGCACATGGCCTCAGCCTGGCTCCTACCTCCACCCCGTCCCCCGCTTCGTGTCACTTCTCTCACTGGGAGAAGGGCAGGGGAGAGCGAACTAAATGCCCTGGTGCTCATTACTTGCCAGGCATTTTGAATACATGATCTCGTCTGCTCCTCTTCACACTGTGAAGTGCTGCTGTGACACAGAATTGACGGGGAGGAAGTTCTGCTTGGAGAGGGCGTCACCCCGCGGTAAGAGGCCAGAATCTAAACCCAGCACTGGCGCCAGGATCCATTCTCTTCCACCTCACATGCTGCTCTCCTCTGGCCTGCCTTTACCCATCCCTGATACCCAGCTCTCAGGCTGCACAGGTGTTTCTTCATTCATACTAATTCAGACTAAAGTGTGAGTAACACAATAGATTACTCTCCCCTAGGGTATTGGCATTTTCAGGGAGCTATGCTCACTCTCAGAGAATGACTCTGTTGTATGGCACAGAGGCTGAATGGGATTATTTGGGGTCTTAGAGGACAAGAAAGTGTGAGGCCTGGGTTGGGGTGGGTTGGAGCTGAGAGCTTGGAGAGCAGTGTTGGCAGCTGGGGTGGGGGAGACCACCATGCCCAACTCCATTTGAAACATTGTTTTCAGCTGTCCTCCCCAGTCCCCCCTTTCTGGCCACAGGACCTTGTGAGTGAACTTCACGAGCCTCTGGGGGAACCCCTTCTCCTGGGAGGGGCCAGTGAACACCAGCCTAGAGGTATGATTCCATTTTTGCTCTCCCTGAAGGAAGAGGAGGGAAGAGCAGGGGAGGCATCTCTACCCCGTGACTTGGGGACTGGCTGAGTGACTGGGGGACAGGAGCTATGGCCCAGAGAGAATGTCCCTGCTCCTGGTCTGCCTCCCAGGGCCTGTCCAGGGAGATACTCACTCCACTAGGCAACTTCTCCCATCTCTGAGTTAAAACAGGACTTGAGTGATTGCATCATCTAACAGAGGGGGAATCTGAGACCAGGAGAGAGAGTTGACCGTAGACTCTTAGTAGGGCCTGGACTTGCAGGAGGAAGGACAGTGGCAGGGAGGGGAGCTTCCTCTGGTGGCATTAATTCCTTGCCCTGACCTTTTTTTAATTGAAGTATAATTGCCATACAATGTTATATAGTTTTAGGTGCCCAGCAGATTGATTTGACAGTTCTATACATTATGCAGTGCTCGCCATGATAAGTGTAGTCACCATCTGTTACCACACAACATTATTACGGTATTATTGACCATATTCCCTATGCTGTATTTTTCATCCCTGTGACTTATTTATTTTACAACTGGAAATTTGTACCTCTTAATCCCTTTCACCTATTTTTCCCGTCCCCTCACCCACTTACCCTCTGGCAACTACTAGTTAGTTCTCAGTATTTAAGAGTCTGTTTCTCATTTTGTTTGTTTGTTCATTTTTGTTTTTTAGATTCCACACCTAAGTGAAATCAGATGAAATTTGTCTTTGTCTGAATGATTTCACTTAGCAAAAGTGAAGGTCCAGCCCATGGCATTGTGAATTCTGACCCTCATTTTTGTGAGGCACAAGCTTTTAGAAGGTTCTCTCCTCTCAATGTATGCTCCAGAATCTTGCATGAAGTCAGCAGACCAGTCAGGTTAGGTCTGCTTAAGGGGCAGCTATCAAGGCACTTGAAATTGGACTGTTACCATATCCTCCCCTCCCCACATCTCCTCATGCATATCCCTTGATCCTGCTTTCCACACACATATGTGTGCGCATGTGTGTGTGTGTGGAGGAGAGGAGAATGGGCAAAGTTGACCAATTTACCTCTAATCCTCCCTCGAAACCCAAGACGTAAGGAGCTTTGCTAACCTTTTAAGATGAGGAATAGGTTCAGGGAAGAGAAGGGACTTGCTCAAGGTCACACAGCTGGTATGTGGAGGGAGGAGGCATGAGCCATTCATGCTTTGCATCTCATCATGCTAGTGAATGGTAGAGGACTTCGTGAGTCACTCTCCCTGGCAACATGCTAGCATGCACAGTGAATTAGTTCATTAATTATGCCCTTGATGAGCGCCATGGGTGTCCCAGGTGTTATGCTATGCACTGGGGTGCTAGGGATAAATAGACTCTGGTTTTTTGTTTTTTTGTTTTATGTTTTTTTTACTCTAATTCTTGCTCTCAAAGAGCTCATAGCATATTGGGGGAGAGAGGCATATATAAAGTAATGATTGCAATTGACTGTGGCAAATTCCCTAATCAAAGATGATGACAAGCCAAGATGTTGCCCCAAGATTTTATTTTATTTATTTTTAAAGATTTTATTTATTTGACAGAGAAAGACACAGAGAGAGAGGGAACACAAGCAAGGGGAGTGGAAGAGGGAGAAGCAAGCTTCCTGCCAAGCAGGGAGCCCCAATGAGGGGCTCCATCCCAGGACCCTGGGATCATGACCTGAGCTGAAGGCAGACGCTTAACGGCTGAGCCACCCAGGCGCCCCCGCCCCAAGATTTTGGAGCTACTACCTTCTGCTTCAGAGATTCACAGAAGTCTACTCCTAAGAGGAGACTGCTGAATTGGGTTTTGAAGGCTAAAAGGAATTCACTAGGAGTTTGAAGTAGTAAGAGGAATGTGAAACGTGAAAAAACTGAAACAGCTTGTGCAAAGGCTGTGTGGCATTTCTGTGGGAGCCTTCAGGAGACAATGCCATAATCCAGCATTTCCCAGATTGGGTTTCACAAATATTAGTGCACCTGCGAATAATAATGTCAGGCAACAGTAGGGCTTACTCCATGCCAGGCAGTCTCCTAAGAGCTCTCAATGTGTTAACTCATTGAATTTTCACAGCGACCCTCTGAGGTAGGCACTCCTATTATCCCCATTTCACAGAGGAAGAGACAGTGGCACAGAGAGGCTAAGGACCTTGCTCAAGGCAAGACAGCTAGTCAACAGCAGAGCCAAATTGGAACTCAAGCAAAAATGTTCTAGAATCCATGCTCCAGTTAATACATAAAATCTGGCCTAATATTTCAGTGAAAAATAGAACAATGACTACTGGCCTCATAAAGGTTCTGGAAAATATATCAGCAAAACAAACACACACATGCAAATTTTTTGGCCAAGAGTTGTTCAAACCAATTTTATTTAGCAATACTTTTTTTTTTCTTTCCAGAATGAGCATGTAGAAAACCCTTTGGGAATTGCAGTCTTGTCCCTGAGAGTGACTCTGAGAGAGGCTGGACCCTTTGTTTGGGGGCTGGAGGACTTCTCTAGTTCCTGATGATCTCCAATCAGGCCTGCAGGGTGTCATCTTCTCCCAGAGCTGCAGCCCTCCCTAACAGAATCTCCATCACCATGCGCTCCTTTGCACGCTTTATGATGCCGGGAAACAAAAAGCACTGGAGTCTGAAGGAAACCCTTTTGGTGTCACAGTGGCACTTTTAGCCTTGTGCTTGATTTCTCTCTTTCCTGACTGGGAGGAGGAGTGGCTGTTGGAGAGGGTTAGTGGTTGCCTCATTATAGCTCAGTTTCATGGTGTGTGTTTGTGTGTGTGTGTGTGTGTGTGTGTGTGTGTGTGTGTGTGTCAGGGTGGGTACAACACAGAGCAAGAAGCCAAGAGAGAGGAAAGGTGAGAGGCAGAGAGGGAAGAACAGTTCTTCTGAGGCCCCCAACCTCTGGCCCAGCCAGCAGGGGAAATCTCTTGTGCAGGGGTGAGGCTGGGAGAGGGAGGGCATATGTAGAGTGTCCAATGTTTCCACAAAGAGCTGTGGCCTCACATTAAAGCCTGAGAACATGAGTTAGTTCTTGGATTTCTGAAACCCGATTCCTTCCTGCCAAAGGAAGTCTGGCAGCCACAGCCATTAGCACCACGGACAGAGGCCCGCCTGCCAGGGGAGCCCTGGGGAAGGCCTGGACTTCGTGCTCAAGAAGTAGACACTGGTAGGATTGGGTTTTGAGAGAACTACAGGATATTTGTGCACTGCCTAGATGGGATCTTAGCTGGACTCACTGTATTCTTTTTTTTTTTTTTTAAGATTTTATTTATTTATTTGACAGAGACACAGCAAGAGAGGGAACACAAGCAGGGGGAGTGGGAGAGGGAGAGGCAGGCTTCCCACAGAGCAGGGAGCCCAATGCAGGGCTCGATCCCAGGACCCTGGGATCATGACCTGAGCTGAAGGCAGACGCTTAACGACTGAGCCACCCAGGCGCCCCTGGACTTATTGTCTTCTATACCCCAGTCTGCTCATATCTCATCAAATGGACACAGGGTCCCAAAGGGGAAAAAAAAGTGCTGGCTAGGGATCCAGAAGACGGTACCAAAGGGAGGGTGATGAAACCAGAAGATATATCCAGGTGCTCCAAGGGTGCACAGAGATGGCTGAGGTCCCAGGAGAACTATGGTACTGTACTGGATTCCCTGCCTTGTCTGTATCTTCAGGGCCTAACCTGGAGTAGCTGCCCATTAATGGTGTAGTGGTAGTGGGCCCTGCTCCAGGGCTAAGTTCTACATCTGCCTGAAAAAGGGCTGAGTCTCCCTTTAGGGGAAATCCTTATGTTCTCAAAATCCTGCTTCCCTCCTCGATCAATAGGTGTGTTTTCAGGACGTGGAAACTTTATTAACAGCACAAGAGAAGCACAAGCCTGCAAGGAAAAAACAAATAAGAAGCCCCTGGTGGCCTCTGGAGCTCCTAGCAGCTTGCTGTGCTGCCCAGGGGGAAAAAAAAAACCACCCAGCACTGGGCTCCCCTGTCTCATTCTGCTCCATCTCATAAATGCGTGTTGAGTGTTGCGTCCCAGGGCTAGCCCTGTGGAGATGAGGAGACCAAATGGCAGGATCTTTGCTTGAAGAACATACAGCTTCCTAAGGGGGAAAAGTCACTCAGAGAAAGCAGGATAATGCAAGGGCCATCTGAGATTATCACTTGTCACATGTGTCACCCCAGCCCTGGAGCGTAAGTGGCTTGGGTGAGGCAGGTCCCTGTTGGTGGATGTTATCAGGGAAGCAAAAGAGGAGGGTGGAAAGGTAATCTGTAGAGGCTTACTCAACCAGCAAGGAGCAGAATGTTTCTGCTTTTGGCAGGATTTCCCCCTTACCTTGCGCACAGTAGGCACTCAATAAATACTTGCTTCATGGATGAATAATTAACCAGCGCCACCTTGCATGCTAGAAGACTGGCTGGCACTGGTGGGAACGAGGCTGGCTCAGTGGGGGATCCCCAGCTTGACGCACGATCACCTGGCTTTTCTGGTTGAGAGAGCTGTCTTTGGCAGCTGGGGACCTTATGGGGCACTTGGGCTCTGGAGAAAGCAGACCAGGCACAGCTATAGATCCACAGCTCTGTAAAGACCCAGCCGGGCCGAGCTCCTCAGAGGGAAGGTAATTAAGGCCCCAGCCACAGTCTCTGAGAGGGCCAGGCGAGGGCTTTCAGGGGCTGGCTGACCCTCTTGACTCAAACGTGTTGCTGCTGCTTCTGGGCTAATGGGCCTGGCGGGCGCTTCCTCATTGGTCACGGAGTAGGGCTGTCTGGATAGCTTCAGGGGCTGAAGCCGGAGGGTTCTTCCCCCACCCCTTCAGCGGTGAGCATCTCGGGAGCTAGAGCTGGAAATGAGAAGGAGCCCTCGGGTCACGGTGGCCCAGCCTCTCAGAACAGCGGGAGCTTGTGTACTCAGCCTCACCCACCCCCTGGCCCACGACTGCAGGGCACTTGTTCTTGCTTGAAAGGACGGGGATCCTTTCCCCACACCCCAAAAAATGCCTGCTCTAGTGCCAAGCATCTTCCTTTTGAAGCGATCACTCAGTAAACACACTGGAAGACTGAGGAGCTGGGGGCTGGATCTACAGGGCAAGGCCTACTATAATATCTCCAGAAGGTCCAAAAGCGGTGCATAAAGAAAATTGGAGGGGCACCTGGGTGGTTCAGGTGATTAAACATCTGACTTTAGCTCAGGTTATGATCTTGGGGTCCTGGGATCAAGCCCCACATTGGCTCCACGCTGAGCGGGGAGCCTGCTTCTCCCTCTCCCTCTGCCCCCTACCCTCCCCGCCCCCCACTCGTGTGCACTCTGTCTCTCTCTTAAATAAATAAATAAATAAATAAATAAAATCTTTAAAAAAAAAGAAACTGAAGGGCATAGTGTGATCAATATTTGCAGGGACTGAAGGTTTGATAGGAAAGGTGGTACATGCAACTTACTGTCTACACCAGCCCTGCACAGATCTCTTTGATCTACAGACCAGTCTCTTCACTGTGCCCCAGTCACCCCTGGGAGGGTTCCACCTCCATTTTCCACCCAGATCTCTTATCAGTTCAAATCTTACCTGTCTTTTAAGGTTATGCTTTGTCTCTTTATCTTTGGACAGGCTTCCTAAATGCTGTGGCCATGGTGACTTGATTTTGGCAACTTCTTCTTGTCTATACTCCTTGTCTATACCACCTAAATAGATATCTTACATGGCCGCTTGGGTGCTTTCTATTTTTTAGTCTTGTCCCTCCAACTGGACTATAAGCTCTTTAGCAAGGTCATCATTCTTTTTTTTTTTTTAAGATTTTATTTGCTTATTTGACAAATAGAGTGAGAGACAGAGAGATCACGAGCAGGGGGGAGGGTTAGAGGGTGAAGCAGACTCCCTCTGAATGAGGAGCCTGATGCGGGACTCGATCCCAGGACCCTGGGATCATGACCTGAACTGAAGGCAGACGCTTAACCGACTGAGCCACCCAGGCGCCCAGCAAGGTCATCATTCTTGAATGATGATCACTCTCCTGTTGCTACCCATCTCACCCCATCCCACCCCTGCACAGCAGTGTTCTGCAGATGGTAGGTGCTCAGTAAAATTCTCACTGAGAGAATGAATGAGCAAATAAATGAATGCATAAGGAAGGAAAGAATGATGAGAAGGGAGGGGAGAGGAGGGAGGGAGAGAACGAAAACCATTCTGGTTTTTGCAAAAAACCAGGCAGGAACTTGCATGACTGGTAAAGTTAGTGCCCCCTCCTTGCTCTCCTTTCTTACTCTTCCACCATAAAAAGTATCTTTTTGAGCAAACCATGACATGAGATAAGGGAAATTTTCAAGCAACATACAATAGTCAAGAACTATAAATATTTATTAAACACCATATTCTTATTTTTTTTTTAAGATTCATTTATTTATTTGAGGGAGGGATAGAACCCACGAGAGTGGGGAGAGGCAGAGGGAGAGACAGAATCCTTAAGCAGACTCCCCGCTGGGTTTAGAGCCCAACGTGGGGCTCAATCCCAGGACCCTGAGACCCTGAGACCATGACCTGAGCCTAAACCAAGAGTCTGACACTTAACCAACTGAGCCACCCAAGAGCCCCTTACCATGTTCTTATGATAGTTCCTGCCCTTATGAGGCTTACCTTTAGCTGGGAGATGAAAATAGCACACACGAAAACTTCAGGCAGAATGGCCTAGTGGCTGGGATCCCAACAAGATATGGAGCAACTACTGGGAAGATTATATACAACGATGATATTTGTAAATATATAGATTTATCTCCATTTCTTCGTCTGTAAAGCAGGGCACACATCCCACAGAACATTAAAAGAATGAATGTGTCTAAAACTCTTGGTGTAGTCCCCGGTGATGGTCAGTGCTCAGTAAACATTACCTATTGTTATTATTACTAAAGATATCAAACTTCTATTGCATTTCTGTTCTGAGTTGGTTACAAAGAACTTCAGGCACTGGGTTATCCTGGCTCCCTCTTGATTGTTGATTTCCCCCTTCATATTACATCGTTCTCACTAACAAATAAACATGCCCATCTTTCTCCCATTGTTAACCTCACATCCTGGATCCCACAGCAGCATTTGGCTACCACCCCAGTTCTCTGTCCCCTCCCTTCTCAAGCTTCTCAAGAGTTGTCTGTGCACAGTTTCCCTTTGCTCATCTAACACGCATCTTCAGTTCACTGTAATCCAGTGTTTACCCCTGCCTCGCGACTGGGAAGGATCTTACTAAAGTCCTGTATTAGTCAGGCAAGCCCCAATGCTGTAACAGATAACCCCCGAATTTTAGTAACCTAACACAATCCAGATTTATTTCTCACTCAGTTCATGGTTTCGTGTGGGTTGGCGTGGGCAAGAGGGGAAAGGGGACTCTGCTCCATGCACTCAGGTCATGATCTTGGGCTCAAGAGATTCAGGCTCCATTCATCAAGTGCCTCTGCACCCCCTGGTAACTCAGAAGCCTCTGGGTCTAGCTGCTAGATAAAGGAAAAAAGAGCTTGGAAGATTGCATAGGAAAATATAGCGGCCAGGCCTGAAAATGGCTTCTATCACTTCTGCTCACATTCTCTTGGCCAGAGTTCAAGCATATGTCCCCACCAGTCTTCAGGGGAAGCTGGGAAATGCAGTTTGCCTGTGCCCAAGAGGAAAAGGAAATGGTTTTGTGAGCACATGCCATTATCCTTCCCACAGTCCCCAATAACTTCAATGCTGCCACATCAACTGGATACTTTTTGTCTTCATCTTACTCTGTCTTTTAGCAGCTTTCCCAATAACTGATCATATCTTCCCTCTTGAAATGCTTTTCCCCGTAAGCCATCCTCTTAGTTTTCTTCCTTGCTCTGGCCACTTCTTCTCAATCTCTGTTGCAGATTTCCCCTTCTCCTCTATCCAGCTTCAGAATGCCTGGGGTGGAGAGCTTGTTCATCATGAGACTGGGCTCTCCCTCTCCTTCTCTCCATCCCCCATTCTCCATTCTTCACTCTCAAGGCTACAAATAATCTGTATCCTGAGGACTTTCTGGTGTATATCTCCATTTTTGACCTCACCTCTGAGTACTGGACTCATCTGCGCTGCCCAGGTGACGTCTTCATCAAAGAGCTCACTGATGTCTCAAACTTAACATTACCAAACTGAGCTCACGATTCCATCCACCTCTCACCTCCCATCTCCCACAATGGATTATCCTTCCCCAAATATCCCCCTTCTCATGGCCATTCACCCAGCTGCTGAAGCCATTTCTTCGGAGGTGACCTTGATTTCTCATCCTCTCCCTTCTCCTCTCTTAACTTCCATCTTGAATCCATCAGCAAGACCCATGGATTCCATGTTCAAAATGCATATGGAATTTACCTACTTCTCTTCTACTATCTCACACCAAGCCACCATTACCTTTGCCTGGATTACACAGCAGCCGCCAAACTGGTTTCCTAATTTCTGTTCCCTTCCTCACACCATTCACCACATAGCAATCAGGCTCTTGTTTGCAAAATGGAGATGGCGTTGTGCTACTTAAACTCCGTCAGGGGCTCTCAACTACACTCAGCATAAAATCCACACCTTTTAACATGGACACCAAAACCTTGTGTAATGTGGCTCCTGCCTAACTCTCTGTCCTTATCTCATGCTTGCCCTTCCTCTTGGGGATGTAGGTAGGAGATCAGCCAATGTACTCAAGATGATGTCTCTAAAGAGCTTACAGTCTACTTGGGGGCACAGATCTAATTTGAAGAAAGCATGCTAACCAACAGCCATGCCAGGTAGTAGCTATTTAAATATAAACCCAGGTGACACAAGTAGAAGAGGTATAGGGAGGCCTGCAGGATAGCTAGACTGGACAGGACTCGTACTGTTCACCACTGTGCTGAGTGCATGTAGCACAGTGCCTGGCATACAGTAGGGATGAACAAATATTTGTGGAACAAATGAATGACGTGATTCCTGAACCATTGGAGCTCACAGCCTTTTGGGGGAGGTTAATAAGTAAACAAATATTTGATCATATGATATATGACGGCAGGGGCATGTATATTCAAGGGACTTTTTTTTTCTTTTGAGAGAGGGAGAGAGAGAGTGAGCAGTGTGGGGGAGGGCAGAGGGAGAGGGAGAGAGAGAATCGTAAGCAGGCTCCACGTCCAGTGCAGAGCTGATTGGGGTTCAGTCTCACGACTCCGAGATTCTGACCTGAGCCAAAATCAAGAGTAGGACGCTTAACTGACTGGGCCACTCAGGCGCCCCTATTCAAGGTGCTTTAAGGGTTCATGGGCAGGAATTGTCAACTCTGCTTGGAGACAGGTCAGGAAGACTTCAGACAAGGAAGTGACACTTAGACAGAACTTGAAGGATACTTAGGGGTGAATCCAGAGAGATGAGCAGGGACTGGCATCCCACGTTGAAGACACTGGAGTACTGATAAGGAAAAGTGGGGCTGATTCCTGGTGGGTTTCATTAGAGTGTCAGATAAGACAATGTGTGACCAACTGTCCAACTATATATCACAGACGACAAGGGCTTTGTAAGGTGGAGATGTTGGTGCAAGAAATGCAGGCTGGCTTACTCGGGCAATTTGAGGTAGATTTGAGTCACTACTGGGCCTTAAAATGTAAAACCATGGTCTAAATGAAAGGCGATATGCCGAGAAAGGTCATAACTAATATTAATGAGAAGACAGTCCTGATGACGAGAATCACTCAGGGAGAGCAGAAGCCAGGCTGATGGGGAGGGGTGTCAAATGCTCTAGCAGGCCACTCTGTCTGGCTTTGCCATGGTGAGAGGGAGGGAGGGGGGCAGGGGGAAGGACCTGATGACTCCTGTGGTCTGGGGCAGGAGACTGCCTGCTCTCCACCTGTTCTAGCTGCCACCATCCCTGCTCCTGGTAGAGGGCTGGCCTTGGGGAGAAGCCCTCCTCCCTTCAAGGCCATCGGTGCTCCTGGGAATGCTGATCCCTGGGAAAGGTTACTTTGCCTGAGTCCGCGAGGGTGAAAGCCTGGTGAAAGCCTCAAACATTTGCCCCTCCTTGCTTCTTCCCTGCCCAGATTCTGCAGGGGTGAAAACACGGGGATTTGGGGATGGTGGTCTACAGGGCTGGGGGAATTCAAACTGAGTGATGGTCTGCCTGGAAAACGTTTTTCCTGGTGGAACTAGGGACCAGAAACACTCTGGACAGTTTTGGTGGAGGGCAGGTAGTCAGAGCGGGGTGGCCTGAGGCCGGGGTGGGGGTCCGATCCCCCTTCTCTCCTTTGGGGAAGGATAGAGCATGTAGGTGGTCTTGGGTCTCTCTCCTTTTTAATTCACAAATCTACCCCCCACCCTGCTTACTACCCACATGTCTCATCTTAGTGGTCTTGATCATGGTGGTGGGGGTCTAAGGTATCAATAGGTAATAATAATAAAGCTAACCTTTACTTAGCCAGCTATTCTAAGGCCTTTATATTAATTAACTCATTTAGTCTCTTAACAACTCTGAGACAGGTACTTTTGGCATTCCCATTCTTCACACCTGGAGACTGAGGCTCAGAGAGGTGAAGCAATTGCCCGAAGTCACATAGATACAAAGCTGCAGACCTGGGATTGGGACCAGACGGTGTGGCTCCTGGAATCACTGTGGCTCATGAGTTTTAGGGGTGGCCCTAGGGAAGGGAATGGAGGGCTCCTGAACCAGTGAAGAATGTGCCCAGGAGCTAGCTGGCAACAGAGTTCACCGCCACATTCTCAGAGCCCCTCGTCAGGGAATGAGGAGTTGAGCTCTGTCATGTGGATGGGGACACTGGGCAGCACCATACACTTTCAAAACCTCTGTTTTCTCATCTGTATAATGGGAGAGCAATTGCTAATCTGTAGGGATGTTGGGAGGAGGAAGTGAAGAGCATGTGCAAAGCACCTGATACATCAAGGTGGGTGCCCAATAAATGAGTTTCTTCTCCCCCTTCTCCCCTGGGTAAAGTTTGCTTCAGGCTAGGTTCAGTCATCTTTTCCACAGATATGTACTGAGGGCCTATATGTACCAGGTGACAGATCTTACGCGATGCCCTGGGAAATACACCCATGAATAAAGAGGCTGGAGCACTGTGGGGAGGGATGGGGAAATGACCCAGAGTGACCAGAGAAACAAAAAGGATTTTTAAGTAACGCACAAGAACACAACACCTGATAAATGTATGTTCTTCTCAAAGCAATAGCCAGGGAGGGTGCACGATTGTTCCAGAGATGCTGATGCATTGCCAAGAACTGATATCAGCACTTGGACTTTCTTCCCAGGGTCCCCCCTCCAGGGGGGCATTCCTATGTCAGGGTTGGGGGTGGCTGGAGCTTTAGGAAGATAGTCTCAGAGAAGGGAATGCCCAAAGTCACACAGCTGCTCAGGGTGAGAGCAGAACCACAAGACCACGGCTTTTGATTTCTGGTCTTCCCAGTACACAGGAGCGTTTCCCATCCTTCCTTTATCCTCACATGCTGCTTTGGAGATGGATAATTCTTCTCTAAATTTGGTGTCGCGGCTTATTCAAAACTTTGGCTCAGAATGGCTTTGGACTGTTTTTTTTTTTTTTTTTTTTAAATATATAACTAAACCCACCTCAGTAGGAGGGAGAGCCGGTTATGTTCAAAGGACTCTGTCTGTGGATCTGCCTGGTAGTGGTGGGTGGGGAGTGGAAGCTGGGTGTCCCAAGGTTACCACCAAGTGCTGGGTGTCAAGGATTTGCATTCAAATCATCTTTATACAGAGGATAAAGGCCAATGATTTTCTCGGTGGAAGAAAGGGGCCGAGGCTAATAAACTCTTGTATCGGGGGGCTTTGAGGTTTTCAAAGAGTTGGTGGGGTGGTCTTCTGGAGCCTATTTAACAGCTTGGAGTTCTCCGGCTAGGTGTGCGAAAGAGCTCCCAGAGGCAAGATTTATTTCGTTCTGAAGAAGTGAGTCAGGAGGGCTTTCAGAGAGTCCTTCGTTCCAGGGCCTCGAGGGACTGAGCTCTCTCGACTTGGGTTGACGGCTGGTCCCGCTTGCAGGCAGGGGGGATGGATTAGGTGACGCCGCCGAAAGACCTTGCTGGCACCGGGATTCCGGGAACCTTGGAGGCCCGGCGGCGGCGGCCGTCCGCCCGTGAGTGCGCGCGTGGGCGTGTGTGTGCGGTGGGTGGGAGGCGCGCAAGGGTGGCCGCCGGTGGGTGTGTAAGAGGCGCGGGGGCCGGGGATGCGCCCGCTGCGCCCACTTGTGGCTCCCGGGCGCCGCAGGAGGAACTGCGCCTTTGCCGCCTCTGCCGAGGACGCCGCGGGATAGGAGGAGGACCGAAGGCTGATGACATGAGGGCGCCGTCTCCCGAGTGATGGCAGCGCGCGCTGCCTCGCCGCCTCCGCCGCTCAGCCCCGGACTCCTTACGTCAGGGTAGCTGGGTCCCCCCTCCGCGCGGGAGCCAGCGAGCAGCGGGAGAGCAGAGCAGAGAGCGCCGCGGAGCCGGGGCGCCCTCACTGCGCGCCGAGCCCCGCCGAGCCCCGCCGAGCCGGGCAGGAGGCAACGCCGCCGAGCCCGCGCGGGACGCCGCAGCCGCACCCGGCGCTCCCCAGCCGCCGCCGCCCGGACCCGTGGGGCGCAGGGCTCAGCCTGGGCGCCCCCCGCCATGCGCGTCGGACCCCGCGGCTTCCCCGAGCAGCCCCAGCGCGGTGGGCACCGGCACCTGGGCCGAGGCGCCTCTCGCTAGAAGTGGTCGGGCGCCCGGAGCAGGGGGTCGCCACGTCGGGGACGCGGCCGGGATCCGCGGAGTCGGGCCCCGAGCGCCGGGAGCGGGGCCGCCCGCGCCGCCCCACCATTACCTCCCCGGGCGGCAAGGAGGAGCTGGTGGCGGTCGCCTCCCGGCTGTGGCAGCGGCGGCGGCGCGCCTGCCTGGCGGCCGTCGGCGTCCTCCTGGCCATGGCACTGGGGCTGCTCATCGCCGTGCCGTTGCTGCTGCAGGCGGCGCCCCCCGGCGCGGCGCACTACGAGATGATGGGCACCTGCCGCATGATCTGCGACCCGTACAGCGCCGCACCCGGGGGGGGGCCCGCGGGCGCCAAGGCGCCGCCGCCCGGACCCAGCACTGCCGCCCTGGAAGTCATGCAGGACCTGAGCGCCAACCCTCCGCCCCCCTTCATCCAGGGACCCAAGGGCGACCCGGGACGACCCGGCAAACCGGGGCCGCGGGGGCCCCCTGGAGAGCCGGGCCCGCCTGGACCCAGGGGTCCCCCGGGGGAGAAGGGCGATTCGGGGCGGCCGGGGCTGCCCGGCCTGCAGCTGACGGCGGGCGCGACAGGCGGTGTCGGGGTGGTAGGTGGCGGAACCGGGGGCGGCGGCGACTCCGAAGGCGAAGTGACCGGCGCGCTGAGCGCCGCCTTCAGCGGTCCCAAGATCGCCTTCTACGTGGGTCTTAAGAGCCCCCACGAAGGCTACGAGGTGCTCAAGTTCGACGACGTGGTCACCAACCTCGGCAATCACTACGACCCCACTACCGGCAAGTTCAGCTGCCAGGTGCGCGGCATCTACTTCTTCACCTACCACATCCTCATGCGCGGCGGCGACGGCACCAGCATGTGGGCGGACCTCTGCAAGAACGGGCAGGTCAGTCACCCTTCACCGCCGCTGGCCCCCGCAAATCCCCGCAGACCGTCCTCCCCACCCCGCGCCCCAAATCGCCTGGGAAACCAGACTCCTTTCTCCCCACTCGCCAGCGCCCGGGCGAGCCCCGGGAGGGAGCGCGCCGCAGCATCCAGCTTCCCCGTGCGCCCTGGTCGAGTTTGTCCCAGTGTAGCGCGGCAGGCTGTGCCCCGAGCGCCCAGAGACCCCGCCACCTGCACTTGCCGGCTACTAGCGTACCCGCCAGCAGCCCCGCGGGCTCCTCGGAAACCTCATTCTTCTTTAGCTCTCCCTTGGCGCCCCCGTCTCCCCTTTGCCCCCCGGTCTTCTTTCTTCGCGGCCCTGGTGCCCTGGCTCTCCCCCTTCCCCGCTGGGTCAGAGTTTATTGAAGCCCCCTCTCTCCTTCCTTCCGGGACTTGACTTGCCGGCTGCCGAGAGGAGGGGACCGGAAAGGAGCTGGCCAAGTTGGAGAGAGAGAGAGGAGACAGAGAGAGGAGCCTGGGTGGGAGTGTGGTCCCTGGAGCTGGGGGCAGAATGCCGGCGGGGTTTGGGGCGGGGGGCGCCAAGGGGGTTGGGGAAGGCGCAGGCAGGGGTGCCCTGGCCCACCTGCTCTGGCGGCTCGCCCCCAGGTCCGGGCCAGTGCCATCGCTCAGGACGCCGACCAGAACTACGACTACGCTAGTAACAGCGTGGTGCTGCACCTCGATTCAGGGGACGAGGTGTACGTGAAGCTGGACGGCGGGAAGGCGCACGGAGGCAACAACAACAAATACAGCACATTCTCTGGCTTTCTTCTGTACCCGGATTAGGAGCGCAGGGAGCGCGGGGCAGAGTGGCCTCAGGCCACCCTGTGCCCCTGGTGGAGAGCTGTTACCCGGCTGGAGAGGACCACTCTCGCTTCATGACACTTCCTGACATCTACGGAAAAGACACATCCCTGCCGTCCTCCCTGCCCCGCTCCGACCTCAGTGTGTCTGCTACTCACCACACTCCACTCTGGGCTATCCTCCCGGTCCCTGTCCCCTACCTGGGGAGGGAGAAGGGGATGCCTGAGTGGCGAGGTGAGCGTGAACCCGAGCCCCGGAAGCCAGGCAGCTCAGTTCAGACTTTGCAAACCTGACTGGACTGGACAGGCCTGGCGGGAGGCCTGCCCTTCCAGTCCCGCCTCCTTCTCCCACTGTCCTGAGACCGAGGGCTCCTAGCCCTGGCCAGCGAGGTAGGCCAAAGTGAGCAGGAGCTCCTTGGGGCATCCTTCTTTGTGACCCAAAATACCTGTGCAAATTTCCCTGTCCATCAGCCAGAAACCACCCGCAGCAGAATCCCAGCAAATGGAAAACTCACCTCGCCACTGCACTCCTGAGTCAGACCCACCTTGATGCATTAAATTATGTTTTTAGACCATGGGCTCCGACTCTCTCTCAGCGTGGCCCCAGGACCGGGGGGGGGGGGGGCCTCCAGACATCTACCTTGGCGTAAAGACCTTAACTGGGCCCTGAGTAGCCTCATATATACCCTGCTTGCTGGCCACTGCCTTGGCCCTGCCACCTGGGGTGGGTGAAGAGATGTGGGGAGAGGGGGTGGCAGCCTCCCTCCCTTTGGGGATGTGCTCCCCTGGGCTCAGCCCCGAACAGGAAGAGCCCAAAGGAGGGTGGGGGGAAGTTAGAGGACCCTGGAGAGGATAGCCTTATGGGAGGATGTCAAAGGGCAAGAGTTTCTGGAGAAGGGGGGGGCACGGAGGCACGCTGGGCTGCAAATGGGAGGCATGAATGAGGCACTCTCCAGCAGGTGATCTCTGAGATGTTTGCCCTAAAAGGAAGTGCAGAAGTCCTCGGCAGAAATACACCCACGCTTGCACATAGTATACTCAGCACAGGTCCATTTGCTCATACACCAGCTAGATCCACATCTCCCAAAAGAGCTGGTAAACAGACAATTCTGTGGACCATCAGTTCCCCGAATTCACCCAGAACCGTGTGGTGAGATCGACACTATTGGGGGGGCATCCTTTTTCTGGGTCTTGCCTTCCATTTGCACGGTGATGTGGGGCACCTGCTCTGAACCCCAGTGTGCTTGTTTGGTCTCCCCTCTTTACTTCCCTTCACAATTCCACATTCACGAGTTAGGAAAACACCCCACATGGCTTTGATTTTTTTTCTTTTTACTTTTCTGTTTCGTTTTTAAATCACTGAGTTCTGATAAACAGTAAGTTACCTACAAAATAACCAGCTAGCAACCTGTTAGTGCCTACTGAGCTTGTTTTGACCAGTTGGTTGTTTGAAAAGAAATGTGTGTGCGCAGAGGCGACCCTGGAGTGCGTGTACCTGGGTAAAGCTGGAAATACGCGCGTGCACATGCACCCCTCATATAGATATAATGTTATGGCTGTCATCACTAATCCAAGGGACACACGTGCACAAACACACACATTCGTAGGTCCATGTCCATGTGGTGTGTGACAGTGTTCAAGGCTGGATGTCTGCCCCCAAATTGCATCGTGCTGGACTTTAATTCTTGGAGGATGCTGAAAGCTGTTGAGTCCGATCTGAGAGACAATTACACCCCCTGCCTTGAGTCCTGTCACTGTCGTTATTCCTCTTTATGCTCTTATTTTATTTGAATAAGGTTTCATTGTCATTCACTTGAATATTAGCGATGATTGCATCTGCTTTGAGTCCAGGGATAAAGTGCTCCAAGAGAGCCGGGGGGAAAACATGTATACACACACACACACACACACACACACACACACACACACACACACACCCCACCACCACCACCACCACCACCACCACCATCTCTCCAGTTCCAGACCCAAACGGAACCCCAGTTCCCCACCCCACCCCAGTCCACCCCCCTGATTGTGGAGCCCAAACCCAGCTGAGCCCGGGAATTGGGGAGGGCAGAGTCAGGCCCCATCTACAGTTGCATACGTATCAATTTCTGATGCCTTGTCGATTGTATCATCCAGAAATGCGATTAAAACCAAATGTCTGAGACCCAAATGAAGTCTAATTGCTATGGATCTGCAATCCCCCATGGGCCCTTAATCCTTTTTGACTTATTCCTCCCCTTCCTCCGATGAGATGGAGCTTAGACGCAAAGCCCTTGGTTTAAATTTCAAAAATTAAAATTGACATGCAGTGGTGGCTTCCCTGGGAGCGGGAGGAATTTCTAAGGAGGTGCCCGAGCCCAGCTTTATCCTCTGCATTAAGAAGCAATTTGTACTTCTAACAAAACCCCCGCCACTCCCCTTCGGTGGCAGTAGAAATGCCTTGTCCCGGTCTGGCTGTTCACAATACTTAGACACAGTTGAATCTGAGATTCCTCCATCTGTATTCCCTGATGCAACTGGGTTTCTTGCAATTCTAATGCCCTGGCAGCTGGGAGGAGCTTCCAGAGGTGTCACCTGCTAAGAGGATGATAGATTGATGAGATGGCAGGCTGGAGGCAGGAGCACACCCGCCCAGGACCACCTCTGCGTCTGCACATTCTCCGTATCCCAGGCAGGACCCTCCGGACTCACTGAAGTCCACGATCCCATGATCTCTGGAGGATGCCCTGAGATGGAGGCAGGGAGGAATGGGGACACCAGGCCTCCCCCTGCCGCCAACTTGGTGGGCTATCCGTCTTGCGGTTCTTGTGGAATGCAAGAAACCATTTGCCCCAGACCCCTACCCTTCTCGTCTCTAGTTGAGTAGAGAATTATTACCAATTATACTTAGAAAGTATTGTCTTAATTTCCTACTTGCTTTTGGGTCCATTTTCTGTGTTCTTAGGATGGGATTACTATACTGGCATCTCTCAGGAAGTAGAAAAGTTCTTGTTCTGTTCGTTTGGGAGGCGGGGAAATTAGGGCTCCGGGAGGTCCAGTGACATGCCCAGGTTCACAAAGCTAAAAGGCTGACCCAGGACCTGACCTCTAGGCCGAGCTTCTGCCCAGCTGCCCAGACCAAGCATGTCCACCTCCCAGAGTTCACAGGCCTTTGAGAAGAGATCAAATGGGTGGGACACACTTCCTACCCTTTCTTACATCCTCTGATGCAGGGAGTCTCAGCACCCTCCAAAGGGTCAGGCAAGAAGAGATGGCCCTGCTTCTTGGGCCCAGGCTGCCAGCAGAGAGCACCCCAGATGGAGGCTCCCGCTCCTGAGGATTGGCTGAAGGTCCTGGCCTTGGGGTCCTCGTTGATGGCCCAGTAGGATCTTAGGTCACCAACTCCAAATGCTCCATTTGGATCTGTCTCCATCAGCAACCTCCCACGCCCCTTCTCCTTAGGGTCTCTTGACCACCTTCTCTTATAATAGCTCTCCCTTCTCCCTTTTGGTGGTGGGGAGGGGGGCACCTTGCAGGTGCAGTGGGCATGACTGTCCCTGATTGGTGAGAGGCCCCTTTCTTTATTCCCAGAGTTTACGTCTATGTGACTAATTATTTTCAGGATTGCCTGAGTGCATGAGATACACACCCGGCCCTGGAAATTCAGATAGAAGTTATGCTTTCCACTACATTTTCCTCCCATCTGTTGTGAGCAGATGACTCCGCTCTGCAGATGACAAAGCATCCAGGTCCCCCTCTGCATGGAGCTCTGATGACACGGTAGAGGGGCTATATTATGGAGACCAGTTCCTCCAGACTTCACTGATCATGCAGTCCCATTGGACAAACATTTTTTGAGCACTCACACCCAATCTGTGTGTTTGACTTGTGAATAATTTACGTAGACTACTGTCAATCCATACTTTAAAAAAATGTTTCTATCTTTTTGTATTCATATCCATCAACGGATCTCCACAGTCGAGTCAGTCACTTTCTTCCAGCTGGCTAACCAATCTTGGGGAAAGTTCTCCTCTCACTGGAACCAAAAGAAATAAGGGTTAATCCATGTGTTTCCCTTCGAGTTGCCATTTTTCCAGACTCTTAGGCAAGAAAATATGCTCTTTTATGTGTCACAAGTTAAGGCTGCACACTTTACTTTTTTGCGAGCACAGCTCCAATCTGTATTTTAAGTATTAGGAATGCTTGATTTCTCTCTCTTTTTTTGGATGAAAAATAAATAAAACTCGAATTTCAATATTTCCATTTTACACCTGATTTTGAAGCTTTGATGTTGGCACTGGAACCAAGCCATGGGACCAGGACGGGCCAGGGGGTGCAGGCTCTCTCTCAGGCCCCTCTGAATATTGGGGAGAGTGAACTTGGCAGGTGGAAGTGAAGAATTTTGGAGGGAGGTTCTGGTCTCTTGTATTTGTCATACTCTGATTCCCTTCAACAAACAGGAACACTCCCCAGAGGAGCATGGATCAGAGCAGCACTCGCAGAAATAATACGAGACATAGTTTTTAAAAATATATTTTACCATAATAATTTCAAAAATACTCAGAAGAAAACAGAATAGTCCATTGAGCTCTCATGTGCCTATCATTGAGCTTTGATACTCACCAAGTCATGGTCAATCCAGGCAGAACGACAGTTTTCCTTTAGGAACACCTTATGATGTGCCAGGGATTGGTGCTAGGGCTCAGTTTGCTTCCTCACAACACCCCTGTGAAGTAAGTATTGCTATTAGCCCCATGTTACAGACGGGGAAACAGAGGCTCACAGAGGTTTTTTTTTGTTGTTGTTTGTTTGTTCGTTTTTTTGTTTGTTTTCTGAGACTTGCCCAAAGTGAAGGCCAGGACTGCCACTAAGTTCTGTTTGACCCCAGAGCCCAGACTCTTTGGGGAATATGGGCAGGGCAGGGAGGTGAGATCTTACAAACCACAGTCCGGGTGCATTGCTACAAACAAGCCTCCCCATCAAACACTCTGAGGGGGATGCTGCATCAGAGCATTTCTGGGGAGGCTCCCCACGTAACCTCTCTCCCCTGATAATTGCCATCAGCTTATTTCCAGAACTTCTCATTCTCTCCCTTCTCACTGTTTCATGCACCACTCATGCTGTTCCCCCTGGGCTGGCTTCCATCAGGGAAGGGAGCCCCTGAGCCCTCCTTCAGGGCTCAGTTGGCAGGTCACATCCACTAGCCCCCAGCCTCACCCTGTGCCTCCTCTACTCCCCGTCCCTGAAGGTCCACGGAGCTGTGACCTTCCCCACCATGGTGCTGGCCACACTGCTGTAATCACATTATAGTTTGGTTGTCTGTCTTCCCCATGGACTGTAGGCTTTGCAAAGGTAGAGCCATCGTCTGTGTGAATTGCCACTGAACCTTCCCCCGCTCTCCCCAGTTCTTAGAATGGTGCTCGGTATATAGCAGGTACTCAATAAAAATTTGCAAGATGGATGGATGGATGGATGGACGAATGGATGGGGGAATCCTGGGGGATCCTGAGAGGGTAGATTTTGGAAAGACTTCCACTGGGGTGTCTGACTTTGTAGTGGGATCAAGGTGATTTTCCCAGCAAGCTGAATACTGCTCTTGACTAATTGGTCCCCGTCTGCCTCCACTCACGGGCCCTGGGTTTATAGGGTTTGGATGAATGGGAAAGATTGTGAAAAGGAACACTGACTGCAATGTTCAAGGCCACGGTTACACCTCTGGAAATGAGCAGAACCTTCCAGTTGACATGAATTTATGACGACTGCCACAATGTGGCTTCTGGGCTGATTTAAGTTCCCTCCCCAGAGCCTCCAGGATGTCTGTTAGCCTTCTGGGGCTGCCTGGGCAGCAGCCTCACTTCCAGTGGGGTCCCTCGGTGGGTGCTTTTCTGTCTGGATTCTTCTATTTTCTCCCAATGAAAAACACCATTTGAAAAACTGTTTACGTAAGACGCACTTGCAAAGAATGTAAACAGTATAGAGAAAAGGAGACCGAAAGTAAAAACTCCCCCTCTCCTGAGGCAATCTCCTTCCCCAGCGGTAATTTCTGCTAACAGCTTGGTTTGTATTCTTCCCAACTTGGCAAATGCACATTTGTGTGGTT
Organism: Eumetopias jubatus; assembly: GCF_037043125.1. Taxonomy (NCBI): domain Eukaryota; kingdom Metazoa; phylum Chordata; class Mammalia; order Carnivora; family Otariidae; genus Eumetopias; species Eumetopias jubatus. The sequence continues at coordinate 101,211,581 of NW_028274809.1, read as the reverse complement.
TTGTTCACGAAGAATATAAAACTCTAAACACTGTTCTACACCTGCTCTTTCCCTTAACGATCACTCTGGAGCAGCTCTTGGGGGGCAGTTGGTGCGCCTTGTCTCTTTTGACCAAGGTGTGCACCATTGTTCCACGGACAAGGAACTCAGGTTGCTAAAACAGATCAGCCTCCCCTAGACCTGTCAGCCGTTTCTGGCATTCCTGCTCCTGCAGAGGAACAGCCTCTGCTAACCGGATTGCTCTTCCACTTTGAGACAGGTTCTACCCTCAAGTGGGAAAATCCCGCCTCACGTCTGAAGCAATAGAAACGATGTCTTTACCCAGTTTGTAGATTATTCAAGTGCTGCCCCTCCTGTTCTCGCTGGCTACCTCCTGGCCTTTGATCTCCATCCAGAGGCCCTCCCCTGGGACTGGGTGAATGGAGGAAAGAGATGAACTCCAGCCAGCCCTGGTTGGCCCCTGCTGGCCCTGGAGGAGGGAAGGGGACTCCTGGTTGTGTGTGTGAGCAGGGGTGGGGGGGTGGGGGGATGCCCAGCTCCAGGCATCCTGGTCTCTGGTTAAGATGGTCCTTGGCTGCTGCCTGTGTTGCTTCCAACTTTGGAAACTTGCTGGAGATGTGATGTATGGGAGGGAGGGAGAAGGTTCGTGGAGGCAGGGTTGCTGGAGTCCGGGGCCAGGATGGTGCTGGAGGATTTCTTAGAGAGAATACCGCTTTTGATTTTGACTCTTGGGCAGCAGATTGGCAGAGCTGTAGTTTTTTTTTTTAAGATTTTATTTATTTATTTATTTATTTATTTATTTATTTATTTATATTTATTTATTTGTCAGAGAGAGAGAGAGAGCACAAGCAGGGGGAGCAGAGGGAGAGGGAGAAGCAGACTCCTCACTGAGCAGGGAGCCTGACGTAGGGCTCAATCCCAGGACCCTGGGATCATGACCCAAGCTGAAGGCACACAGATGCTTAACTGACTGAGCCACCCAGGAGCCCTAGAGCTGTGGTTTTTTAATGGTGTGTGTCTGCTTGCCCACATGGGCCTTTGGGGGAATTAGTAAATGACATCTCTTATTCCAAGTGGACGCAGCTTTTTTGCAGTTTCTGAGTGCGGTTTTGTGAGTGAGAAGCAGGCAGGAACTCAGCACCCATTTGGCTGCTCAGCTTTATACCCAGGTCCCCAGGCCCAAGAGGTTTGGAGAATGGCCCCCTCCCCCTTTCCCTTCCTCCCTTGCAGTTCCTGTGCCCAGGGCTGGGCGCTGGTGCCTCTCTGCTGTTCCCTGAACCTTGGGGAGGGGGAAGGAGGTGGGGCAGGGAGGGCATTGTCCTCTGATGCATGGTGACTCCAGGCCAGCCGAAGAGACTGACCCTGACAGAGGGATGCCAGGCCACACTGGGCATCTGACGTGTGCTCTGGAACCAGACTGAGCAGTGGGCAGCAACTGTGAGCACTAAAATAGCTCAACCCTTTAAAAGCAACCAGGTCATGGACACAGAGTCTGTGGAAAGAAAAAAAAAGTGGTTTTAACCTTTTTTTTTTATTGAGCTGAGCCCTTTATCTGTGTAATCTTGCTTAATCTAGACAAGGAAGAAGGTGAAATAGTTCAAAAGTTCTCACAGCAACTCTGGCAGAGGGGTGAAACTGAGGCACGGAGAGGGCTGGTGATTTGCTCAAGATCAACAGCAAGGCGATGCCTCAAATTTTAAGCTCAGGTCTGTCTGATTCAAAGGCTCTACAATTTATAATCCAATGCCCTGTCTCTCAATACTGATCCATTGGTAATCTGAGATTTGCATATAACCTCTCTGAGCTACTGTTCGCTCTTCCATAAAATGCCACCGATTTCATAAGGCTAATGGGGGAATGAATGAGCTAATGGATATCAACTATCTTAATGGGAAGTGCTCCGCAAAAGTTAGTTATTATCTGCATTCAAACATTTATTTTTAAAAAAGTCACTTTCTACCTGTACCACTGGCCACTTTTCTAAGCTACTGATATTCAGTGGAACTCAGAATAGTCTTTGAATTTGGATTCAAATTCACCTTCACCATAAACTGGCTCTGTTACACTTTGACAGATTATTTAACTGGCTAAGCCTCACTTTCCCCATCTGTAAAATGGGGCCAGTGCTCCTACCACATGGATGTTTGGGAGGAGTTAATGAGATGTTATAACAGAGTATGAGGTACAGAGTAAGTGCTTGCGACCTGGGGATGGTAGGTGTTGTTAGGGACTGTTCTCTTCTGTCCTGAGCTGACACATTTTGGGAAGCACCAAACCAAGGCTGCTTGGAATGAGAAGGGGCAGGATTTCAGTGTCAACAGCCAGTATTTATGAGTGTGTCAATGTCTTAGGGGCCGCCAAGGGCATTTCCCAAACACGTCTGCAATCCTTTCAGTAAGCCTGTGAGGTAAAGATAATTTCACCCATTTCACAGATGAGGAGGTGAGAGGCCATTTTCAACAGTTGTAACGTCAAAGTCAGAATCCAAACCAGTGCCTTTTCCAGTGTTCATGGCTTGGCCTCCCAGAGAGGAGGAACCACGTGGTAAATGGTGCCTGGCTTGGTCCCTATACGTTGGTTATGTATGCAGTGATCCTGTGCAGATCCTGGTGGGGCTCCCTTGTTGACTCCCAGGCTAATAAACCCCTGCATAATTGGGCCTGGAGCCATGACTAAATCTCAAGGCTCTGCTGCATGAATATGCAAACCCCCATTGACGGCCCAGCTCTATCACAGCCTGATTTCAAATTGACGAGCACAGCCCAGTGGCTCAGGGCCTCTTGCCATGCATAGTAAGAACACCCACTAATCCCCCGCTGAAGCTCCCAGGGCTGGGTGGGGGGAGGTTCATCACAGCCCATTCGAGAGGGTACGTTGAGGGCATGCAGCCCAGGCCTTGCACTCCTTCAAGGCTTGCTCTGCCTCCATGGGATGGATATGGACCTTACAAGTCTTTGGAAGGCTGGTTTCTTCTTTCTTTCCCCACCTCCAGGATGCATGCCCCCGAGACCCAGACCCTGATGGAAGGCACAGAGTCCAATGGGAGAAGTCTGATGGGAGAAGTCCACTGGCCTCCAGACTTTGAAAACCAGTTTGCCACCTGTTCCATTCAAAATCTGCCCAATCGATATCCACTGTGTGCCCAGCACTGTGGCAGGGGGCCTGGGTGCTACCTTCTTTCAGTCTGGCCGGTGACAGGAATAATTGTCAATGATGATAGCACACCTTCTGGGAGGTGCCAGGGACTAGTGTTGATGTCATTTAAAACTCTGCGGCCCTTTAAGATGGGTGTTATTCTTTTCATCTCACAGCTGAGAGTACTAAGACTAGAGAACTTAACTGACCTGTAACGCAGACGCACAGCTAAGAAGTCACAGAGCCTGATTTGGAGCCCAGATCTCTCCAGCAACAGAGCCCCTCCTCTGCCCCACAGAGATGCTGAGGTATGTGGTGAGACCATGCCCATGGGGGGAAGGGCTGCTCAGATGGCTGCTCTAGGTACAGGGGATTTCTATCTGGAACTGAGAGGACCTGGGAAGGACTGGAGTGATCAGGAGGGCTTCCTGGAGGTGGTGACCTCTGAGTTGGGGTTTGCCATCTAATAGTCATCATCCTTATTAGTCTGCAATGGGTTTGAGCAGAAAAGACTCACACTGAAGATTTGCTAGTTATGTATTCATTCTCCAAAGACTTATTGATTTATCTACATTGAGCTCTGTGGTAGGCCCTGGGGTCAAAATGTCCTGAGACTTGACTCAGTCCTGCAGAAACTCTCAGGGGAGGAGAGGAACCAGAGCAGGGCCCAGCGCAGAGAACCTGGAGCAGGGAGGAGACTGCAACAAGGAGGGAGTCACTGAGCCCAGGGTGGGGTCAGGAGAGGAGAAACAAAGGCCATATTGGCCTCTTGGAAGGCCGTATTGTGGTGGGGGACTGGCAAGAGCTTGAGGTGCTAGTCTGATGGGGAGGGACCAGCATGGGCAAAGACATGGGAGTGGGGCTTGCCTCTGGGAGGGTTCTCATGGAGTCTTTCGGTCCCTGTGTGTGTGTGTGTGTGTGTGTGTGTGTGTGTGTGTGTGTGTGGGTGCGTGCGCGTGCATATGGAATGTGTATGTGTTGAAGTAGTTGTGATTTATGTGTGTGTTTTGGGGGATAGTGTGTTGCAGGTTTATTGTGGCCAGGATGCTTGTGTGTGGGATGGGGTGTGTGTATATGTGGGTGCTTGTGTATATGGAGGGGGACAACAGCATCAGTTGCAATGGTGCTGTCTCTGGCCCAGAACACCTCATTTATTGGGGCCTTCTTACCCCACGTTGGAAAGATGGAAGAGTTGTATGCCATTGGTTCATTCCCCTTGCCTCCAACACACAGAGTAAACTTTGTGGCTGCCTCTCTTGGAAATGTGTTTGGAGTTTGTATTTGGGGTGGGCTGGAGGGTGGGGTGGGGTCTAAGCCTAAGGCCTGCATGATGGAGGAGGTTAGGAGAAGCAATAACTCAGAGCAGGGGTTGGAGGTACCTAAGGGACCCAAAATCATGGTGTCCTGGAAACACCATTGCAGATACCTGGGCATAACCCAGCAGCAACTTAACACTTGTATTTTACTTGATATTCTCCAAAGCACACTGCAACTATCTCATCTATTGTTTCTTACCCAGCATGCAAAGATTACAGAAAGCTCCTTCCCATTTTATCTCTGTAATGACCCTGGGTGCTGGGTGGGCCAGCTCTTACACTTCCGTTGACCGGTAAAAGATAAGATATGGTCATGAAGATAGCTTAAGATAAAAGAAGTGATTGCTCCAAAGCCACACAGCTGGTAAACAGTTGTACTAGAAATGACCGCCTAGTCATTCCGTTGGATTCTAAGAGCTTTTGTTGGCTCAAAGTGAGAGGTCCAGATGTGGTAATCATGAGGGGGGAGGGAGTAAAAAGACAGATTCCCACCCCCTATTCCAGGCTATTTAGAGCAGATCACTTTCATTTACCCCAACCCTCGCATAACCTTCTGGGTATAGCTACTAGGTTATCCATCCATCCATCCATCCATCCATCCATCCATCCATCCATCCATCCACCTAATCATCCATTCATCTATCCATTCATTCATCCATCTATTCACCTATCTATCCATCCCATCCATCCATCCATCCATCCATCCACCCATCCATCCACCCATCATCAGTCATCCATCATCCATCCATCCATCATTCATGTATTCAATGCATACCTGTGTGCCAGGCCCTATGTAGGTGAGATGATGTCTATCCAAAAGAACTCCCAATCAGTGGCAGACTTCCAGAAGCCTCCATCCACTCTTTCCTCACTTCCTTTAAATGGCTCCTTACTGAGAGAGATGGGGTAGAGCCCTTGCCCAGCTCACCCATCAGTGAACCAGCCCAGCAGGAAGCGTGACAACCTCTGATGGGTCTACTCCCAAGCAACTGGCATCGAAGAACAAGCAGTTAACCATCAGTAAGGCTAGAATTGTAAGGCAAGATCAGCCTCCTGCAAATTTGTGAGGTAGCCGAGGATTTGGCTCTTCCCTTGAGGCAAAACTCAAGGTGCTTCCTGCCACTTCTGCAAGATAGTGAGAGTCTGGGGCATGGCATGACTCTTGCCTTGAGTTTGGTTGCATCATGTGCCATGTGAGCGCTTGCTTGGCCCGTGGCTGCAGGCTGTCCCCTTGGCTTAGTTGGCCACCTTTGCCGAGTGGGATGTGGCTGACCGTGGCTTGCATGCACCCCCCATTTCTGGAGGAGCATGTCACAAGTCCTACACTGTGGTCAGCACTGTATTGGGAGGTCTGGCTGCTGAAGGAGAAACTTAGGGCTGTGTCTTATTCTACTGTGCTGTTAAGTTACTAATTGAAGAGAGGAGCTTCTTGAGGAAATAAGCAAAGCCATCACCTAGTCTGGTGTACACGAGGCTGGGGCCCAAGAGGAGGCACTTGCACAGCTGAGCTCCAGGACTGAGGAACATGAGAGGCTGTCTCTAACATGTGTGTTTTGGGCAGCTCACGAAGTCCCCCTGCCTGCTGCCCGCTGCCTCCTTTCTATCACTGGAATAATGGGGCTGCCACGTTAGGGACCTTATTATAGCCCCAGCCCTTAAACAGCAAGTAATTGTTTTCACTGTGTGAGCGGACACCAGATCATGATTGCTTGCTGGATGCTGCTGGGGGCTGGGGGCTCAGCCAAGTTTTCCTAGTTAATTCTCCATTATTCCCACTCCAGGAGTTGGGGCAAAGGGAGTCCAAGCATGATCAAATGGCAGTCAATCACACTCAGCTCCTTGTTGGGTAAACCTCCCATGTCTTCTGACATTTACAGGGTAATCCCCGAGTCCCAAATCTGGTGGGCTGGAGCAGCATGATCTGGCCCTGCCACCTTGTGGCCCACCTCTCCCCACCCACAGCAGCCAGATGGAGCTTCTGGTTCCCCCACACGGAGGCTCTTTCTTGCCTCTCTGCAGGTCCCGGGACTAGGGTGAGGCACAAATGTAAGGGGGCGCAGAGAAACCTCAGTAATTAAGATAAATACTTTTAATGCAATATTTAAAATCTCAAAATCATTGCGATCCACAGTAAACAATCAAAATTTTAAATAAAGGTGTCATTGGTTCAAGACATTGAGCCTATCTTTCTCCTTCAGGGTGGATTCTTGATTCTCATTTCATCTCAGATGAGTACCAGATTGTTGAAGGGGAGGGCAAGAAGAGGGAAAATGGAGCCCTGAGAATTCAGGAATGGACTGCCTTAATCTTAACAAGAATAACCCTCCTGTTACTAACCAGCCATTGTTTACCGAGAACTTCCTCAGTGCCAGGTACCATGTTGTATACATTATATTTCTGATGTCCTTTTTTTTGCCCTGCAGAGGTGGCATGATGACGCTCATTCCATGGATTTGGAATCTGAGGAACAGAAAAAGCAAGCAGCTTACCCAGGGTGACACAGCTGGGTGGGGAGCTGAACACAGCTGAAATCAGAATCCAGATCTGATTCCGAGGCCTCCTCTAGGACATGATATGACTCCCTCTTGAGGGATTCTTCTGTCTCTGCTTTTCTCCCTGTCCCAACAACGATAGTGACTGGACCAATAAGTGCAATTTCCTGGGCTCTTGCTATGCCCCAGGTACTCTTCTCAGTGCTTTGCACCTGGGACTTGATTTAATCTCCTCAACCACCCAATAAGGAGGTAGGAATCATCCCCATGTTATGCACGAGAAAACGGAGGCATGGAAAGGCTAAGTAACTTGCACAAGGTTCCAGATATAGTTAAGTGGCAGAGCCACCACAGGCTGGTCTCAGAACCCCAGCTCGCATCCTTCCTGGCTAGCGGGGGGATGCTCCAGGCACTAAGCTGGACCCGGACTGCCCCTACTCCGCAGCCCGGGGTGGGAGGTCATGGCCAGCCCCCCAGCCCTGGCCGAGGCCCTGAGGCTCACAGAGCTCACAGGCCCCAGGCCGGTGCCTCTCCCAACCACTACCCCACCAGACCAGCGCCTCCCATGGTGGCCCCTTCAGTCCTCCCTGCAGAGAGCCCGTCATCCTGGTGGAAACCTGCTGGGGGGACAATGAAGGCATTCAAGGGCCGTTATTTATTTATTTCCCAATAAAGAAACTTCATGAATAGATGGATATTTATTCACCTAATTCACTTTTGCAAATGCAGTGTCCTTCAAAGGATGATTTGTTTGCTGAGCGGGGCTGAGGCAAGAGGTTAAAAATAGCTCCCGGCAGTACCGTATTTCTCAGTAAATCAGTGTTGATAATTTAATAATAAAATTAATCTTACATCAGGTACCAGATAACACTCCTCTGACATGCAAATCGAATTCAGCTTCCTACTCAACGTGGGTCATTTGTGAGGCTACAAATTCACCAGCCTCCATGTTTGGGGCACTAAATTTAGAGCCTTTCTTACCTGGGTCAGTACGAGGGCCTCTAAAATGTCTGTCTCAATAATGTGGTCATTGGTAATATACACTAAATTCAGAATGTAGATGACTGGCCTTCCCCTCACTTTGGAGCTGCCACATACAGCAGGAAGGAAAAGACTACCCAGCGCACACTTGTGCCATTTGGGGAGATCACTCTAAATCGCTTTGAGTTTCAAGACACAGGGGCTGTCTCCGCCAAATGCACCCCCCCAGGTGTGTTTCATTTCCTCTCAATAAAAGTTTCATGACCATCTACTATGTGCCAAGTCCTGTTATAGGTGCTGGGGCAGCAGGGATGCTCCGGATGCTATCTCCATGCAGTCATGCGTCATCTAGTGCAGGGACAAGACAAACTTGTCAAAGGCATCGTGGTATAAGGACAATGAGGGAAGTGTGGACAAGGTCTAGAGGAGCACAGCAGAAAGAAGGGCTGACATCTGTGAAGGAAAGAGCAGAGGTTCCAGGAGGCTTGCCTTCAAAGAGACATCTCTACTGGGTTTTGCAGGATGCATAGGAGTTCTCCAGGCATTTGGGTAAGAGTTGGTGGCACAGGAGAGGACATTCCAGGCAAAGAAAATGATATATATTGTCTAGAGAAATTAAAACTGGTTGCATATAGCCAAAGACTAGTAAGAGGTCTGTGTGACATGAGATGGAGCTGAGATATTTGAGGGCCTGGGGAACCAGGGAAGGCTTGGAAGCAGGGGATAGGTGGGGTGTGATGTCCATGTTGAAAGATCTTTCAGGACACAGGTGGATGGAGGAGAGCAAGATGGTTCCCTTTTCCCCTAAGGACAGAGCACCCATTTTCTACAGGGCAAGTGGTGTACTCTGTGCAGGACACAGAGGCTGAAGAAAAACAGGGGCTAGAGAATGCTGAGGGTGAGGATGGAAGAGGAAGAGCTGTCCCAGGAAGAGCCTGGAGGGGCAGAGTGAGAGGTCAAGCTAGGCCCTCGGGGTGGGAACATCAGGTTTCACCCACCCACAGGTGTTCAGCAAGCCCCTCTATTTGCATGACCGGTGTGGCATTCAAACCATTCCAACGTGGGCCAAGATGTTTGACTACAGACTACAACCCTCTGAGTTGGCAGGGCACGCACCATGATTCCCATTTTACAGATGAGGAGACTGAGGCTCAGAGAGGTGAAATGATCTGTCCACGGTCACTCGGCTCGAAAACGGCAGCACTGTGACTCCAGACCATGTCCTCTTAATCCCTAGTCCTGGCTCTTTTGGGAGTAAATTCTCATTGCAATGAGTTGGGCTCAAATGATGATTTTCTTTTTCTTATATGTGGGGGGATGAGAGGACAGAGGCTTAGAGTGACTTGTTCCCGATCATGTAGGTGACCCATGGCCTGAATTTAGATTCCCTTCTCCTGAGTCCCCCTTCCTTCCTTCCTTCCTTCCTTCATTCATTCATGGGGTCATCACTGCTATCTGGCGCTGCCCCCCTGTGGCCTCCCATCCTCACCCACCGGCTGGCTGGGGCATGCTGGCCTTGCTGATGCTCTGCAGCTGGTCAAGCACTCTACTGCTCATGGCCTTTGCCCTGCTGCTCCTTTATCTGGAATACTGTTCCCCCCAGGTATTATCAAAGCTCCTTCCCTTATTTCATTCAGGTGTCCACTGAGACGTCACCTCCTCGGAGAGGCCTTCCCGGACCTCCCCACACAGCCCCTCTCTGGCTGTAGCTTTCTTGAATGCACTTGCCCCTACACCTGCCGCTTCTTCCCCCACTGCCTGTCTCCCCCACTAGAAAGTAAGCTCCAGAAGGGCAGTCACTTTGTTTGCTTATCTCCTGTCTTATGACGAAGAGGCGCTTGATAAATGTTTGTTGAGTGAATATATACATACAGAGTGCCCCCTGGATGCAGGGCCCTGTCCCAGGATCCAAGATGAGCTCTCTCCACAGGAGCTGGTTCACCGTGTGCTGGCGACACAGGCTTGCAGGCCCTCACCCTGTGCCAAGTTCGACAAAGTACCCAGGAGCTCTACTCACAGATCATCAATAGTCTGGGGCTCTCTTCAGGGCAACAGGAGCCAAGAGTAAAGGGAGGAACAAGGGACATGTGTGAGTTGGGGCTCTGGCGGGCAGGCTGACTAGCACAAACTCAGATGTATTTTAGAGTGAATGCAAGGCACAAACAAATGTGCAGAGGACATCCAGGTTGTACCTCAAATGGTCCAGAAGACCACCCTTCATTGTAAACACTGTGGTATTTGGTCATGTCCACAGCTTTTGGTCTTGGTTTATGGAGCAACAAAGTGGTGGAAACTTCCAAAATGGGTGGTTTTGCTTAGCTCACAAAGCCTGATATATCTGTCATCCTTTCCAAGAGAATTCAGTCTGGAACTCCCATCCCTGTCTTTTGCCCGCATCTTTATCACCTACTGAGTGTTCAGCTCTATGCTGAATGGGAGATACTGGAAACCTATCCTGCCTCCCTCCCCCCAGACTGTCTGGGCACTGGGACTTGAGGCCCCCTTCCAGCCCCCTTTGTCCCACAGTGGAGGGAAAAATGGGCTGGTTCAGGAGCAGGCAGATTTGCAGTCTTGAGAGCTGGCTCCAGCAAAATGCAGTTAGATGACAGGTACATTTTATTCTATAATAAAAGAGCTTTTAAGAAAAATACAGAGTGCTTAGGGGAAAGTTAAGGGGGGGGGGAAGGAAGGCAATGGAATTGTTCACACTCCATCAATGCCTAAGAAAAACCAGTTTCAATGACGCACTCTTCCAGGTATTAGGAGGGCTAGGGGGTAGGGGCCGGGTGTGGGATGCCAGCCTCTCTGCTGTGCACACTCCCCCCTCCACCCACCCAGTGCTAGAAACCTCTGGTCCCAGCCTCCTGCCCAGCTCCACTCAGCCGCTCAACCGCCACCTCGGTTCCAACAAGTGTGAAACAAACTTCTGAATCCCCCCACCCAGAGCTGAGAGCCAGTTGGTAGATACCAGGAGAGCCATGTTGGTGAGTTAAGATATTTACATTTTTACTTAGATACTTAAATATGTAGATACTTTCATACTGGTTGGTGGATAACCACTGCCCTGAGCCACCCCACCTGCCCCAGAACCCCTAAGCCTCCGCTGTGTTACCACTGTGGTAACTAGAGGGTTAACCCCTGGCACAGTTGGGTCCAGCTCCAAGTCTCTTCTGGCTGGTCAGTGTCAATGCCCACAGGTCTTTAAGTGGGCTGAATATGCCCTCCTCCTCCCAGTCCCTCACTCACACCCACAAACTACTCAGGGGAACAGCACGCCACTGACCCAGGTGCCCAAGGAAATATCTAGAGGAGTGCGTCATGGACATACCCCACTCCTACACACAAGGCCCAGCTAGGGCCCTGACTCAGCTCTAGGACTCCATGAGAGCGGGCACTCTTCTTCCTGTTCACTGCTGAATCCCCACGGTATTTCTACCCCCTCCCTGTCCTGTAAACTTCACCAAAGGCTTCCTGTGACCTGGGTAGCCCAAGGTCTTTAGCCCACAGACAGGTCCTTCCCTTGCCCCTGTTGGCTCCCGGTCTCCACACACCCCACGTGGCAGTCAAGCCAAATCACTGATATTTACATTTGCCCGAGTCTCATGCCACACTCTCTCGCTCCTCAGCCCCCTTGTCCCCATCCAGTCACTGTAGCCTGGAAACCTTCCCCCCCCCTTCATTCAGTCACCTTCCACTTGTCCCTCAAGCCAGCCTGGGAGTCCTCTCCTCCAGGAAGCCTTCTCTGTTACCCCCAGGGCTGGCTTCCACCCCTGCTCTCACAGCTCCTGGTGTGGCCCCGGGACATGGTCCATGGCTCCTGCTCTCCAGGATGGGGAGCCCCGATGTTGGAGCAGCATGAAGCCATGACTCCATCCGTGTCTCTGGCCACATACTTACGCTCTGTGAGCACAGCTCCGTGGCTTCCATCCAGGGCAGCAGAGCAGGTGTGGACACCCGAGGTCTGCTGACCCTACTGGGGGACCTACCATGGGGAAGAGAGAGCCTCCCCAGTTCTATTTTCCATTCCTATAGGTGCTTACAAATTAGGTAGAACACATTTTCATCTTGCCTTCTTCTTCCCTAAGCCCGTAGGGACTTTTTATTTTTGGTAAGTTTTAGACATTCTGTAGATAATATATATAAGCAAATAAGGGTCAAGGATGTTCCTTCTCTTTTTCTTTACTAGAAAATGGCTTTTGTTATTTTTTTCTGGCTCATAAAAGTCCTACATGTCCCCAGGAAAAAATTTGGACACTCTGGAAATATGTTGCTTTGGAGGAAGTATGGGAACCCAGCACTACTTACTTCTTCCTCCCTGCAAACCAGCTCCTGCCCCCAACTCTGGGGCCCCCACTTCCCCGTCCCCGTCCCCCCGGTCTCTGCTTCAGCTGGGGATCAGTAGCTGGGCCATTGCTACTGAGCACCTTCACCTGCCGTGTCCTCAGGTCTGTGGTCCTTCTTGCAGACTTCCTCACACCTATCTCTCTCCATCCCCACAGACGTCGCCGTCTGCCAGGCCTTCAGTCTTCTCTCACTCAGTTGTCTACACAGTGGCTCCCATGTTCCTTTTCCTCCGGTTTCTCCCCCTTCACGCACAGAGAGGCCCCCTGACACTTCCCCTGTCTATCCTCCCTCGGCGCCCCCCATCACCTACCTCGTGAAGGCACATCCTTGGGGTCCATCTGGACACCAGCTCAGACCTCACTGTCTCCAACCACACTGGCTTTCCCTGGTCTCTGTCATGGGCATTCATGGGCTCTGCTGCTTCTTCAAAGATTGTATTCATTTATTTTAGAGAGGGGGTGGGAAAGAGCAGAGGGAGAGAGACAAGCAGACTCCATGCCCAGCGTGGAGCCCGACATGGGACTTGATCCCATGACCCTGAGATCATGACTGGAGCTGAAATCAAGAGCTGGTGACCCCGGGCTCTGCAGCTTCTGAACTGTACTTCCTTGAGATGGCTTTTGGATTTAGAAATAATATTCACCCCACTTCTGGCCCCAGGGCTAGAGGGAGGCTGGTCCTTGATTGGGAGGCAGGGAAGGGATGGGGTAAAGGGGTTACAGAAGCACTGGGGAGGGATGAGGGTCCAGGATGTGGGTCAGGCCTGCCCTGGAGAAGTGCAAAGGTCCTGCGTCTCCTGATGATGTGTAAAGCTGAGGGAGCAAGGTCAGGGACAGAGCTGAGCCCAGAAAACCGACGGGGCATGGGAGAGGAGAATGCAGGTACCACCAGGCTGCCAGAAGCCCAGGGAGGAGGTGATGCTCTCCTGTCTGCCCCAGGGCCTCCGGTGGGCAGGAACTGCCCCAGGGAGCAGGCCAGGGAGGGCTTGGGAAGCATCTGTCAGAAGTCTGTTGAGTGCTCCTCCACCAGCCAGCTTGGCTTATGCAGTCCTGTCCTCACTGGGCTGGGCCACTCAGTCACCAGCACGGAGTATCCGCTGTCTGCGAGGCCTGTGGGCTACGCACGGGATGGGCAGAGAAAAGAACCCACATGATCTGAGCACTTGGCATATAGCAGGCCCGGTGCTGAGTGTTTTAATACCCACCACAACCTGGTAAGGTAACTGTTACCTCATTCTACAGAGCATAAAGCTAATAAGGACAGAGTGGGAGTTCAAATGCGTGTCTTTCTTTCTCCTACTCCACAGAGAGGCTGGAGTCCCAGGGTCTGATGGACGGTAGACCAAGGAGGCAGGTCCTGGGTTCTCCTGTTAGGAAATCCCTCCAGGGCTGTATCTGCCACCTTTGAGTCGGCCAGTGCAGGTTCCCAGCTCAGGGACTTAGAGAAACTTAAACCTGGATGCAGGGGAGATATTGACAGTTTTCACCAGGGCCACAGCGAAACTGCTTTGGGTGGGTGGGGGGGAATAGGGAGTCGGGGGGGGCCTCCCTGAGATAAAGGGAAAGGCCCAAGGTTAGTTATCAGGGGGCCTGGTGCTGTCATTAACTCTGTGGGGTGGAAGGGGGAGGGACTAGAGGGTTCTGGTCCAAGTCTTGGGTGGGGGTTCCTAGCCATGGAACTAAGGGGTGGGGGTGGGGATGGGGGGCATCCTTGCCCCCATAGCCTCTGTAAAATGCCAGTTGAACCAGGTCAGCTGGAAGGGCCCACCTGGCTCTGACTTCCATGGTCCTGGGATTCTTTCTGAGGTCCTGGCCTGCGTGGTCACAGGGCAGAGCTGGGAGCTCCTCAATGGCAGAGGTCATGCCTGTCCCATTCACCACTGCTTCCTCGGGGCTTGGCATCTCACAGGAGGGAGTGAATGAATGAATAAGTGCACCCTACAGACTGGAGCTTCCAGGATCTGAACAGGAAGTGGGAGGGTTGAGAGAAACTGGGGGTCACACGGGGGACCTTTGTGCCACCGTGCAGAGGACCAAGGCCAATGCCGACACTTGGCAGGAATAGAAAGGGAGGAGGAATGGTTTTACCTCTAAGTCTTAATCCTATAAATCCAGGCAGGGAGGTTTTAATTACTTAGCTTTGAGTGGTTTTATTTTTCAATTAAAGTCATCAAGTAAACATTCAGAAATGAGTGCCCTTGTTAGAAATTAGCAGCACAAGTGGACCCTCCTCAAGATGCTGAACTAGAGCTATCCAGGGAGGGAGGAACTTCACCCAGCCCATCAACTCCACCCATGGGCTCAGGTGGGACGAGACCTGGGGTCTTCAGGGGTATGTGTGCCCTAAAGCATTTGCCTCTTTTCATCTGCTTCCCCAGCAATAGTCATTCCAGGCTCAGATGGGGAGGGCCTCAGCTCAAACCACGGCCAGGGACCAGGAATCATGGAGCCTGTGCCAGGCCTGCGTATACAGCAGGTAATCGGCTATCATTTGGTATTTGGAGTGCAAGGGGAGGCACGACTCAGAACCTGGGGAAAGGGCTGTGGTCTGGGTGCTGACCCAGGCAAGAGTGCTTGGGTGAGGAACTCTGGCTTGTCTCGTGTTGCCCTGCCTGGGGACTAAGCTGGGAGGGAGGGTGGTGGGCAGAAGGGAACCAGCAGTGCCAGTCTGGGCCACCATGGGTGATCTTTGGCCATGAAGCAACCACTTCTGGGCAAATCCCAGCTGGAGAACTAAGAGCTCTATCTGGCCCCATCAAGAAGAATTCAGGAGGCCACTGGCTGCCTCTGGAGAAAGATGCTCGTCCTCCCAGAGACTGAGGTGTCAGAGAAGTCCCCAGGATTCTTTCATCAGGGCTATGGACTGAATTGTGACCTCTCGAAATTCATAAGTTGAAGCCCTAATCCCTAGTGACTATTTTGGAGTAGGGCCTATATGAAGGCATTTAAGATCAAATGAGGCCATAAGGGTGGGCACCTGATCCTATAGGATTAGGGTCTTTATAAGAAGAGACACAAAAGAGCTTGTTCTCTTGCTCTTCACCAGGTGAGCACTCAGCAAGGAGGCAGGCTTCTGCAAGCCAGGAAAGAGAGCCTCATCAGAAACAAGATCAGCTGGCACCTTCCTCTGGGGCCTCCAGCCTCTGACATTGTGAGAGATGAATTTCTGTTGTTTAAGCCACTGTGCCTATGGTATTCTGTTCTGGCAATCTGAGATTACTAATTCAATCAGTGACATGTCTTATGGTGCTATGAGCTTCCAACAGCTCTGGGAGGAGGCTGAGGGGTAACAGGAGATGGTCATGACATAGCTAGGAAGTGGTGGTCGGGGCCAGAACCAGGCAGGTCTAGCAGCTCCTAAAGGCCAGCATCTTTAAAGACCACGCTGCTGCTGAAGATGCTGATGATGGCGATGATGGTGGCAGAATTCTCATGGAATATCATAGAACAAAAGAAATGGAGCTGCTGACTTCCAATTAAGGAGGTAGCCAAAGGTCAAAACCAAAACAGGCTCAAAAGGCTCAGAAGCATTTGTTGATGGTTACATCTCAGAGGTTCTAAGGGGGACAGTCCACCCTTTCTAGCCAGGACTCACTTGGGGATCCACCCTATTTCCTTATACTCTCTCCCGGGCCTGATTCCAGGGTTTAGAATCAGTACTTGTGATTGGATCTGGAGGGAGAGGACCAGACCCAAAGTGGAGACCCAGGATACTATTCATTCTGGACTCTGCTTCAGCTGGGGAAAAGAGGTGGCCTGGGACCCTCTTATCCAACCAATCCACAAACACCCACACCAACTGGGCTCTGTCTTCCCAGGCTGGCTGTCTTCCTGTGGACAGAGGGGCCACAGGGATTCATTTCCAATATCCCACAGATATCCAGTTGGGACCACAGGGTTCCATCCCTGTCCCAAAGATGGGCATCCCACCTGAGTGAGGGAGGGGCTGTGAGGAGGTTAAAGTGAACAGAAACATGTCCAGATGGTTCTGGGTTTCATGCCAGCATATAAATAGCATAGCACCAGGATAATTCTTTTTTTTTTTTCAAAGAGATTATCTGAAAAAGTGAACATTAATTCAACATGTCAGCTTTTCCAGGAGCCATCTTTGAGATCAGAAGCCTCGGCTAGGCACCCGCTCCACACCACAAAAGTGATTAAGCAAAATGTCAAGAAATGAGACGATGTTATTAGGCAAGCGGGGACCCCCAACTTGGGCTAATGTGGGGAGATCTGGGTGAGGGAGAAGGGGGCCCTCTGATCACTCTGAGGCAGTCTAGCAGGGTGCAAGGATTCTCCGAGCAGTCTAGAGGCCTGGCTCCAGTGCTGGGTCAGCAACTCTCTTGCTGTGTGATTTGGACTAAACAATTGCCCTCTTTGAGCCCAATCAAAGAAGGGATGTCTCTTAGGTGGATGGAGGTGGATGTCTCTTAGGCGGTTTCGTGGTCTGTGTTTCTCTGGATAACTAATATTTAATATGATTATGCTGTACGGTGCTTTGCAGTGTGCTTTTTCTTAAATTTTATATATATATAGTTTTGAATAACTGTTTATTTATTTATTTGAGAGAGAGAATGAGATAGAGAGAGCGTGAGAAGGGGGAGGGTCCGAGGGAGAAGCAGACTCATTGCTGAGCAGGGAGCCCGATGTGGGACTCGATCCCGGGACTCCAGGATCATGACCTGAGCCGAAGGCAGTTGCTTAACCAACTGAGCCACCCAGGCGCCCCTTAAATTATATTTTTTGAAGTGTATATCTCTACTTTCCACACATGCTCATGACCAATTATTCGCTGGTCTTTGGGGAGGATTTGGGACTTTGTTCTTGTTCCTTTAATTATCCCATTGACAGCTGTGTTCCATCCACTGAGGGAGGGGGCAGCCCTGTTCTTCTAGGCTGTGTGTGCTGACCAGTTACTAGTTAAGGGTCACAGAATAATCTTTGTAAAGAGAATGGGCTCTGGTCTCCCACAGAGCTGGTTGGAATCCAGGTCCCCGTTCTTGATGGCTATGAGACCAGGATGCTAGTATCCTGTGCGGGCAGGACACTAAACCCTACTGAGCCCTGATTTCTTCATGTATAAAACAGAATAACAGTTGGGGTGCCTGGGTGGCTCAGTCAGGTAAGTGTCTGCCTTCGGCTTAGGTCATGATCTCAGGATCCTGGGATCGAACCCCGCAGCGGGTTCCCTGCTCAGTGGGGAGTCTGCTTCTCCCTCTCCCTTGCCTCTGTGTGTTTTCTCCCTCTCTCAAATAAATAAATCTTAAAAAAAAAAAAAAAAAACCCAGAATAGCAGTTACCTTGTGGGATCGTTAGAGGGGTACGTGAAGTGGTATGAGAGATGCACCCGTCTCAGGAGGGACTCTCAGTAAATGATAACCAGGCTACTGGAGTGCACCCGCCATTCTTGGGCTTCTCTGTCTTCTATTAATGGGTTTCCTTCCCTCATCGTGTCCTCCCAAATAGTCTCAGGTCCTTGCAGGCAGGAACTGTGCGCGACCCCCTGTAACCTCCTACAGAGCTAGTGCACAGCTTTTGGGTAGCGTTGATTGGCTCTTTGTCTGTGAAATGGCACAAAGGGACCCTCTTGGGAAACCGGCCTACCCCGGGGGCCATTATTCCCATCATTACCCATCCACGGGGCCCCTTCTCAGCAGCCACCTTTGTACTGACAAATACAATAGATCTTGAGTTCTAAGACATCCGTTTTTAAAACATTAAACAATTGATGAGTGCCGACTTGTGCTTTTTTTTTTTTCCTTCCTTGTTTGTTTGTTTATTGAAAGTAATGCCTGGCCAGTATCAAAAAACTCAAATACAGATGTACATAGAATAAAAGATGAAAGTCCTTATTTACTCTTGGCCATTCCTAGCCCCAAGAGGTAACCACAGTCAATAAATACGGCTTTAATTTTTCCTGACCTTTTCTCTCTATATTACAAATGATCTACACACCATATGCAAACTTACACCACATAGAAGTTTTCTAAAAACCTAAATGGGTCATTTCCTCAGACTTGCTTTGTTTTTTACCTAATGAAATCTTCCTCATGTCAGACATAGTGATGTTTTTAAAATTAACTATATTTTTAAAAGTTATCGTACAGTGACATTGACTTTTGGGTGGACAGTCTGTGAACTTTAGCACACGTATCCATGTGCATAACCATCACAATCAGGATACAGAACAGCTCCATCACCCCCTAAAATTCTCTTGCACTTTCCATTCCTCGTTATGCTCTACCCCCATCCCAAACCTCTGCGGCCACTGATCTGTTTCTCCCTCGGCAGGCTCTTGTTTCATAAATGGACTCCTACTGCTTGTCATCTTTTGATACTGGTTTCTTTCATGTCTCGTTATGCCTCTGAGATCCATCCAAGTTGTTGTATCAGTTTTAGCTTTGAGTAGGATCTCACTGTGTGGATCAATCACATTTTATTTATCCATTCATCAGTTGATGGGTCGACGGACATGGGTTGTTTCCAGTCGTTGGTGATTATGAACAATCGTGTACAGATCTTGGTATGGACACATGTCTTCAGTTCCCTGGAATAAATTTCCAGGGGTGAGATTATTGCTGAGGCTCACGGCAAATGTATGCCCAACTTCAGAAGAAACTCCTGAAACATCTTCCGGAGTGGCTGTAGCATTCCCCCCAGCAGTGTGTGAGAATTTCTGTTGTTCCATCTCCTCCATCTCCTTGCCAGCACTTGGTACTGTTGGTATTTTTATCTTGCTTGTTCTGGTAGTTGTGTAGTGCTCTCCCACACACAATGGCCTTAATCTGAGTTCCCTGAATGGTGAATGATGTGGATAAGATGTACATTTTTAAATAAAACATCGGGGGGTGGCACCTGGGTGGCTCAGTCGGTTAAGCGTCTGCCTTCCACTCAGGTCATGATCCCAGGGTCCTGGGATCGAGCCCCACACTGGGCTCCAGGGAGCCTGCTTTTCTCTACTCTCTCACTGTCTCTCCTTCTCTCTTTCTCAAATAAATAAATAAAATCTTTAAAAAAAAAGATAAATGAAACATTGGGTTGTCTCTGTCATTGGGCTATGTAGTTGAATCAATGTGAACTTTGTTGTTTTTAACTGAAGCTGAGTCTAGCACTCTGTGAGCATAAGGAACCTAGGTGTTGTTGACCTGCTCCAGCCCTTGGCTGGTCCCCCGTCCCCCAACAGTAGGTATTCCACATAGGATCATCATCATTGTGAATTATGGGTAGAGTGTTTGGTGCATAGCAAATGCTCAGGAAATGGTAACAAAACTGGATTGAATGGAAGTAGCTGGAGTTCCTTCCGAAGTCGGAGTCCCAGGGATACTGTGGGTCTTTGGGGGTAGGCACCCTGGCTGATGCTTCCCAGAGAGCCTTGCACTTGGCTCTTCTTAACCAGCAGGCTCAGGTGCGGACAGGAGACCAGGCACTTAGGATAGCTGGAGCCAAGGACTCTTGGCTGCAGAGATTCTGGTATCTCTCCTTGCACACCTGGTTGCCTTTGCCAGGGCTCAGGTGTTGGAATAGGAGACAGCCAGGACTTTCTCATCACAACGGATTGTGTCCTCAGGGGCCAGCTGAGCCGTTCACGCGTCCCCGCAGTTTGGGACCTCTGAGCAGCAGGTCGCCTCACTTTGGAGCAGCGTGGCTGAAGGAGTGGCCTCTTAAATATTGAATCACCCCTCCCTGGCTCCACTCCTGCTGATTTGACTAAGGGCTGCAAGCCTTAA
Source organism: Eumetopias jubatus (assembly GCF_037043125.1). Taxonomy (NCBI): domain Eukaryota; kingdom Metazoa; phylum Chordata; class Mammalia; order Carnivora; family Otariidae; genus Eumetopias; species Eumetopias jubatus. The sequence goes on along the minus strand of NW_028274809.1, from coordinate 101,191,587 downwards.
GTTTGTTTAATAACCTCCTGACACTAAACAAACAACCTTGCAGAAGGAGTAATTTGCTAGGCAGAAAGAAAACAAATAAGTTGCAAGGACAGCGGCGGCCAGGCTGATTACATTCTGGGGGGCCGCCTGAGTCTGACAGCCACCGAGAGCATAGAGATCTTGGCTCCTCTCCACTCTGGGAAGTCTTCAGGAACTCGGGCAGGGGAAGCTTTGCATTAGGCCCTATGGAGATGGCGTGTCATTAGAATTCTGGGGGCATATTAAATGCCATCTAGTTGCTAACACGATGCATCATTTTCTGTTAAATAATTGATCACGGTGCAGAGATTGTGTTTGTGGAGTTTAAAAAAGTGATTAGAGCAGGGAACATTGCTGGGCAGCAAGTTGCATCTATAACCTGGAGCCTGCTCTGGGCACCTTCATGGGGGGCCATAGGGCATTGGGGATTCTTGCCACAGCGGAGCTGGGGTGCGGCTCAGGAACGCTGACGCAGCAGGCTGAGGAGGGGTGGCGGCAGGCAGTGGGGGCGGCATGGTGTAAGACGGCCGAGGATGGGGGTGGGAACAGAGCCCTTGTAGTGGCCCAAGGGTCTGTGCCAACCTTCGACCCTGCTGGAGGCATGAGAAGGAGAAAGCCTGCCCAGGGAGGCTGCATCCCTTCCACAGCCCCACGCCCGACTGGTGTCTCCCAGGGCAGTGAAGGCAGGTTCTGGTCCTGAGAAACCCTTGTCTCAGGAACCCCCTGTTTTTTCCTTTTTCTGCCCTACTCGCCCCCAAAAGTAATCTCTTTCTCCTTCCCCTTCTCCTGAGAAAGAATTTGGGACTCTCTTCTCTCATCCCTGAGGAAGGGCGGGCTGTTGGGTTTAGGATGTGTATGAAAACACTTTGGTTTTGGTACATGGGAGGGCATTGCGGAAGATGTCGTGGGGAGAAGGATTTTAGGAGTGAGCTGTGGGTGCACTTCGGAGGGGGAGATGGGGCTTCAGCAGGTCATTAAACTAGCTGGAAAGTGGAAAGATAGGGTACGTGGTACAGCACAATAGTATTTTTCCCAAATGAATGACGCAGCCCTGAATATGGAGTCTAAGTTCACACGTTACTGACTGGCTGTGTGCCTTGAGCAAATCTCTGAGCCTCAGTCTCCCTCCTTGAAAAGCACATGCCTGTGTGGATGTGTGTGGGCGGTGGTCATTTTTAAGGGCCCTCTGACGCTGATTCTGTGCTTCTAAATCAGCTACTTTTTTCCCTGGCTGCACATTAGAATCTCCTGCGGACCTTTAAAAATACAGATGCTGGAGCCCAGGCTCCCCGGGGGGTAGGTTGAGGGCACTGGGGAAGGGAAGACACCATTTCCCTGCCTCACAGCCTGCATGGTCTTAGAATGGTTCGTTCTCTCTCCTAATGGCACAGAGCATGTGCAGAAGGCTTTCAGATGGTCCCACCAGTCACGTGTTTGTCCCTGGCCCTGTTTCCTCCTCCCTAAGGGACCCCTCCTCCCCCAAGCTGCCCAAGCTTGCCCCAGCCCTGGGGTCCCAAATACCCACTGTGCTGAGTTCTCAGCACACCCGTCCAGGGAAGACCCCCTCTGCAATAGCTGGGGAGCTCCCCGGAGGCCCAGCCCAGTTCTCCCCGCTTCTGGGCATAACAAAGTGTTAGATGCTCTCAGGAGTTCATTCAGATGCACATCTCACTGTACTGGCCTCAGCCCAGGGAGGTTTCCTTCCCTGCTTCTAACCACTGTCTCCTCATCTGAAAACAGAGTGGGCCAGGCCCCTACAGACTGATGGTAGTGGCTTTTGCAGCTCTGAGGGGTAGACAGAGAGACCACTCCGAGTTCTATTTTATAGATGGTATAACTGAGGCTCAGAGATGACCCGACTTCATCAAGGGCATTCAGCCAGTAGGTGGGGGAGCCATGGCCCCCGAATCCCAGTCTGCAACTGAAGAATGAAGCATGTAGTTCAAGATTATGGGCACCTTCCCAAATCCCCCATCTGAGGAGAAAATTAGTTTCACCTAGAAGACAAGCACCTACTTTGAAATGAGCCTTCTCATTCTCTCTCTTGACACAATCTGATTCATTCCCTCCCACAGTCGGGATGTTTCTGGGCTTTGTCTGGGCCTTTGGCTTGTCAGCTGCCTCGTGCCCCCGAGGGGCGATGACCTGAGCCCCACCTCCCATCCTGCTTTGCCCTGTCATACGTTGCCCTTGTAAGGGGGGCCGAGCCACCCACAGAGTGTCTGAGGGAGATTGGTTTTCAGCTAAAGTTCACAGCAAATTGCCTAGGGAATCCCTGGGGAGGTTCCTGTGGCTGCTCGTGCCCATCCTGGCCACCAGGGGGCGAGCGAGGCCCTGCGTCCTGGGCCACAGCGTCAGGACTGGGGGTGAGGGCTGGGGAGGGGGCAGGGTCAGAGTCCATGCCCAGGACGCCCAGGCGTGGAGGGTGCCTCTGACACCTTCCAGCTGCCACCCCAATTTGCTCCCATAGGGTGGGGTGTTGGATAAGCATCCAAGGCCGAGGCCGGGCCTGCCGAGCACAGCAGGGTGACTGGGAAAGTTCTCCTCTGAAGTGTATCCGTTTGAGAGGCAGAATCTTCGACTAGTCGAAGGGAGGTGGGGACTCCTCTCCTTTCCACCCTGCTGCCCGTAGGAGCCAAAGTGCTCTAACCTGGTCTTCCCTATGTCTCGTACATTCTAGTCTCTTCCTCAAAGGCAAGGGGTTTCAACTCAGCACACCAACTTCTGCGAGCAGCAGAATCACTGGGGACTTGCTGAAGCACAGATTCATGGGTCCCAGCCCCAGAGTTTTGATACAGGACCTCTGGGGACCACACTTTAAGGACCGTGGGTCCAGCCTCTTCCCACCTCAGTTCCTAGCCTTGCTGGAGGGATTTCTTGGAAGTACACATTAACTACAGAGGCAGACAGACCTAGGCTCCTCGCTCTGCTATTGTCTAGCTGTGTGACTTTGGGCAAGTCTCTCGCCCTCTCTGAGCCATGATTTCTTGAAATGTAGGGAAGGCAAAGCTCACCTCCCAGACTCCGGGTGAAGTCTGAAGGGGTTGTCTGAACATTTGTGAAGCCTCTGGTGTGGGCAGGCACTCCAAAATACTCCTTTCTAGAAGGGAGTCATGGCAGAAGCCAGAAGGGCAGAGATGCAATCCATCCTTGTGAAAATAGGGCACGTGAGGGCAAGAGCCCAGCCCGTGTCCCACTTTGGGGGCTGGCAGAGCTGGAGCCAGGATGGGCAAATCTGCCAGTGTTTGTCTTCCCTCCGGCTGGGAGGCCACAGCCCACAGCCCAGCGGGCAGAAACAGCACTGCTCCTCAGCTGCCCGAGCAAATGCTGGTGTTAAAAGCAGCCTCCCCCCCATCCCCCCCACCCCCAGCATCTTCTGCAGGCTGTCGCTCACCAAGGCCGCTGAGTCACCACTTCACTGAGTGGCCACCTCCTCCCTACTCCCTCCTGACAAGCTCCTGCCTTCACTGGTTCTGCTGGGGCTAGGAGCAGGTGAGATGTGGGGTGCAGGGCTTATACCCCACTTTCTGCAGGTACACAGAGGCTGGGCAGAGAAGTGTAGCCAAGAACGCCCCCCCTCCCCCCCCCCCCCCCGTCCCCATCTCTGTTCACACCTCTCTGTGGCTCTCTCTTGCTTCTGGCTACATTTCCTGTATGTCTTAGACACGGATCTTGCCCTCATGCCTCCTCTACCTCCAGCATCTAAAGGAGCTCTGTTTGGGCTCACCTCAAGGTGACCCAGGAGCAGGCCACAGGCTGCTTCTCTGTAGTTCCCGCAGCTTCATGTCAGGCCCTGGTCTCTTAGAACGAGAATCCTTCTGTGTCCTCGAACCTCAATTTGCTCATCTGTGAAATGGGAGTCCACAGGCGCACTCAAAGCCATCTCTCCTCCTCAGAAATGCTGTCCTGATGCTACCCACATGAGCACGGGTTGGGGCTTAGGACCCCCGCTTGGAAAGAAGGGAAGTGGCTTCTTGAAGGGCCCTGTTTATGTCTTTGGGGGCTAATTTCTACCTGACTTCCTTCTCCTGATAGACATTGGAATAGCCTGAATGGGAAAACAGTCTTCCCCATCCTTCCTCTGTGCCTTTGCTCAGGGACCCCCTCTTCCTGGCTCCCGCTCACCTTGGAGGGTTCCTGCTCGCGTCCCCAGACTGAGCAGGTCTCCTCTCTGAAGTATTTCTCTGACCCTCCCACCTGGCATCACCTGTCATTCATTTACTTGTCTGTCTGTCTGTCTGTCTGTGCTAAACCGGGCACCCCGAGGGCAGGGCCTGTGGCTCTGGGCTTCAGAATGTCCCCCAGAGCTCCATCATGGATGGGGCCAGGGCCGACGCCCTGCACAGGCGCTTAGTGAGCCTGGGCTCTGGGAGAGGATTTCTGCCCTTCTTCCCTCAGAGCTTCCCACGGAAGAGGAGCTTAGCAGGCATTTATTTGTGCTCCATGCAGAAGTCTCGGTCCCAGGGGCCTCTTACATTTTCCCTCTAGCATCATTGATTAAGGGGGAAGGAGGTTAGGGGGCCAACAAACCTAGATATCTAACTTTTGGAGACGAGGATTTCTGTTTGAGGAGTGAGCCAAGGTGGAGAGAGGACAACTTACCCCCCACCCCAAGTACTCAGCACTCCCCCACTCACCCTCCCTGCCCTGCCCCGGGACACCTCACAGCGGCACCCACCATCTACACACATACACGAGGGAGGGCTATTCCTCCCATGGGTGCATGCAGAGTCTTTCAATGGTATCCCCCATTCGTCCCCTGTGGGGAAGGACCCTGGGTTATACCTTTGCCAGTCACCACCATCCCTATTCCTGGCATGTGGGGCTTCTTCAGCTCTTCCAATCCTCCTAAGACCCTCCAGTGTTTAGCTCAAAGGAACCCTTTGATGTCCTAAATGACAAAGCCAGGCATCACATGGGGACAGCTCCCTGCAGACTGCCGGGAGGGGCAGCCGCCTCGCTGTCAGAGCTTCTCGCCGTCTGAAGTGTTTTTTTAGCTTCACTTGGGCGTCTTTGTTGTCAGAGCTGCCTCTGCCCTGCTCCTCTTGGGTTTCCTTGGGGAAGCCTTGAGCCTGCCTGGCCGGCCTAGCCCAGCTGTGCATGGAGGGAGCCAGGGTTTGGGTCTGCCCCTGGCAGTGGGAGCCCTGCTTTGCCCAAGGCTGTGCAGGCTGCCTGACCCCTGTCTGTGTTCTCTGCTACTCAGCCGTCCGATTACCGAGGTGGGTGGAAGGACCTCTGCACACCCTAGCCCTGATCCTACGCTTTGGGCAGATCTCAGTTTTCTCATCTGTAAAGTGGGGATGATGATGATGATGATAATGCCTACCCCAGAAGACTGGATGCCACAACACATCCTGGCAAAAAGCTCCTGGCACATGCAGGCTCTCAATAAATACCAGCCCGCCTCCCCTTTCTTCCCCCTTCTTTTTATAACTCAGTGGTTCTCCTAGCTATTCATTAAAATCGTGTGAGGGGCATTTACAATGTACCAATGCCCAAACTCCACCCAGACTAATGACAGGGGAGCTCTGAGGGTGAGGTTTGCTTCTTTACTTTTTTAAAAACTTCCCAGATGATTCTAAGAATCAGCCAAGGGATGGAACTCCAGACCCCACTCTAACCAGATCCCTACCCTCCTGATGGGCATGTCCAAGAGGGTAGTCACCAAACACATGCACCTACTTAAATGGAACTTCATTAACCTGAATCAAATTAAAACTTCATTTCCTCGATCGCACTAACCGCTTTTCGAGCGCTCAAGCACCATGTGTGGCCAGAGCCTGCCATATTGGACAGCACAGGTCTACACCATTTCCAGCATTTCAGAGAGCTCTTTTGGAGAGAGCCGCAAGACCAGAGCCATCCAGTGGAAACAGAGTGCAAGCCACATGTGTAATTTATGTAATTAAAATTCTTCTCATGGCCACATTAAGTAAAAGGAAACAGGTGAACGTAATTCAAACAATATATTTTATTTAATCCTACACATCCAAAAGGGTTTCCTTGCAGCATGTAATCCAAATGAAGAAATGTAATGGCTATTTTGCATCCACTTTTGTATTTAATCTTCAAAACATGGTGTGCATTTCACACTTTTAGCACATCTCATTTCAGATGGGCACCTTTTGAGTGCTCAACACGTGTCCTGCACACCGTGGGCACCCGTCAAGTGCCCAGTGATGTGTGAAACTGTTTTGTGTGACCATCCTCTTCTTGACAGAGTGACATTGCTGTGACTACATGGAGTGCTTTAGGACTTAGGAAGTACCTTGATACATGTCTTCTGATGCCGCCAGAGTGCTCTGAGTACTACAACCTCAGGCTGGCTAGAGGCATTGCCTAGGCACGTGCTCCTAGGGCAAGGAGACAGCGCAGGTGTGTACCTTGTATGCTATTGTTGTAATCCCCACACCAGTGAGTGTCTAGCTCTGGACAAGTACACTGTGTGTTGGTCAAATAGACTGGTCATCAATTGGGGACATCCCTAGTCTTGCTTTGCCCACCTTATCTATGGTGCTCCCTCCACCAGCCCACCTGTCCACGGAGAAGATGTAACTTGAGTGGTGCTGGAAGGTGTCTCCCACTAGAAGACACAGGGGCCAGAGGTTTCCTTTCCAGCATTCTTCACTCCTTCCTCCTAAAGCATCTATCCACCATGGCTCCAAATATATGGTAATGCATTTCCAGGGAAGATTTATGCAGCCACCTGCATTGATTCGTCATGTTGGTTCATAGTAGAGCCCAGTCAGTTATGAATGGAAGGATGACAGCTCAATTGTGATAAAAGAATGTGGAATGAAGGACCCATAGCGCAGAGCTCTGTCTAGGATGAGAGAAGGAGTCTGTGGTGGGTCAGGCAAGGAAGTCAGGGGCACATGAGGACACAGGGGTCCAGGCAGAAAGCCACGGCCACCTGGACGTGGGGGTTGGGGGTGACCTCAGCTCCTGGTGCCGCCCGGATGGGTGGTGCTGTAGGGGACTGGGTGTATGTGGCATCGGAGCCTCGAGAGGGTGTGCAAGGTGGAATCTTGCTCTCTTCAGACTTTTATCTCATAGGTTTCAGCTTCCTGTGGGAGCCAGGCAGACAGTGCAGCTTTCAGGGTTTTGGGGGTCCAGCTCCTGGCCTTGAGGGAGCCGATAGGCTGGGTTGGGGCATCAATTCTTGCTGGGTCCTGTAGGTGGTGAGACCACCCCTGAGGTATACAGCTGGCACCACATAAGAGCAGTTCTCTGATACCCTCACTTTCCCTGTCTTTCCTCTGACCTGCTCTCCCAACCCCTCCCCCGCAACCTGCCCCTGATCATCCCAGGTTCTGTGTGACTTGCTTCCAAATCACATCCCCACCGCAGGGACCCATACTAACCTTTGAAAGGGTGCACCCTGATATGTCTCTGGTCTCTAACCTTTTCTTCCTTTGTGAGTTACACTCAGGTCCCCCATCCCCCCACCAGGACCCCCAGCTCTGGCTTCTCTGTGTCACCACCCTCCTTAGTGCAGACCTTGGCCCAGCCCATGTGGATGTCAGCCCCTTCAGCTTCTCCCAGACCCCACTGGTGCGACAAGAAGACCGGACCGCAGGTCTCCTCCCTAATTACCTCAGCCAGGGTGATACCGGCAGGGAGAGTGATGTATTGTGGGCACACCGCAGCCATTCAAATCCAGAGACAGTTGGCCCGGGCTGAGCTGTTCTTTCTCATTCATCCGACAGACGCTCGCTGCACACCAAATCCAGACCCCGTCCCACCTGAGGGCCTCCAATCTGACTGGCTGTGCCTCCACCGCTTGGTTTTGGATAATGGACTAATGAATCAGGATCATCCAAATGGTTTTCTTTTGCACTGCTGTGTCAAAATGCCAGGCAGCTCTGTTCATGGACTCAGCGTGTGATGATCCCTCCCAGAAAATCATAATCCATCAATCTCTCCCCTCAAGACCATCAATCAATGTTCCAGAATCCACGGCGGCGTTCTCATTCCAGGAGTTTTCAATCACTTCCCTTTTCCCTCATGTGCGCTGAACAATGCAGTGACACTAGGAAATTGTGTTTTGACATGAAATCATTATGTGTTTTAAAACCTCTCCCTCAATGTTGGTCTTTCCCTGCCTTCTGCTCTCCCCTGGCACATCTCCTGCTATGAACTGCAGCGTGAGCCCCGTTCTTTTGTTCAGCTCTCAGGCACAGGTGAGGGATGCACAGTCCAAAAGGAAGGAACATGGAAAATATAAGCTGCCCATTTTATTCCAGCACCATCACACTGTAATTAATTTGTCTCCTCCAATCAGAGCCTTCCGAATCTATTTCCTGCTGGAGTGTTTGAGGGGCTGATGCGTGCATATGCTGGGGGGGGGGGCGGGGTGGCCTGGGGCAGGTGTGTGTGCAGTGAAGTAACATCATAATTAGGTGCATTTCATGTGAAATTTAACTATATGCATGCAGCAATCAATCAGTCAGGGGGTGCAGTAGGTGCAGGGATTAAGCTGCTTGTTCATGGCATGGTGATGAACATCTATCGACCCCCTCACAGAAGCCCAGAGTAAGGGTGAGATAGGAGGTGGATGCTGGCTGCTCCCTAACTGTGTCCCCGTCCCTACACACTTCCCGCAGTAGAGCATCTCTCGTTGCTGATGCTGATTTTAGTGTTTAGAGACATGTACTTTTTGTACAATGAGCCCCTAAAGGCATGACAATTACCTATCTGGTACTCAGCCAAAAATGAGTGCTGGAGGAGAAATGGACAGAGTGGGACTTCCAGGAAAGTGCGGTGCGTCTATCCCGTCTCTTTCCCAATGCCTTCTCACGGGAAATTTTGATTCTAGGCAATTCTCAATAGACCTGCTGGCTCTAGATCTTAAGCCCCCTGAGGTCAGGCCTGAGCCATATTTGGGAGGCTCAGCACAGCAGAAAGACAGACGTCAGCCTGTGGGGACACAGGCTTAACGTGGACCCTACTTAGCGATGTCTTCTCTGACAAGTTACTTAACCGGTCTGAGCCTTGGTTTTCTCATCTGGAAATGGGGGCCAGTCATACCTTCCCTGTAGGGTTTGACGTGAGAGTTAAAGATAAAATATGCTTCTCCGGGACCTAGTGGGTGTGTAGCAAGTGACGGGTCTTGTTATCGTTACGGATAAATGAGTTCTTGCTGAGGACCGTCGAGCTGCCAGTGTCACCGAGGTGCTCCATTTAAAAAAGAAACGACGTTGTTAAGTTAGTTTCTACAGAACGACAATAACTTACACTGTAAATAATTGATGTTGTGAGCAGACTTCCAGTGTTCACATCCAGGTGAGGTTTAGGAATGATGGCTCCACATTCTAAATCGCCTCATCTTTCCTTTCTTGAATAAATGGAGTCTCTGTTGGAGGTCAGAATAAAAGTCACACAAGTGTGACTTCCAAAAAAAGTGCCACCGGGGAAGAGTGCAGTTTGCTCCCTCCCGTGTGGCTGGGCTGCCCCTCTGTGCAATTAGGAGGCCGGCCCAATTGGTATCCAGCACCCACCTTTCAGGGGCCCTCCCTTCCTCTTGGCATCTGCTACTGCAAGGGTGATTCACACTGTTTCTCGGTGTCGCTGAGAGGTTCTGTTCTAAGCCTGCTCTTCTTTGAAGTGCCCTCCCTTAAAAGCTGCCCGTCCTGGGTCCGATCCCGCGGGGGCCTGGCTTTGGCTAGGACCACCACAGTGGTCTTGCATCCATTTCAGGAGTATTTGGCCGTGCGTGATGTTAGATCTGGAAGCTGGCTCCCTGAAGGCTACCCCTCCCCCGTATTTCAGCCCAGCAAGTTGAGGCTCCCAGCCAGGAAACGGTTTGTCAAGGCCTTACAACCAATTTGACCCTGAATCATCCATGCTCAGCTCTGAGATGGGCTAGGATAAGGCCAAGGGGGGGTGCAGAGATGGCCCAGGCATGCTAGATGAGGGGCCTTATGCAGGTGGGGGGAGGCTAGCTGGTTTCCCGTGCGTGTGTGCGTGCAGCCAGGTGAGCTCAAGGGCAGATGCCACGCCAGGTGCTTGCTTCCCAAAGTCAGGACCCGCGGCACTGCACTTAAACAGGGGGCTCTGGGAGACTCAGAGAAGGAGGCTCACGGCGCGTTCCAGGCACCGAGGTGGCTCCGGTGGTGGAGCGTTCTCTGTGGGGTCCTCAGACTTACACCTCCCCCCACTGACTGACATGAAAGACCAGCCTGCAGGTGCCTGAGGGAGGCCCTGCCACCTCTCTGTTATAGGAACTGCCTGCTCCGGCATTTTAGTCAAACTGCCTGGAGGGCCACCTGCTTTCTAGTTCAATGAGGCCCCCTGGGGAAGGAACTTTAAAAAGATTTCAAATCATAACAATGCTCTCCTCGGCTCAAATCGACAAATGTTTTCCTCCCCTCCATCACAGCAAGGGCACACGCACAGAAGGATAACATTGAGAAAATGCTTTTTCTGGCTGTCAGACCAACCCGGGACAATTAACCCTTACTTAGTCAATTTCTTCCTGGCGGAGGAGGCGTCCTTGGGTAAGCGCGCCGTGGGGACGATATCCATCTCCTCTTCGCCGGCAACACCGTGTCCACCATCACAGGGGCCTATTTATTTTCTGTCCCTCATGTACGTTATATCCACCCCTTGCTTGGTGATCCCAAGGCGATGACCTTGGAGGCTCCTCATCCTCCTTGCTGGATTTCTGCAATGGCCTCGAAATGGGATTTCCCTTTCTACCCAATGTTTCCATCCGGCAAACTCCACTCTGCCTCTGAGTGATCTTCCTGAAGGTCAGGGTCATGCAGGCTGCAGTTTGCCTTCCCCGGGCACCCCTTCCCACCTGGTAGGGCTGTTAATCACCATGCCCTCCCTCAGGGTAGGCGCTAGGGCCTAGGCAATCACAGCACTTCGTCCCTCGGGGCCAAGGCGCTGGACCTAGGTAGCAGGCTTGTCACAGCCTTCCCTTGGGATTGGAGCTGTGTGCAGGGACGTGGGAGCTTCTAAGAAGGAAGGTGTCACAGGCAGCTGCTTTTCTGGGACAGCTGTGACGGTGCCCTGGCCCCCGGGGCCCAGTAGCCCGAGAGCCGAGTACAAACAGCCCTAGGAGTGTGGCCCCAGAACAGTATTGTGGTGTGGCTGAGTTTATCCTGACCCCTCTTGCCTGAGTAGCATCCCAGTTCTGTTCTGAGACTCTGTTGAAGATGCCGAGAGCTACCTGATGTATTTTGTTTTATTTTTGTAAAAGATTTTGTTTATTTATTTATTTGAGAGAGAGAGAGAGAGAGAGCACAAGGGAGGGGAAGGGGGAAGGGGGGCCGAAGCAGAGGGAGAAGTGGGCTCTCCACTGAGCAGGGCGCCTGATGTGGGGCTCCATCCCAGGACCCTGAGATCATGACCTGAGCCAAAGGCAGATGCTTAAGCCACTGAGCCACCCAGGAGCCCCTGTATTTTAGCAAACTCTTTCTACTAAACCAGCTGGAGAGGATTCTACTGACTGCCACTTAGAATCCTGACCAGCACAGAAGGTGACAAAGAGAAACCCCAGTGGCAGTGCTCGAGCTCTGGACGCAGCTGGGTTTGACGCCAGACAGCCCCCAATCCTTCCCAGCTATGTGAGCCAGTCAGCTCCACCTTTTCCTATGTGGTAGACGAGGTATGTTTCTGACACTTGTAACCAAATGAGTCTTTAATAATCTTGCAGCCCTGCTCAAGCACGGTGCCACATCCCTGCTCAAGCACGGTGTCACATCCCTGCTCAAGCACGGTGACTCCCACGGCACCACTACCTGTCCGCTCCGGGTCCTGGCCAGTTCCCATGATTCTGTCTTCTACGGGGCACTCTCCTCACTGGTCCCCAAAGCCTGGATTCATTCCCTCCTGTTGTCTCTGCTTCTGTGGTGCCCTCTGCTGGAAGGCATTCACTCCTGGCCCTTGGCCCAAAGCAAGACTGTGCGTTATTCTAGCGGCTGCAGGAAGATCCCTGTTTTCTGAAACTCCAGAGTGTATGCAACACGAGCGTGCTCATTCATTCCTTTGTCAATATTCAGGGTCACATTCTGGCTGTGGGGGCATGACAAGATGTAAGTGAGCAGGTGAATAGTCGTTGGGCCCTTACGTGACAGGTGCCGGCCTGCTGAATGCTTTGGGCACACCACCTCATTCAATTCTTATAACTCACTAGGAAGAGGTATTATACTGTCATTTTGTGACCGTGGATGCGGAGGTTCTGGGAAGTTAGGAAACTTCCCCCAAGGTCACACAGCTCTTTCTGGGCTTCCTCCCGGGATGGCTCTGTCCCTGAGGCGTGGTCCCTGTTCTTAAAGGGGCAGTGTTCAGGGCTGAGAGCCAGGGCACTCTCTTAAATAGGGAAAGGGTTGCTGTACTCAGCTTAGCAAATACCAATGAGTATCCACTATGTGCAACTGTTGGGCTGTTTCTGCAGGGGCGAGAGAACTGAAATAAATTTCAGTCCCTAACCTCAGGCAGTGCTGTGTAGAAAGGAGAAAGGGCAGGCATTCAAGGTAATTCAGGTTGGAGAGAACAAACAGGAGCCAGAGGAGGAAAAGACAATGACTTTGAACTGGAGGGCCCTTTAGCTGAGCCCCGAAGGCCACTCAAGGTCAGACAAACAGTGAAGACCATCCAAGCTACAGGAGCTCAGACCGGGGGCTACAATAGCCATGGGCTGGGTAATCCCTGAGAGCTTCCTGAGGGAGGTGGGCCTCACCTTGAGCCTCCAAAACTAGGGAAGATTGCAGTCATTATACATGTTGCTCCATTCCTTCGCCCTCATGTGTTAAAAAACTTCTTGATAAGGACTTGATAAAGTTGAAAAAGTTCTGTATGAAAACTCACTCGCATTTAATGAGTCCCTCCCACATGCCAAGCACCGTGCCCGGGGTGGGGGTGGGGGTTCTTTGCAAGCCTCAATTTTCTTGTCTGTAAAATGAGAGTGATGGGGCACCTGGGTGGCTCAGTCGTTAAGCGTCTGCCTTCGGCTCAGGTTCATGATCCCAGGATCCTGGGATTGATCCCCGCATCGGGCTCCCTGCTCTGCGGGAAGCCTGCTTCTCCCTCTCCCGCTCCCCCTGCTTGTGTTCCCTCTCTCGCTGTGTCTCTTTCTGTCAAATAAATAAATAAAATCTTAAAATAAAATAAAATGAGAGTGATAACAGGAGCCAGATTGTGGGGGGGGGGTGGTTAACGGTAAGGCATGGAGACCACTTGGCAGGTGAGCAGCTGCTCAGTGGATGGTAGGTGCTGTGGCCCCACATGGAAGGAAGAGAAGAACTGTCACTACAGGTAAGAAAACAGAGGCACACGGAGGTGACAAGACTTTCTGGGACCCTTGCTTCTCACCTGCAGGAGGGGGCCCTCAGGCTGGAGCTCCCCACGCTCCTCTCTCCAGACCAGGCTCTCTGACCTCAGCAGTCAGGCTCTGTTTGAGCCAAGAAGATTCTGTTGAGGCCAGTGGCCTGGAGACAGGGAGCACGCTTTGTGGACCCTTTCCCTGAGAAGGTCCTCAGCCCAGTGGCCTGGCAACCTTGATGTGGGCCCAGCTGGCTGTGGCCTTGCAGGTGTCATCCCTCCAGAAACTCAAGCCTTGAGTCAGATGTGTGGGGCCAGTGCCCCTGGGGTGCATATGCGGGTGGCAGGAGGCCTGGTGGAGGCGATGCGGAAGGCTGAGGGGGACAGTAGTCCTTTGTCCCTTCCCTGGATGTGTGTCTGAATCCAGCAAACAGAATGACATGGTGGGGGGGGGTGTCTGCACATTAGGGTCACAAAGGGGGACGATGTGTGTCCAAGGGTGGACAACATTCTTCTCAAATCAGAAGGGTCACCTCGCCCTGGTGCCCAGGGTGGGGGGCAGGAAGCAAGAGCAACAAAGTGACATCACTTTAATTCGCCGCCCCCCCCCCCCCCCCCCCCCCGTCCAAAGAAAGCCAGATCTGGAAAGGAGAAAAATGATGGGCACCGCAGGGAAGTTAAGCGACCTTTCATGGGGACATTCCTGTGGACCTTCTGGTGACTTCCACCAGAGATAAATAGGATGACTCCAGGGGTAGATCGGAGATCTTGGAGCAGTGGCTAAGATCAGTTCAAGAAAACCTAATCACAAAGTCGGCCTGGCATGATGCTGGGCACACGGTACGCCTGCAACAGCACTTTCCGGTTAATGTGATAAGCGGGGCTCTCTCATTAGCTGGGACGCACATGCTGACTGTTCTCGGCATCCCAGTCAAACGGAAACCTGCGCGGAATGACGATCCGGGCTTCCGAGGGGGTGATACAGGTGGCTGTGCCTCTGAGCCGCCTGGAGGAGCTGCTGTGCCTGCTTCCTCGGCTACCTGGGGGTGGAAGCTGCCCCCGGGCTTTCTGGGCATCCGGAGCTCCAGTGAGACACCCTCCCACCCTCCCACCCCCAGCAAGAGCGCGCTCTGCACCCAGAGGAGAGACCAAAGCTACGGGCATTGTCTGCGGGCTCTTTTGAGTGAATCTCTTGTTTAGTCTCTCCGAATAAAAACTTAGAGCAAATCCTTGCCTGGCCTCCCCTTCCCAACGCACCTGGTCCCTCCCCAGATGGGGGCGGAGGCGCGCAGGAGGACAAAGGGACAGAGAAGAGCCGTGGGCGCTGATGGGTGAGGAGGTCCGATCCCCCTGGCTGGGCGGGACTGCCTTTCCAACCACTCAATTCCAGTGCATTTGATTCTGAGCCACAAGTGGCTTGTTCCTCTCCAAAGAAGCATTTGAATTTTAAAAGAGAACCCCAGAGAGGAAACACTTAACCCAAAGGAATGAATATTTAATGCTGGCATTTCAGGTTCTGTGGGGGAGAGGTCTTGGAGGGGCCGGTCCCAATGTTCCGCAGAGCAGCCTCCAGCTGCTTGCCTCTTCTGCTCAGGCACGGGGCCAGCCTGCCAGGAGACCCTCCGGAGAGGCTGGGGACAGGAGAAGGCACTGGGCTAGTCTCAGCTTCCAGCTAACTCCGTGTGTCTCTGAGCGGCCTGTGGCCGTGCTCGCCGGGCAGCCTCCAGGGTTGGGGCTCTCCAAAGCGTGGCCCTTGGGTAATATCAGGCCTGCAGTTTTTTAATGGGGCCCGCAGGGTGCTTTTGGGGGTGGGGGGCTCAGCACAGTCCCTACCACTTCTCTCATCATGTACCCGACCCCGCCTGACTCATTTCCTTTGCCTCCTGGCCTCTGGGCGTATTTGAGTTTGAGACCCCAGTCCTATGTCCCCCTGCATTTATAAGACTTGGGGCAAGAGGTAAGGTATTTTGAAAGCTGTGCACGAGGCATGGGTGAGAGAGATGCACAGGATGATGGCTCCGTTTTGTTTTCCGTCTCCTGATCCTAAAACCGGGGCGGCTACCACCTGACACAGACCACCTCACTTCATCTATCCACAGCTAAGAGGACCCAGTGTCCTCCCGTGAGGATGGAACCAGGGCCTGAATGTCACCCCTAAGCCCACACTCTTCCTCTTCAAATGCAGCCGCACCACCTTCCTTAAGACAAAGACTCAGGCCTGCTGGTGAGTCGCCTGACACAGGCTGGGGGGGTTTCCTGGGTGATGATGCTGTGTGGGGACCACCATCTGATGTGTCGCATGGCCAGACATGCCGTCTTCACGGGATGGAGAAGGCCAAGAGGGGTCTGGATTTTTCTTAGTTCTCAATATGGAATTCCAAGTTCAGGGAAGGAATGCTCCAAGGGTTTCTGGGGAGTGGGGCTACCATTCACTGTGCTCTTGGGGTCCTTCCTGATGGGGGCTTGGGAGGGGAACTCGGGGTCATTTTTGCCTGTTACTGTCTACTGAGGCAACAGGACCCTTTTACAAGTGGCCAGTTTGACTCCCACGTCACAGTACTGGCTGCAGCCACCTAGGGGCCTCAGGCTTGCAGGAATGCCCCTTTGGGTAGAAACCCCTGACCCCACCTCCCTCAACCCCGAGGAAGTGGCAACTATAAGAGCAGTGGGCTATGGCCCTGTGGGGTCTCTTCCTTCTCACTGCCCAGCCTTGGTCCCCCTCTTTTCCCCAGGGGGGGATTCTGGCTCTGCCCCTCAAACTCCTTCCCCCTGCCTTAGACCCTGATGCCCACAACTCCATCTGCTCTTCAGACCGTCCAATCAGATGGAGCTCACGGCCAGCCTGGGCTTTGTAGTCAGACCCTGGGCAGGTTGAATCCTGGTTCTCTGCTTTACATCGTGAAACTGGGCAAATGACCTCATCTCTCTGAGATTTTGTTTTCTTTTCTTCTTCTTCTTTTTTTTTTTTTTAAAGATTTTATTTATTTTAGAGAGAGAGTGCAAGTGGGGACAGGAGAAGAGGGAGAGGGAGAGAGGGAACCTCAAGCAGACTCCCCCCTGAGTGTGGAGCAGAACTCAGGAATCGATCTCATGACCCTGAGATCATGACCTGAGCCAGAATCAAGAGCTGGATGTTCAACCGACTGAGCCACCCAGGTGTCCCGAGATGTTGTTTTCCTAACTGCAAAATGGGATGATGTGTCACAATGTGTTTAGGCAGATTAAGATATTTTCCTGTATTATATGTATTTATATATAAATATGTTTCAATATATTGCATATATGAAGTATATGTAAAATATATAATATATATATGTATATAGTCTCTCTATAATTGGCACTTGTTCTGCACCTTGTTTTTTCCTACCTCAACAGTGTATCTTGGACTATTCCATATTAGTCCATAAAGAACCTCATCAATATTTTTATGTTTGCCTGGTATTCCTTTATAAGGATAGACCATGATTTATTTAACAGTTCTCTTCTGATGGACATTGAGGTTGTTTGCAATATTTTTCTATTATAAATAAGGTTGGGATAACAGTTTGTATATTCATCATTTTGTACCTATGCCTCTGTGCTTATGAATAGGCTGTTCCTTTTCTTAGGCATTTCCTCTCCTTGTTCTGTCTCTCTGGTCAGGGCATTGCACTCGTCCTTGGGGGGTCAGCCCCAGTGCTGCCTCCCTGGGAAGTCCTCCCTGACTTCCTCCTGACAGTCACGTTGCCTTCCACCAATGCCTGGCTGTCCCCTCTCACATCTCTATGACAGACTCCTATTCCCCACATTGTATTCATTTATTTGGATGTCTGTTTCCCCTAAATTGTGAACTTCTCGATGACTGACAAGGACTGTCTCCCTCCGAGAGCAGAGGCTGCAGACTTACCCCTAGTGCTCGGCCCACTGTTTTGCACACAGTAGGAGCTTGATGACTTTGTGTTGCATAAATGAATATATGAACCAGTCTCTGCCCTCAGGGAACTTATGGTCCAATGAAGGAGAGAAAGTCATGCACAAAGATAATTTTAATTGCAATGCAAGGCAGAAAGCATTAAATGCCACCAGAGGTACAAATGAGCGATTCTATTCAGTGGTTCTCAGCCATGACTACAAACGAGAGCCACCTGGGAGCTTTTTAAAAGTACTTATGCCTGGGCCCCATCCTCAGAGAGTCTGGTTTATTTGGTCTCATGTGGAGGCCAGCAACTGGCAATTTAGAGAGTTCTCTGAGTGAGTCTACTGGTAGCCAGGGTGAGGACCGCCACAATATTGCTCTAGCCAGTGAATCTCCTGGGGATCTTGCTAACGTGCAAATTCAGATTCCGCAGGTCCAGGTGGGGCCTGAGGCTCTACGTTTCCAACAAGAGCCCAGGTGATGCCCGGGCTGCTGGTCCTAGGACCATAATCTGAGTAACAGTGTGCATTAGCATCCCCATTCCCGGGCTGGTCTCCAGACCACTTAAGTCAGTGTCCCGGTGAACTCAGGTACTGTAACAGAATACTACACACCGTGGGGCTTAAACAACAGCTCTGGAGGCTGGAAGTTCAAGTTCAGGGTACCAGCATGGTGGAGTACCAGCATGGTGGAGTACTTCCTGGTTATGTCCTCATGTGGCTTTTCTTGAAGTACATTTGTAGAAAGAGCTGAGAGAGACAGAGACAGAGAGGCAAGGAGGGAGGGAGAGTTCTAGTGTCTCTTCTTACCAGGGAACCAATCTTACCATGAGGGTTCCACCCTCATGACCTCATCTAAACTTAATTACCTCCCAAGGGCCCCACCTCCACATACCACCACATGGGGGATTAGGGCTTCAACATATGAATTTGGGGGATAATAGCATTCAGTCCGCAGTCGTCAGAATCTCTGGGGTTTGGAACCTAGGCAGTAGTATTTTTTTTAGAGCTTCTAGGTGGTTCTAATGTGAATGCCGCGGTTCTTTCTAGCTGTGTGGAAAGACACATTTCCTGGAAGAGATGTCACTGGAGGAAGTGGGGAAGAGAACATCTCAGGGGAGGGAACCTGCTGAAATGACCGCGAATTGCTCTTCTAGTTCGAATAGCCTGTGAAAACCATGGTTTGAGTAGAGGACAGGAGTCCTGGGATCCAGTTCCGGTTCTGACAGGAATCATCCCCATGCCCTCAGGGAATTCATTCCTTCATTCATGCGCTCACACAAATATTTCTTGAATGCCACATGTGCTAGGTTCTGGAGAAATAGCAATAAACTAGGCAGGACTGCTCCCGACTCTCATGGAGCTCAGTGGATTCAAGCAATTAAACTAGTAATCATCACAGAGCATGATTAATGTTATGATAGGGAAAGCACAGGACAATGCTCCAGGTTCCCAGCTGATCAGATAGATGGCAATAATGAGGCCTTCCGTTTCTACTTCATGGGGTGTGATGAGTGTCAAATGGGACAATGGGTTTGGGAAAGCTGTGCAAACTTGTATAAGGTTTGAAGGAACATGACACATGGGAGCTCAGAGTGTGTGTCTAATGGGACAGAACTGATCCACTTGACAGGCAGACATACCAACAAGGCCTCAGCCAGCAGTATGTTTTTCTGCATTGCTTTGGGTTTTTGTCAAGCAATCTGGCTTTGACCGCAGTACTCTCCATGGCCACCAACACCCACACAGGCACTTAGTGGAGTGTGGTTTTCAGTGGGGTTGCTTTTATACAGAATCTGCATTTATCACAGCCCTCGAGATGACACAGCTCTTCTGGAAGGGGTGTGCAGAGTGACCCTGGAGGACCAGCAGTGAGGGGTGTGGGCCACCCACCAGCTGCTGGGACCCTCTGCCTGTCTTCGGCACTGTCTCTGTGTCAGCTGGAGCTGCAGTCAGCTGGAGGTGCAGCTGAAATCCCAGGTGGTCCTAGGGCCCAAGATGCTATGTGAAATGGCACACAGATGACAGCCTTAATGTGCAGGGGAAAGAGTGAGCTCTTTCATTTCTCTTCATCTTTCAAAGCATCTGACATCCCTCACAGCCAGAATGCCCTACTGGAGACTGTGGGAAATGGAATGAGAAAAATGTAGCCTTCCTCAGGGGGTCTTTTGGCTGCTTGGTCTCTGTTATTCTTGATTTGGGCAACCTAGCTGGACTACGGCATCGGTCTGCCTGCCGTGGATGTTTCTCATCTCTTTTCTGCTGCCACCTTCTGAAGCTGGGACCCCATCTCCTCAGCTCTGACTCCTACAAGGAGCCTTCTGACCTGTGCCCCCGCCTCCAGGATCAGCCTTCCCATTGGCCTTACCTGCTGCTGACAGATTGTTTCTAAAGCACGCACTTTAATTCCACGCATCTTGGTGGTTCCCTATTTCCTACCATGTCAAGCCCAGACTGCCCTGCCTGCTTCTGAAACTCTCCACCATCTCTTCCCCCTTAAACATTAGCTCCAAATGTCTGACAAAATACATCCCTGTTTTAGACTGTCAGCACATTCATTTTCCTATTCATCCTCTCTACCTTCAGCCACACATGCACATGCACAATCACCAACACAATCTGGCACACAATCACACATACCAAGCCTATACGTGGATGTGGAGAATGCTATTGCCTTCCTCAGAATGTTTTACTTTCCCATCTCCTTATCTAAATTTTATTCATTTTTCAACCATCACTTTCCTCTTGCCATACACACATTTACTGTGCTTAGATTACCCACATAAAGTATGGTATCACTTGTTTATTATCTGTGTCACATGTCCTAATTAGTTCTTCCCAGAAGACTGTGCATGCTTTGAGTGCAGAAGGCATGCTAGTCATATTTGGGTCTACTTCCATTTATCATAGTGCTGGACATATAGGAGGCTCAATGAATTGCCAGACTGGTAAATCCCTATTAACAAACCAATGAAATCAGCCAAAGGGGCCAGTACTCCAAGTGGCATGCAGGGATGACCGAAACCCAGATGGGAGAAAAGGGAACACCTATTGAAGTCAAGCAATAGCAGGGTGAAACAAGCTCCTACTATGCTATTAAAGTAAAAAGAAAAACTAACCCCTTTAGCAGGCACTTAATGAGCACCTACTACATAGTCAGCATAAATGAGAGCTATCCCCTGCTCCAAAGGAACTCAAGGCTTAGCTAGAGAGGAAAGCCCACATGCAGCCAAGTATAACACACTGTGGTACCTCATAATATGACCCAGGGCTATAGGGGCATCAAATAGCAAACACAATAAACAATCCTCACCTGGCTGGCCTTGGTTGTTGATTAGGTCAAACAGGTCACTAGCAGGAGCAGGTGGCCTATGTCAGAAATTAGGGAGCTGGAAGTAGGAGGAGGACACGAGGGACAACATGACATTATAAGAGATGACACAGTGTCCCAGAAAGAGCATGGAAATCAGCAAGACTTGGGTTTAAACTCCAGCTCCAGCTCAGCAATCATCATTTCCCTCATATATACAAGGGAGATGGTATCTATTTTCCAGATATCTATTTCCCAGAAAGGTGAGATGATGTAGGCAATGCACTTAGCACAGTTTTTGAAACACAGTGAAAGCTCTTGGATTTGAGCTTCCATTTCCAAAGACAAAGCCTAAAGACTCGGGCTGGAAGGCTTGAGTCCAGGTTTTCAGCATCAGGGAAGCCAGTCGCCTGTCAGTTAAATTTCGGTCTGGTTCGGAAACATAATAGTAGCTAACAGTTATGTGTCATTTCTGTGCTAGAAACCTTACATATATTAATTCAATTAATCTTCACAACAAATATAGATAAAAATATTGGTTTTGTCCTCATTTTAACATGTGAAGAAACCAAGGCACAGTAATAAGTCAATTGTCCAAAGTCCACAGGTAGTAAATGGTGGAGGCAAGACTTGACCTCAGACGGATTGGTTCCATCGCTCATGCTCTTTGCCACTAGGCTATGCTGTGTCAGGCCCTCAAGATGATGTGCTCTGACATAGGCTGGGTGAGAGTGGAGGACTTTCATGACCTCACAGCTTATTCTCCAGAGCTCCTCTTTATTTGGTTTGGTCCCAGAGGCGGAACCTCAGACGAGTAGTATTCTGTTCCCATCACTACCATCCCAGAACATCTGTGTTTAGTTCTCCCCCCACCCGCCGCCGTCCCTGCAGGTCTTTGTTCTTCTGTATTCTTCCCCACCCCCACCCAGCCTCCCATTTCTCCCATCTCTTCCCTAAGGGTTAAGGTTAAAAGAGGCAGGCGAGAGGGAGGGAGAGGAAGAGAGAGGGAAGAGGGGGGACGGAGGGAGAACGAGGAAGAGAGAGAGGGGGAGAGGGAGGGCTGGAGAGAAGAAAGAGAGAGACAGAAAGATAGAGAGAAAGAGAGACAGAGACTAAGGAAGAGTGAGCAAGATGGTGAAGGTTCTGGTGATAGAAAAAGAGTATGCTAAGGAGTGATGAGGAAGCTGAAGAAAAGAGTAGGGGAGAGAATGGGTGGGAACGAAGAGGGAGAAATGAACTGGAAGGAAGCAAACATAGAAGGTGGAAGGAATAAGATAGGAGGTGAGGTATCAGGGGAAAGAAATATGTGGGGAGACTATATAAGTAGAAGAAGAGAATATAAAAACTCTGGAAGAGACACATGGTGAAATGGAGAGGGGAGCTTGAGGAAGGGAAACTGGGGAACTGGGCAGGGAAAGGCGTCCAAGAAGTAGCAGCAGCAAGCTGACAACATTTCTCTTGAAGCAGCAAGCTGACATTTCTCTCCCAAATGAAGCTAAAATATTGCCCCTATCTTGCACTCTCCTTACCTCAGGTCTTGAGGTCCAGCAAGTCCAGGGGGGAAGAGTGGGAAAAAGCTTACTGCAGAATTATGAATTCCCGCAAGGTCAAGGGAGCCCCCAGTCCTCCTTTCTGTGGTTAGGTACGCTCTTCTCTTGCTCAACCATACCCACTCTTTTTCACCCTCCATTTGGTCAGCTGGTGACTTGGCATAGGCAGGACTGCCCTGTGGAGAAGGGAAATGTAGAACATTGATGCCTCTTTATCTGAAGTTTGTCTTTGTGGGTCATGAGGTGAGGAGTATGAATGGTATCATCCAAGCCCTCACTTCTTTTAAACTAGCTGCAACAAATTCTGCTGTTATCAAGGATCGGGGAACATTTATGGGATGTTATATGTGCTTGACATTGTGCCAAGTGCTTTTACATGCAGTGTCTTGTGTAATTCTCACAAAGAACCTGAGAAGTAGGCATTATTAATTCCAACTTTGTGGATAAGAAGCAGTGGTTTGGAGAGGTTAAATAACTCATGCAAGACCATGCAGCAAGTAAGTGGTAGAGCAGGGAACCTATTTATTCAGTCTCCAAAGCCTGTGTTCTTTCTATAATGAGCAAAAATCAAGTTATAATATTGTTTTCAAAAGGGAGGATACATTTTGCCCTGAAATTGGAAGCTTGAATGTAAAGTTGCTGAGATTAGAAAGGCCTTGCCCATTAGAAATGCCTCATTGCCTTAATGGAGGCAGAAATATCTCTGGCCCTGGTTTCTTGTATGACACTTTGGGGCCCTGGAAAAGCGCCTCTGTTCTGTGCCTTAGTTCCCTCCCTTCCCCCACTGCACCCTGATAAGCAACATTCAACAGGTTTATAGAACATAGATGTCTAATCTATGCCGAGCTCAATGAGGGTTTAAGTTTCCCAAGACTAAACATTCAGATTTGCCCCTACCCTCATGCTCTCTTTTATAACTCATTCTTTGGGGACCTTCCCTAAGTACCCTAGAATAATATTTTAAATTTGGTAATGCACACGCACTATACACTCATAACTTATAAGTAACAATGGTCTGTCACCAAGAGAAAAAGTCAAAGTGAAGTGTACTTTGATAGACCACCTGCCTCAGGCAAAGCACAACAGTCAGGAATGGTCTTTCCTTGAGAGCCACTAATTACTCTTGTGCAGGTTGTAAATTACACAAAATTATCAGACCCAGAAGGTCTGAGTGAGTTTTGAGACCCCCCCCCACCCGGCCTGGACTCTCTTCTCCAATCTATGTATTCTGGCATGGGGTGCCAGCCCTGAGGAAGAGGAATGTATTGTTAATTGCTCTGCCCAGAGGAGGATCCCTTTGGTATTCCGCCATGCAGGGGAGAAAAATTTTCTGTTTTTCACAAAGGCCCCCAACAATGTTTTAACTCTAGCCCTGTCCTTTCTCTCTTCCTCTTCATTTTCAAAGTTCATTTCACAGACTTTAATTTCCAGAAATAGTTCTAGCCATGACAAAGCAACTGGCTTTGGATTTACCTTACCACAAAAGGCAACTATAGAACAGGACAAAATGTACGAGGCAACTCTTCAGACATTGGACAAATCAAACAGGGTTATGAATTTTGAGAAAAGGAAAGCACATGAAGTGTGCCCCATGGTTTGCCTTGATTTGCTGCCTTGCGTCACTTTTCTGACTTTGGTACAGGGAGGCGGAGCCCGTGAGAAGAGTGAAAGTGTTGGTCTCACTGAGCTGAGAAGGCAGAGATTGAAGGTTGGGGTCACTGAAATATCTGAAATTTGCTGTGAAGGTTATCAGAGGAGAGGAAGCTAAGTGAGGATATGTGTGGCAGAAGTCTACCGCAGGGTTTCTCTCAGCGTTTTGACTGAGGTCTGTGTTGCATATGCAAGATGAGATGCTACAGCATAGGCCTATTAGGGAGTTGCTGCTAAAGAAAGTTGAATGGAGGTACCTTGGGTTTATGCAGTGCTGGGAGATAGTGAAAGTGCATTTTCAATATCTGAATCACTGAAATCCCAGTGAGACAACTCACTGAGAACATTGAGTCATGCTTTTGGAGGAAGGAACATACTCTTTAGTAAGGTCCATACCCTAAGACTAAGGTCAAAATAGAAATAGATCTATTTGAAAAGCATAATAAGCCTGAAAATATCAAGAGGATTCAGCAGTTTAACTGACTCTGGGATCCCTTAGAAGAAGACAACATAATCCAAGATGCCCTATAATATAGTATCATAATGTCCAGCATACAATAAAAATCACTAAACATTCAAAGAAGCAAAAAAATGTGACCCATAATTAAAAGAAAAAACAGTCAATAAAAACATACCTTCAAGTGACCCAGATTTTGTAATTACCAGACAACTCTTTAGAATAGCTATAATCAATTTAGCCAAGGATTTAACAGAAAATTGGATATAATAAGCAAACAAATTGGGAATATCAATAGGGCAAAAAAATGCTTTTTAAAGAACAAATGGAAACTCTATAACTGTAAAGAACAATATCTGGAATAAAATATTCACTTGAGATTAGATACTGCAAATAGAAAAATTGCAGTGAAATTGAAGATGAGTGAATAGCAATTAGCTTAATTGGTAAAAGATAAGAAAAAGAACCTCAGTGGCCTATGGGATGATATTAAGGGATCTAAAATAAATGTCATTGGGATTCCAGAAGGACAAAAGAGAGAATGAAGAAAACATATTTGAACACTAATTGAAAATTCCTCAATTTAGTAAAAACATCCGTCTTCAAGAAGCTCAAAGACCCACAAATGACAAAAATTAAAAAAAAAAAACCACACATACCTAAGCCCATCATAATCAAACTGCTGAAAATCAAAGATAAAGAAAAAGTATTGAAAGCAGCCATAGCAAAAAAGACATATTACATATAAGGCAACAATGAAAACAATCTGTCTTCATAACAGAAAGGTAATGGAATCCAGAAGAGAATGGAATATCTCTAAAGAATTGAAAGAAAAGAAGCTGAACAAACACTGGACAATAGGCTTTATGTAATTTTTTAATTTAACTTTTTTTACTGTAGTAAAATATATATATAACATAAAATTTACCATTTAGCCATTCTACATAAGTGCAGTTCAGCAACATTAAGTACATACACATTGTTGTGCAACCATCGCTATTCATCTCTAGAACTTTTTCATCATTCCACACTGAAAACTGGACCCATTAAAAAGTAGCTTTCTATCTCCCCTCCCATATTTACAAACATTTGCAAATATTTTTTCTTATTCCATGGATTGCCTTTTTTCTCTGTTGATAGTGTCCTTTGATGCACAAAAGTTTTTAGTTTTGATGAAGTGCACTTTACCTATTTTTGTTGTTATTGTCTGTACATTTGGTGTTGTATCCAAGGAATCATTGCCAAATCAAATTTCATGAAGCTTTTCTCTACATTTTCTTTCTTTTTTAAAGATTTTATTTATTTATTTATTTATTTGAGAGCGAGCGAGAGAGAAACAGCATGAGAGGGGAGAGGGTTAGAAGAAGCAGCAGGCTCCCCGCTGAGCCGGGAGCCTGATGCGGGACTCGATCCCAGGACTCCGGGATCATGACCTGAGCTGAAGGCAGTCGCTTAACCACCTGGGCCACCCAGGCACCCTCTACATTTTCTTTTAAGAGTTTTATAGTTTTGTCTTCCATTAGATCTTTGATTCATTTTGAGTTAATTTGTATATATATTATCAGGTAAGGGTCTTTATTCCTTTGCATGTGAAGTTTTCCAGCACTGTTTGTTAAAAAGACTGTCTAGTTTTCCAGCACCATTTGTTAAAAAGACTGCCCTTTCCCCCACTGCGAGGTCATGGCACACTTGTCAAAAAATGTTTGATCATATACATGAGGGTTTATTTGTGGGCTCTCTGTTCCATTCTTTATGCCAACACCACACTGTTTTCATTACTATAACTTTGTAGTAAAGTTTGCATCAGGAAGTGTGAGTTCTCAAAGTTTTTCTTCTTTTTCAAGATTGTTTCAGCTATTTGTATATTAGCTGTGGGGTTTTTGTATAGGGCCTTTATTAAGTTGAGATACTTTCCTTCTATTCATAGTTTGGTGAGTGTTTTTATCATAAAGTGGTGTTGAATTTTGTCAAATGCTTTTTCTGCATCAATTGAGATAATCGTGTGTTTTCTTTACCTTTATTCTGCTAATGTGGCATGTTGCATTGATTGATGTTCAGATGTCAAACCATCCTTGCATCCCAGGAATAAACTCCAATTGGTCATAGTGTATAATCCTTTGAATACACTGCTGAATTCAATTTCTTAGTATTTTATTGAGAATTTTTGCATCAATTTTTATAAGGCATATTGATCTGTAGTTTTCTTATTGTGTCTTTGGACAAGGATCCTTATATTCAAGGAAAACACCCTTTAAAAATTAAAATGAGATAAACAAATGGTAAGATAATCCATTGCCAAAATACTTGCACTACATCAAATTTTAAAGTAAATTCTTTAGATTGAAGGGAAGTAATGTCAGATGAAAACTAAAATCTACAGGAAGAAATAAAAGCATTGGAAACGGTAAAAATGTAAATAAATACAAAAGCCTATCATCTTATTTTTCTTAATGTCTTTAGGCAAGTTGAAAGCAAAAATAATCACTGTATTGTGGGATTTTTACCACATGTAATAATAAATATATGACAACAAAAGCATAAAAATAAGGTATAAATGGAAATACATATCTGTAAGAGTTATATATTTTGCCTGAAATGGTACTCAGTAGACTGTAATAAGTTAAAGATATACACTATAATCCTTAGAGAAATCACTGAAAGCAATGTAAAGAGGTAATAGCTTAAAAGGCTATATAGGAAATAAGATGAAATACTAAAAACTATTTGATTAGCATAAAAGAAGGCAAGAAAGAAGTAGCAGAGGAACAAAAAAGGAAAACAAATAGGGAGACAGCAGACTTAAACTCAACTATATTAGTAATTACATTAAATATAAGTAGTTTTAACTCCAATAGCGATGCAGAGATTTGTAGACCAGATTTTAAAAAGACCCAACTATAGAATATCTACAAAAGCCTCTATATTTTATTTTATTTTTTAAAGATTTCATTTATTTATTTGACAGAGACACTGCGAGAGGGAACACAAGCAGGGGGAGCGGGAGAGGGAGAAGCAGGCTTCCTGAAGAGTAGGGAGCCCGATTCGGGGCTCGATCCCAGAACCCTGGGATCATGACCTGAGCCGAAGGCAGATGCTTAACGACCGAGCCACCCAGGCTCCCCAAAGCCTCTATATTTTAAATATAAAGACACAGATATATTGAAAGCAGAGGTTATACTATTATATAATCGAAATGTAAGCAAAAGAAGCTGGTGTGTAGCTATTTTAATGTCAAAGTAAATTATAAGATGAGTTAGCTACAGATGAAGAGAGACTTTCCTAATGATTAAAAAAAGAGTCTACTCCAGCAGTCAAACACGGTGTCTGCACTTAATAATAGAACTGTAATATATTCGAAGCAAAAGCCAATGGAAATAAAAGGAGAAATATTCAAACCAACAATCATATTAGGAGATTTTAACAGCCTCCCCTCAGTAATTGACAGAACAGGTAGACAAATGAATCAACAAGAAAATAAGATTTGAACACTAGTAACCAACTTGACCAAATTGACACTGATGGAGCACTCACCCCAACAATGATTAGATACTCATTCTTTTCATGTGCATGGAGAGCACTGACCAAGACAGATCTCACACTGACCATAAAATGGGTAGCAATAAATTTCAGAATGTTGAAGTTTTACATATGTTTTCTCATACTGAAAAGGAATTGTATCTGAAATCACTAGAAATAAGATCTCTAGCAATGTTCTAGCAAGGCATTTGAAAATCAAACCACATATTTCTAATAATCCATGGGTGAAAGAGGAAATCACAAAAAAATTAGAAAACTTTTCAAACGGAACAGTACAAAGATCACAGCATTTCAAAATGTGTGGGATATAGCTAAAGAGGTGGTTAGAGGAAAATTGACACCTTTAAAAAGGCGAAAGATTTATGCGATATGAGGAGAAACCAGAGTATAAATTGACACCTTTAAATACTTTATTAGAAAAGAAACAAAAATCAAGAATGAATTTTCTACCTTAAGGACAAAAAAAAAAAAGAAATAAAAGAAAGTAAATAAATATAAGAACAGAAAACAATGAAATACAAAACAAACAATAGAGAACAGTAATAAACCCCAAAGTCGGTTCTTTGAGAAGATTAATAAAATTGATAAGCCCTAGGACACCTGGGTGACTCAGTCCTAAAGCGTCTGCCTTCGGCTCAGGTCATGATCCCAGGGTCCTGGGATCAAGCCCTGCATCAAGTCCTTTATCGGGCTCCTGCTCAGGGGGAAGCCTGGTTCTCCCTCTCCCACTGTCTTTTTAATTTAACTTTTTTTTACTGTTGTAAACCCCTGCTTGTGTTCCCTCTCTCGCTGTCTCTCTCTCTGTCAAATAAATAAATAAAATCTTTAAAAAAAAACTGATAAGCCCTCAGAAAGATTGATCAAGAGAAAGGAGAAAACATAAGGTATCAACATCAGGAATGAAAAAGGAGATATCACCACAGATCTGACAAATACTAAAAGAGTAATGAGAAAATATTATTGGCAAGTTTATGCCAATAAATTAAACAACTTAGATGGAAAAGATGAGTTGCTTAGAAAAGGCAACTTAAAAAAAATGACACAAGATGGAATAGTGTGCCTGAGTAGCCCTGTATCTATCAAATAAAGGGAATTTGTTTTCAAAATCCTTTCCAAGGAAAAAAACCTCAGGACTCAGGTAAATTCACAGATCACTTCAAGCAAACACTTAGGAAATAGTGTCAATCTTACACAAACTCTTTCAGAAAGTAGAGGAATAGGCGTCACTTTCCAATTTATTTTCTGAGGCCAGTAATACTCTGCTTTACCAAAACTAGACAGAGCTATTGGGAGAAAAGAAAACTGCAGATCAGTATCCCTCATGAACATACATACAGAAATCCTTAACAGTAGTTTAACAAGTTGACTCTGGCTGTATGTGTAAAATAGTATACCAATACCAAGTGGAACTGAAACTCAAGAATTACAAAAATCATTTAATCATCAATGTCATTTGTTACTTTAACAGGAGTAAAAGGAAAAAAAATTTGATTATCTCAAATGCAGAAAAAAATGGATAATATTCAACATCCATTCAGGTTAAAACCTCTCAACAAACTAGGAATAAAAAGGAACTTTCCCATCTGATGAGGAGTTTTTCAAAAATGCTACAGCTAACATTGTCCTTAATGGGGAAAAACTGAAGACATTCTCCCCAAAACTGGGAACAAAACAAGCATGTCTGCTGTCAGTATACATTTTCAATATTTTACTGGAGGTCATAACCAGTACAGGAGGCAAGATAATGATATGAAAAGATACAATGATTGAAGGGAAGAAGTAAATTGGTCTTTATTAGCAGACAACATGACTATGTTCTTTGTTCATGGATCAGGAGAATCACTATTGTTAAGGTATCAGTTCTCCTCAAATTAATATGTGGATTCAAAGCTATCTAATCAAATTCCCGTCAAGTTCTCCTGCAGAAATTGACAAGCCGGTTAAAAAACTTATAAGGAAATGCAAAGAACCTAGTATAGTCAAAAGAATCTTGAAAATAAAGCTGAGTACAGGTGGAAGACCTACACTAATCAATTTCAAGACTTACCATAAAACTACAGTATCAAGACAATGTAGTAGTGGCATTAGAATATACTAAAAAATATAGAAATCAATGAAAGAGAAAGAAGTATCCAGAATCGAACATACCTACATAAACTCAATTGATTTTCAGTAAAGACACCGAGCAATTTAATGAAAGGAAAGTTTTTTTGGACAAATAACGTTGGGGTAAGACATCAGTATAAAATATATTTAAAAAAAAATCTTATCCTTCCTTTTTCACACTATATTTTTAAATAATGTTAATGAAGTTGATTATAGACTGAGACATCAAAACGAACATTAAAAAGTTTCTAGGAAAAAAACCAACGAAACAATAACAAACAACAAAAGCAACATTTTGACATCTGGAGGTAGACAGTGAGTTTTTAGAGAGGACACAAGAAGCATCATCCATAAAAGAAAAAAGTTGATAAAATCAGATTTCATCAAAATTAGTAACTCCTGGTGATCAAGAGATACTGTTAAGAAAAGGTAGAGCAAACTGTGGACTGGGAGAACAATGTCACCGCACATTATATGACAATTGTCTTGTATCCAGAATATATAAATAACTCCTATATATCAAGATTAAAGACACAAGTATTTCAACAAAAATGGAAAATACTTGGATAGACACTAAGAAAGTGTAGGATGTACAGGGTTCAAATCTAGGTCTCCCCCCGCTGCCCAAGGCCCATGTCCTTAAACACTTCATTCTATGTTTGGAACTGGGCAGGACTTTGTTTTTTGTTTTTGTTTTTTTTAAAGATTTTATTTATTTATTTGAGGCAGAGAGAATGAGAGAGAGAGAGCACATGAGAGGGGGGAGGGTCAGAGGGAGATGCAGACTCCCTGCCGAGCAGGGAGCCCGATGCGGGACTCGATCCAGGGACTCCAGGATCACCACCTGAGCCAAAGGCAGTCGCCCAACCAACCGAGCCACCCAGGCGCCCCTGGAACTGGGCAGGACTTTGAACAAAGTTGGCACGTGGGTGGCTCAGTGGGTTAAGCATGTGCCTTCAGCTCAGGTCATGATCCCGGGGTCCTGGGATCGAGCCCCGTGTGGGCTCCCTGCTCAGCAGAGAGCCTGCTTCTCCCTCTCCCTCTGCCCTTCCCCCTGCTCGTGCTTGCTCTCTCTCTCTCTCTGGCAAAAATAAAAATAGATAAAATCTTAAAAAAGAAAAAAAACTTTGAGCAAAGTCTAGTGCCCATCATTCTATCCACCCACTCACCTGCACATCTATTCATATCCAATCAACATTCAAACACGACTGGTGAGGTCCATTTTCTGCCCTCAAGTTGGAAGCAGGAGTGGAAGGGTCAGCAAGTGGAATCCCAGTGATGTCTGCTAGAATAAAGGCAGGCCGGGGGCAGGGGAGCTCCGAGGGCACAGAGGAAGGCCCCCACCTAGTTGGTCATTCCTGGGAAGCTTTCAGAGGAGGCATTCCCCCTTGAGATTGTTCCCCTCCACCGTCTTCGGTCCCCATCACTTCAGGGCTAGACACAGTCATCACCCCAGAGGAGCGATCTGTTACACAATCTCTGGGTGTGAAGGTGGACCAGACAGGACAAACCTGGGCTGCCATCCTCCTCCCTCTACGTCCCATTTCCTCATCCTGGACCAGCCAATGCGTATTCACCAGAGGACATTGCCCTTCCTTTCCACTAAACTATGAGGGCAAGAACCGAGAAAATGATCCCAGAGAGAGACCTCAAGAACAACCCGTCAGTCTCTCTACCTCTCCTGCCTGCTCGGTGCGCAGCTGAGCTGTGTGGGGAGGTACAAAGGAAAGCCCAGGGGCCCACCCGAGATCCTCTGCTCCGGCACAGCAACTAAGGCATATACTCCTGAATGCTATTTAGGAGGAACAGCGTTGGATGAGAATCAATCAAAGCAAACGGGGAGGAAGGGGGGTTTGAGGGAAGCAGATGCAGTTTGGAGGGTGTCCTGGAGGAGGTGGGGCTTGAAAAGAAGAATGGGGAGGATGCGGATGAGAGGAGGGGCATGGGGACATTCTGGGTAATAGTGGTGTCACAGATTGCTGCGCACACTTACTGATAACAAATTATTACTAACATTTGTGGCGCATGCTGATTTTCTTTCGCTAGTCATTGATGGAGGTAGGTGCCTTACACGATGCCCATATTATCATGCCCAGAGTCCAAGGCCAAGGCCAGGTCTCCCGCAGCTCCTTAGCGCTGGTCTTGTTCATCAGTGTAATTGGTAAGTATGCTGGCCCGTTGGGCAGCATCCATTTATTTGAACCTACACAGGAAAGGGTGCAGGCTGGACAGGTTGGTGGAGAAGGACGGCCACCTCTGGCGTCTGCTGGTACCATGCTTGCGAAATACCTAGAAGAGCTGACCCGCTGCCTGTAACCTTGCTGGGAGGCAAAGCTCACCCGGAGGAAGGACTTGAACAGCTGGCTTAGGTCCCCGTGTGATGTGAAACAATGCTAAACACATGTCATGGGCCTCGTGTTCCTCAGGCTGTGTGCTGGGAGCCCAGGGCTGCCATGGAGGTGGGGGGGGGGCCCACCTCGGGGGTGTGGCGGGATAGCAGAATGGGTGGGGCTCCGGCCCTCTGCCCTGCTTCAACCAGATCTGTTTCACACATAACGGACTTCAGGTAAGATCTCATTCAAACTCACCCTATTATTTAAGAAAATATTGCAGGTAGAGTCCATTTGAAGCGCTGGTGTAGATCCATGTTGCCGGCTGTGGGGCTCCAGCAGGTGCTGCAGGAATTGGGGGACTGAGAAGAGGGCACAGAGGGGAGCTGTCATTGCAGATGGTGCCCTAGAGGACAGGGGCCCCGGTTATGTGAGCCAGCCACTCCCCTCATATCCAGCTCATGGAGTTCTTTTTTTTTTTTTATTGTTTTTACTTCTTTATTTGACACACAGAGAGAGCACAAGCAGGGGGAGTGGCAGGCAGAGGCAGAGGGAGAAGCAGGCTCCCCGCAGAGCAGGGGGAGCCTGATGTGGGACTCGGT
The DNA here is from genome assembly GCF_037043125.1 of Eumetopias jubatus. NCBI lineage: Eukaryota > Metazoa > Chordata > Mammalia > Carnivora > Otariidae > Eumetopias > Eumetopias jubatus. The sequence continues at coordinate 101,158,861 of NW_028274809.1, read as the reverse complement.
CCCAGGACTCTGGGATCATGACCTGAGCCTAACCAGCTGAGCCACCCAGGCGCCCCAGCTTACGGAGTTCTATCTCCCATCACGAATGCTGCACACTCAACCCCAGAATAAGAGTCCTAACTGAATGGTCACCTGCAGGTGACTTCCACTGTGACGGTCCTGGGGGCCGGGTGCTGAGGCTTTGGGGAAAGCCAGGAAATGTTCACAGAACCGTAGGTTTCACCTTTTTCTCAAGAAGGGATCCAAGATAACAGGGCCTGGACGGAGAGCCAACCTCGATCAAGACAGAAATCCCCCTGCTCTGTGAGGCGAGTGCTCCTTAGTCAGGAACCCCCCTGCCCAAACGGAGCCCTGGTCCCTGCTTCCCCCAAGGGGGCGGTTGGAAGCACCTGCCGCCTCATTCCCTGTCACTTGTCAACTTCAGAGCAATCAGTCTGCTACTTAACACTTAACAGGCAAAGCACTCCAGCGGCTGCCTCGGATTTGTCTTTGTTAGTGCTAACAGGAGGCGGGTATGGAGGTCTCATTGTGCTGGGCTCCCCCACCACTGCCGCACCTGGGGCCACGGCGCAATCACTCAGGCCCTCGGCAATCACCAGGCAGATTCTCACCTGGCAACGACAGTCAGCTCCAAGGAACCTCTGGGGAGAAGCCCTCCTGCTGCTGGCTCCCCACGTGCGGGTCGTGGGCACACGTAGAGATCAGTGAGTTCACTTAATAGACACTGGCTGGGCTCAGAGCTAGGGATGCAGCGGGCAACAGACCGTGACCCTGCTCTCACCACCCAGTAGACAAGAGGCAGACCCGTCCGCAGATAATTCCCAGCAATGTTGGAGGTGCTGGAATAGAGGTGGGCACTCAGCCTTGTTACAGAGGAGGTCTCATCTCACCCTGCCTGGGGTGGTCAGAAAAGTCCTCCAGGATTGGGATGTGTGGGGGGGATCCCAGGCCGTCAAAGGGCAGGAGGTGGGGCACGAAGGCTGCAGAGGGACGCTAGCTAAGGAAGCAGGGCTGTGCAAAGGCACAGGGGTGAGCAAGAGCAGGCTGAGCTGGGGTAACTGTGGGTGGATTGGCCTGGCTGGAATATCACTGAATGTATCCTGTAGCCATTATTAATTCATTACCTACTTCCGTTGTTCTCTCTATTGGATCACCCACACTTCCTTTGCCATCCATCCAGTGATCTGTTATTTATGTATTATCCATCCATCCATCTCTAGAAGCCTTCATGTCGTGTTGCAAAGCAGAGCTGCCTCCATAGAACTCTCCTAGCTCACACAGTGCCTGACACTATACTATTAGGGATGTGCTCCTGCCTTGGGGACTAATGTCTGAGCATTTTTCTTTAAGAGAGAGCATGGCAGCAGGGAGGGGCAGAGGGAGAAGGAGAGAAAGAATCTCAAGCACACTCCACACTCAGCGCAGAGCCAGACATGGGGCTTGATCTCAGATTATGACCTGAGCTGAAATGAAGAGACAGACACCTGACTGAGCCACACAGGCGCCCCACTCTCAGCATTTTAACACGCACACAGCACAGGGTGAGGCAACAGAGATCACCAACATTGCAGCCTATATGATTTTTATTAAATCACAGATCTGTTTCACAGTCAGGTCCTGGGACTGGACATGGAAAGGGCAGGGGAGGTCCTGGAATCAATTTCAGAGGGCTGCGCCTACTACTGAGGATTTACTGTTGATATAACCATGACCTTGGGATTAGCCTTCTCCTAACTGTAAGCTCCATGGAGGCAGGACGGGGTCTGTCTATCTATTACAGTTATGGACCGTATTACAAGCTCAGTAAATGCTTTAGGATGAATGAATGTATGGGGAGCCTTGGGCAAGCTAGTGAGCTCCTTTGTGCCAGGCTTGCCACCTGCCTGGGACATTGGTGCTGCCCTTAGAAACCATGCCCAGTGAGGCCTGGACCTCAGTGACAGGTCACGTGCATTCATACAGGTCCTGCCTTGAAGAAGAGTTTAGCCACTTACAGGCTGCATGATGTGGGCAGGATCTGTAACCTCTCTGGGGCTTGGTTTTTTCAACTGTAAAATGGGTCCAATGGTGTGTCTGTGGGATCGAATGTTATTGCAGTGCTTTGGGAGCTACAAAGCACCACCTTAACAAGAGTGATTGTTAGTATATTTTTTTAATGTGGATACAAGGTGAGACAAACAGGAGGACCTTTGGCTTTTCTCAAGGAGGAGGAAGAATGTCAGAAAACACCAGACACTTTTAGGCTTTTGACCTAGCTCCTTTTGGAGTCACCCCCTTAGCATACTGGAAAAATCTATGTTTTCTATTTAAAGAGCATTTCCTTAATAGCCCTCAGTGCAAAATATTTCCAAGATAGTGCTTAGAATCTCACCATTAGAGATTCACTTTTTAGGCAAAACCCTTAAGAAAGGTGTTTCAGTCTGATACAGTATCCTTCCTGGAGGTCTGTATGTTGGGGTTTAGAAGCTAACAACCAGGTGTGTGTGTGTGTGTGTGTGTGTGTGTGTGTGTGTGTGTGTGTGTGTGTGTGCGTGTTGTAAGAGGCGGGGGAAGGTGTGAGGGAAATATAGCCAAAGGTCAGCTAAAAGAACAGTGTCCTATGAGAATGGGTTCATTCCACCACCAAAAGGCATCGTCTTGATGAGCAAAGCAGATCAAGTAGTTTAAACAACTTCAGTGGATTCTGCATCACCCCTGCCCCACGTCCCACTTTGGGATCTAAAGAATTCCCATAAGGAAACTCAAGGAGGCAGAGGCCTTCAAAGGAGCTGGTATGCGTGATTCTAGGTCTGGGGCACTTGGATTAAATCAGGTGGGATGTGGGTGTGGCCACTGTTCCGTTATCTTTTTTTTTTTTTTTAAGATTTTTTATTTATTTGACAGAGAGAGACACAGCGAGAGAGGGAACACAAGCAGGGGGAGTGGGAGAGGGAGAAGCAGGCTTCCCGCCGAGCAGGGAGCCCGATGCGGGGCTTGATCCCAGGACCCTGGGATCATGACCCGAGCCGAAGGCAGACGCTTAACGACTGAGCCACCCAGGCGCCCCGTTACATCCGTTATCTTATTTGACCCCCACAAGTGAGCTAGGATGTAGATGCATGTTAGCGGTGGAATGGACCCATCCTCATAGGACCTTGGATTTTCAGGATCATCTTTGAGAGTGACACCCTTGGCCTCGCTCAGTGGGAAAAGCAGGGTAAGCCCAGAAGCCCCTGTGCCCCCCACTCAACCCCCCGCCCCACTACCAACAGTTCAAACTGGGCGACTCATACCACTGTCAAACTTCAAGATATCTTTGTGCCCAGCTCATCAAAAACCAAACACTCAGGCACTTGAATAAGATAAGCAATTTGTGGCTTTGTAAAAAGTCAATGCAATTCAATTTAGACCTCTTTAGGAGTACGCCTGCCTCTCACATTTATTGTTTCCTTGTATAACCTGCTGCAGCAAAGGGACTGCAGATTTGTCTTCTGTTTGCGAAGTGGGACGAAGTCCCTGGAATGAGTGACCTTCAGGAGCCACACGAAACTTACAAATGAAGCTGTCTCCGAGAAACCTCATTCTTGCCTCAGCTCACAGCTTTTTTGCTTTATATAGATTTGATTTTCCAAATGGCAGATTATAAAACTAGCTATTTTTTTCCTCCTAAATGCAAATGCTTTAATTTTGTCTTTTTTCCCCCCTTCTTAACCAAGAGTGATGTTTTTAAAATGCAGTCCCCACTCTAATCTTTACCACTCCCGAAAGGGTCCATTTCTTTTAACCCACGAAAGCATCTTTGGTGCCAAAGGTGGGCTGCCTGGAATGTGCTTCTGTCTTCTCAGGCTGGGGGTAGATTTCTTTTTCTGTTTGTTTGTTTTGTTTTGTTTTGACTTTGTCACAGAACAAATTGCTCTTAGCTTCTCTTTATTTACTCCTTTGTTGGTTTATTTAGAAAACAGGACCAATTTAGAAAACAGGACCTTGTCAGACAAATTCAAACCAAGTGTGAATAATAATAATAATATAATGTTAATATAATAATAATGTTAATGATGGAGTATCTATATATCTATCATCTACCTATCCATCTACAGCCAAGCACTGTACTTGGTATTCTGTATATGCTTTTTGATTTAACCTTCGCAACAACCCTATGAGGTAGGTATTATCAGCCTCATTTTATTGATGAGGCTCAGAGAGATTATGTAACTTTTCCAAGGCTGCATCGCTGCTAAATGCCAAAGAGGTCAAAGCTATGCCGCGCTGAATCCTAAGCAACACTCCATGGCTTCCAGGCCCCCAGTGTTTCACGTTACTTCCTGCTTCAGTTACTCATGCCTCAACTGTGACAGCTTCTCAGGCAGGACTTTCTCATATTAGAGTCTCTTTCTGGCCCATATCCTGGGGTCTTCAAAGCCACCCTGTCTTGAAGAACCCATGGGAGCAGAAGGTGACAGTTTTGAAGTCTTCCCTTTGTTTTTTTGTTTGTTTGTTTTATTTTTTTATTAACACATAATGTATTATTTGTTTCAGGGGTACCGGTCTGTGATTCAGCAGTCTTACACAATTCACAGCGCTCACCATAGCACATACTCTCCCCAATGTCTATCACCCAGCCACCCCATCCCTCCCATCCCCCTCCACTCCAGCAACCCTCAGTTTGTTTCCTGAGATTAAGAGTCTCTTATGGTTTGTCTCCCTCCCCAGTTTCATCTTCTTTCATTTTTCCCTCCCTTCCCCTCTGATCCTTTGTCTTGTTTCTCTTTCTCAAATTCCTCATATCAGTGAGATCGTATGATACTTGTCTTTCTCTGATTGACTTATTTCACTCAGCATAATACCCTCTAGTTCCATCCATGTCATTGCAAATGGCAAGATTTCATATTTTTTGATGGCTGCATAATATTCCAGTGTGTGTGTGTGTGTATCACATCTTCTTTATCCATTCATCTGTTAAACTGATAAGAACAGATACTACACTTAATCTTAGCCAAAAGGCTGAGAAGCGATATCCATTCATCTGTTGATAGACATCTAGAAGCCTTCCCTTTGACTGCATTGTCATGTCTATCTTAATTTTAGGCTTCTGCAGGATTCTCAGTATCAGAACTTAACTCAATGAGATACCACCTCACACCAGTCAGAATGGCTAAAATTAACAAGTCAGGAAATGACAGATGTTGGTGGGGATGTGGAGAAAGGGGAACCCTCCTACACTGTTGGTGGGAATGCAAGCTGGTACAGCCACTCTGGAAAACAGTATGGAGGTTCCTCAAAAAGTTGAAAATAGAGCTACCATACGATCCAGCAATTGCACTACTGGGTATTTACCGCAAAGATACAAATGTAGGGATCTGAAGGGGTATGTGCTCCCCAATGTTTATAGCAGCAATGTCCACAACAGCCAAACTGTGGAAAGAGCCAAGATGTCCATCGACAGATGAATGGTTAAAGAAGATGTGGTATATATACACAATGGAATATTATGCAGCCATCAAAAGGAATGAGATCTTGCCATTTGCAACGACATGGATGGAACTGGAGGGTGTTATGCTGAGTGAAATAAGCCAATCAGAGAAAGACATGTATCATATGACCTCACTGATATGAGGAATTCTTAATCTCAGGAAACAAACGGAGGGTTGCTGGAGTGGTGGGGGGTGGGAGGGATGGGGTGGCTGGGTGATAGACCCTGGGGAGGGTATGTGCTATGGTGAGCGCTGTGAAGTGTGCAAGACTGTTGAATCACAGATCTGTACCTCTGAAACAAATAATACAATATATGTTAAAAAAAAAAAGAAGTGGATAGCAGGAGGGGAAGAATGAAGGGGAGTAAATCGGAGCGGGAGATGAACCATGAGAGACGATGGACTCTGAAAAACAAACTGAGGGTTCTAGAGGGGAGGGGGGTGGGGGGATGGGTTAGCCTGGTGATGGGTATTAAAGAGGGCACGTTCTGTGTGGAGCACTGGGTGTTATGCACAAACAATGACTCATGGAACACTACATCAAAAACTAATGATGTAATGTATGGTGATTAACATAATAATAAAAAAATTTTAAAGAAAAAAAAAAGAACTTAACTGACATGCTTTCACCCATGTTGGAAGCTTCCTTTCCTCTCTTTCATCACCTGAGTGGAAACCCATCAACTGCCCCCTTACCCCCAGGCCCCCCTGGCTCACTCTCATTCTTGGCCCTAGGGAAACCATGGGGCTTGCAGTCACACTCAGCTGCAGCCCCTGGGGACCAGATGAGGTTGTGGCCATACATTTCTTCCTTTCCTTTTTGACCCAAGCATCCTGGAATTGGCTTCGAAGTGATCAAGGACAGGCACTTCTTCTTACTAGAGTCAAAATGGTCCCCCCATCTTTCCAGAAGACCAGAATATTCAAAGACGGAGGCAGGGCGCCTGGGTGGCTCCGTCGTTAAGCATTTGCCTTCGGCTCAGGTCATGATCCCAGGGTCCTGGGATCGAGCCCCGCATCGGGCTCCCTGCTCCACGGGAAGCCTGCTTCTCCCTCTCCCACTCTCCCTGCTTGTGTTCCCTCTCTCGCTGTGTCCCTCTCTGTCAAATAAATAAAATCTTAAAAAACAAACAAACAAACAAACAAACAAGGACGGAGGCACCAGGCATCACGAGGAATCCAGTGCATTAGAATAGAATTCCAGTGCAAATGGTGAGTATTCATCCTTTCTGATGGCTGAGTAATATTCCATTGTATATATGGACCACATCTTCTTCATCCTTTCGTCTGTTGAAGGGCATCTCGGCCCCTTCCACGGTTTGGCTATTGTGGACATTGCTGCTATGAACATCGGGGCGCATGTGCCTCTTCTTTTCACTACATCTGTGTCTTTGTGGATGGAACTGGAGGATATTATGCTAAATGAAATGAATCAAGCAGAGAAAGTCAATTATCATATGGTTTCACTTCTTTGTGGAACATAAGGAATAGCATGGAGGACATTAGGAGAAGGAAGGGAAAAATGAAGGGGGGGAATCGGAGGGAGAGATGAACCATGAGAAACTATGGACTCTGGGAACCAAACTGAGGGTTTTAGAGGGGAGGGGGTGGGGGGATGGGTTAGCCTGGTGATGGGTATTAAGGAGGGCACGTACTGCATGGAGCACTGGGTGTTATACACAAACAATGAATCGTGGAACCCTACATCAAAAACTAATGAAGTATTGTATGGTGACTAACATAACATAATAGAAAATAAATAAATTAAAAAAATTAAAAAAAAAAAGAGTAGAATGTCAGCGAGGAGAAGTACCAAAAATGCTGGATTGTGACTTTTTATCTGATCTTTCTTCTAGTATCTTTTGTTTGGACCAAACAGAGACCCAGGCACCTCTACCTGAGCTGCACAACTGAGCCTCAGTCTTTCTCCACATCCTCACTCATGGGTGCCATTGCTCCCCACCCCGTCAGGGGGCTGATGCCTCCTTCCATTTTCTTCGCAGCTATCCCCCTCCCCTCCCCCAAACCTGTTTATCATGCAGCATCAGGTTGCCATTGTTTTGTTTTCATTACATTTATCTTCAAGGTTACTTTCTGTTTAGGGAAGATAATGTTTGTTCTCCATGGAGGATAGTGATCTAAAGTTTGAATTTTTAAAATTTGTATTTAAGAAAGAATAAGCAGTCCTATTAAAACCATGAAGATAGGCAGGTACGAGGAGGAAATGAAAAAAGTCGTGCAGATGGTACAGAAATGACTGAAGGTGGGGGATAGTCACTTGTGTAATCCTGATGGGTGAAATTGAGGAGAGCGGAAACAGTTTGAATCAAAATGGTACGTGGTTACGGAAGTAAAGGTGATGGCAACAGCTGCTGGGTGGCCGTGCTCGGGAGCAGGGAGTTATGGGGAGGAATCCTGGGGATAAATTCTTTCCCTGGGAGCCTGGCTGCCTCGCGTGTGACTCCAGCCCAGCCCTGAGCACAGATGTGGGAAACTTTCATGCATAAGGCACCTCTGAATTCTGGAACCAAATGGTTCCTGGCCATTTGGACAGCTCCTCCTCATGACAGTCATCAGACTTGGTGCTTTCCCTGGTGTTTGCAATGCCTGGAGCCGTGGGGCTCCTGGGTGGCTCAGTCAGTTAAGTGTCTGACTTTGGCTCAGGTCATGATCCCAGGGTCCTGGGACCAAGCCCCCCGTCTGGCTCCCTGCTCAGCGGGGAGTCTGCTTGTCCTTCTTCCTCTCTGCCCCTCTCTCCACTCGTGCTCTCTCTCTCTCAAATAAATAAACAAAACAAAAAAACAATGACTGGAGCCCTGACTAGGAGTCGAATGGAGCTCTATGAAGCCTGAGTAACCTCTGCCCTGCTGCCTTTCCAAGCCCATGACTGAACTGCTAGGGGGCTCATGGATGTGAGGTCTGTGATGACTGTCCCACAGGGGAACCAGGCATGGGAATAAGGAAGGCAAGGCTAGGCTGTCTTCCTGCACCTCACACTTGAAAGGCTCACATGTTCAGCTGATGAGCTGGAAGGAGAAATCTCGGGAAGGACAAGTAAATAAATGTCAGAAGAGCCTTCAAAGCAGAGCCAGGATACAAACAGAGGGGCCTGCAGAGGCTGTGTTTATCACATGCAGCTTTATAGCAACATGTCAGTTTTTGCCCAATCAACATACTAGTCACCCTGGGAAAATCAGTTTGCCTGATGTTGATAAAGTCGTTGTTTTCTGCATGTGCCAAGTAGGGAAGGAAGAGGCGTTGGCAGCAAGTGGGTGACAAGACAACTGAGAAGAGTAGCTGGAGGAGGTGGGAAGGGGCAGTGCAGGAGATGAGAGCTCATAGACTGTGGGCATCAGGAGGGACCTTGTCCCACTCCCATGGCTCAGATACCATCAACGGTCTACACCTGTTACTCCCTCTTCCTGGCTAACAGAATTCTGATTTGTGATCAGCAATTTGCTCAGGCAATGGAGCATGACTGGTCTAAGCCAGTCATGATGATTCTGTATGCCACTTTCCTAGCTGCTCCTCTAGCTGGGTGAGGGACACACGACTCCACTGTGGTCAGGGAAACATAACGGGTATGTCCCGGAAGACTCCGAGGAAGCTTCACTCTCCTGGTAAAAAGTTCACATGGGGCTGGTATTCTTCTAACCTTCTGCCTGTTTTCTGCCTTGAGCACAGATATGGTTCTTAGAGCCACAACAGACGCTGTGTGGCTCTGAGATGACAAGGTGACACATCAGTGATGGCAGGACAGAACGGTAGAGAGATTGGAACCTCTGAATGATGTTCCTGGGCAGTTGCACGAAACCCAGAGCAGCCTACCTCTGGATTTCTCCCTATGTGAGATAGTTAATATCTTTACTGCTGGAGCCACTGCTTGTCAAGTGTTTTATTACTTGCAGAAGAGGATGCCAGGGGCCCACGGAGGGGCCAGAACCTGCCCAAGGTCACAAAGTTGATTATAGGTCTCTCTCCACAGATTTCAGGCTGTTTCTTGAAATCTCCCACCCCTCACTTCAACCACCCTGGTCTAGGCCCATCCCACCAACCCCCTTCTCTCTCTCTCTCTCTCTTTTTTTAAATTTTATTTATTTTTTGACAGAGAGACAGCAAGAGACGGAACACAAGCAGGGGGAGTGGGAGAGAGGGAAGCAGGCTTCCCGCTGAGCAGTGAGACTGATGCGGGGCTCGATCCCAGGACCCCGGGATCATGACCTGAGCCAAAGGCAGACGCTTAACCAACTGAGCCACCCAGGCACGCCCCACAACCCTCTTCTCAAGTTCAGTGCTCTCCCCCCATGGGTTCTCTCTCAGCGTATCTTTCTCAAATCCAACTTTCTGCATGTCAGCTCCCTACCCTGATCCTATCATGGATGACAGTGGAGGCAGATTTAAATGCAAGGTCCTCTGCTTGGCACCACCGTCCTCTCCCTGACTGGGTATACCCAGTTCATCTCCTCACTGCACCAACCCCCATAATGATTACCCTTCTATCAGTTTTGGGCACCTCTGTCCTTCTACCTTGATTCTTCCCTGCCTCTTCTGTTCCCACTGCTACTCATTCTACAAGGTCTGCCTCCTCCATAAGGCCCACTCTGATGGCCTGTGGTACTAACTGTCAGGACTATACTTCTGGGCACAAATTCTTTCTGTCTTAGCACTTCATCTTATATTGTCTCCTAAATGTCTTATTAGCACTTCTTTGGGAAGAAGGACTGCTCTTCTGCATCTTTTGACTACTTCACAGTTTCTAAGTCATGGCATGTAGTTGGTGCTCAAAAATACTTGGAGATTATACAATTTTACAGCATGTTTTTAAAACATGTTAACATTAAAATAACACATTAATTTGTAAAATTTGGAAAAGTAAAAAAAAAAAAACCTGTAATATCAACACCCATGGAAATGTATGATGGCATTTGGCCCTATTTCCTCTTGGTTGTTAATCTTCCAAAAATTGAAATAATATTAACACACTGATTTATTGATAAATCTCTATTGTGGGAAGAAGTAAAACTATGTACAGATGACACAATCTTGTACATAGAAAATACTAAGGAATCCACAAAATGACTATGAGAACTGATGAACAAGTCCAGGAAGATTGTAGGATATGAGATCGATATACAAAAATCAATTATAATTCTATACACCAGCAATAAACAATCTGCAAATGAAATTAAGAAATAATTCCATGTATAAAAGCATCAAGAATAAAACACTTAGGAATAAATTTAACAAAGTGCAAGACTCGTACTCTGAAAACTACAAAATACTTTGTAAAGAAATTAAATAAATGGAAAGACATCCCATGTTTATGGATAGGAAGACTTCATATTTCTTAGATGGTTATATTCTCCAACCTGCTCTGTAGATTGAATGTAACTGATCAGAATCCCGGCTGGCTTTTTTTTTTTTTTTAGCAGAAATTAAAATGTTGATTCTAAAATTCGTATGTGAATATAAGAAAGCCAGACTCGCTAAAACAATCTTGAAAAAGGATCCAACACTTCATTGTTTCAAAACCTATGACAAAGATACATAATCAAGAGAATGTAGTATTGGCATAAATACAGACATATAGAACAGTGGAATAAAACAGAGATACCAAAGCAAACCTTCTTTGCCACCTAGGGCCCCCAAAACAAACTTCACACTTACGGTCATTTGCTTTTCAACACGGGCACCAAGATAATTCAATGGGAAAAGGATTTTCAACAAATGGTACTGGAACACCTGGAAAGCTACGCACAAAAGAAAGAAGGAAGTCAGGTTCCTTCCTTATACCAAAAACTCAATATGGACCAGATATTTCAATTTATGAGCTAAAACTGTAAAACTCTTTGAAGAAAAAGCATAGGAGTAAGTTCATGACCTGAAATTAGAGAAAGCCTTCTTCGATACAACCTGAAAAGCACAAACAAGAAAAAGAAAAAAATAGATAACTTGACCTAATCAAAGTTAAGGACTTTTGTGCTGCAAATGATATCATTAAAAAAGAAAAGGCAACCCATAGAATGGGAGATTTGCATGTCACATATCTGATAAGTGGCTTCTATCCAGAATATATAAAGAACTCTTATAATTCAATAATGTAAAGATAATAAACCAATTTAAAAATGGGCAAAGGATCTGAATAGACATTCCTCCAAAGAAAATATACAAATGGCCAACAAGCACATGAAAACATGTTTGATGTCATTAGCCATCAGGAAAAAGCAAATCAAAACCACAATGAGATACCACTTCATACCCACTAGGATGACTATAATCAAAAACACAAATAGTAACACGGGTGCCTGGGTGGCTCAGTTGTTAGGCGTCTGCCTTCGGCTCGGATCATGGTCCCAGGGTCCTGGGATCGAGCCCCACATCGGGCTCCCTGCTAGGTAGGAGGCCTGCTTCTCTGTCTCCCACTCCCCCTGCTTGTGTTCCCTCTCTCGCTGTGTCTCTCTCTGTCAAATAAATAAATAAATCTTAAAAAAAAAATAACACGTGTTGACAAAGGTGTGGAAAAATTGAAGCCCTCCGGTACTGCTGGTGGGAATGTCAAATAATTTATCTGAGTTAGAAAACACTGCGGCAGTTTTTCAAACAGCTAAGCATAGAGTTACCATATGATCTAACAATTCTACTTCTACTTTAATGCACAAGAGAAATGAACACTTAGGTCACACTAAAATGTTAATATCAACATTATTTACAATAACAAAAGAGTAGAAACAATTCAAGGGTCCATTAACAGATGAATGAATGAATAAAATGTGGCATATCTGTATAATAGAATATTATTCAACAGTAAAACGTCCTGATGCATGCTATAGCATGGATGAACCTTGAAAACATCATGCTAAGTGTAAGATACTAGTTGTTAAAGACTGTATCTTGTATGATTCCATTGATAGGGAATGTTTAGAATAGGCAAAACTATAGAGACAGAAAATATGTCAGTGGTGGCTCAGAGCTGGGGGTTAGGAGAGGTAATGAGAGGTGACTCCTGATGAGTTCAGGGTTTCTCTTTGAGGTTATAAAAATGTTCCAAAATTGATTGTTGCATATCTCTGTCGATATGTTAAAAAAAATCTTTGAATTGTAGATTTCAAATGGGTGAATTAGATTGTATGTTAATTATATCTCAGTACACTGCTAAAAGTGTATTGTGGGTAAAGTCTCTTTGGTCTTTAAACATTCATTCAAAATGTACTTATTGTGGCCACATAATATTTCATTATGCAAGTAAACCATACTTTGTTTAGTCAGAACTATATTGACAGACATTTAAATTGTTTTTACTCCAGTGGTCAAGACAAAGATGAACGTTCTTACGTACAAACACTCTGTGCATTGATGATTATTTCCTTAGGATAGATTCCTGACAGGGTTAAAACTCATCTTGTAAATTGCCAAATAATCCCAGAAATGGTTTGCCAACCAGAGTGCTTCATTCATCAGACCTCCTTCAACACGCAGTATTACCAGACAGACACTCTTGTGATGGTCTCGTTCGGGGAAATGGTAAGTTACTGACGTTGAAGTTTTGGTGTGTTCTCTCGCTTACTCATTAGTGAGGTTAACCATTTTCTCAAACCTATACTGGGTACATTTTTCTCTCTTTTCCTTTGCAAATTGACTGATCATGTCCTCTGCTTGCTTGCTTATTTATTTAGTTGTTTATTTAAGGAGGGCACTTGATGTGATGAACACTGGGTGTTATATGCAACTGATGAATCTCTAAATTCTACCCCTGAAATTATTAATACACTGTATGTCAACTAACTTGAATTTAAATAAAATCTAAAAAAAATAAAATAAATATTTCTTGTTAATTTATAAGGGCATTTTATGGTTAAAAATATTAAAACTTTGTCACCATCATGGAAGTATTCTCAATTTGTCTATTTCCCTCTTAATTCTGTTTTTCTGTTTCTTTTAAAGTACAGAGGTTCTTCATTTTATGTAGTCAAATGTACTGATTTTATTTTGAGTTTTCTTGTTTTCTTTTATCCTTAGGAAGTCCTCACATCCTCTATATTTTCTTCTATTTCTGTGGGCTTGTGTTTATAATTAACCTTTTATTGATCTGGAATTTGTGTTGGTTTCTGATATTCAATTAAGATCCATCTTCTCTCCCTGATTGTTACTAAATTATCCCAACTTTTTAAAAAATTAAATTCTCCTTTATTTGCCTCTGAGTTTGCAACAATACTTATATTACAAATATATATGTAGTTTCTGGCCTTTGCAGGCATTTGGGGAATTTATAAATACAGCCCCCAATTGGAGTGCTTTGCTAGTCTCTTGCTGTATTAGTATTAATCTGTTACACTTTTTATAGCTTTACAATGTGTTTAATAAACTGTGAGGCAAATTCATCCCCATGTACTTCTTTATCAAATTTGTTTGGCTATCCTTAGCCATTTAGTCTCCTCAGTGAGATTTAGAGGGACTTTTCCAGTTCCCTGATCCCCATCCTCTAACATACCAACTCCCTAAAGCATCCTTTGTGACTAAGTGAAATATTTCACGTACGTCTGCATAATACAAAAAAAAAATGTGATCTTTTTCATCACATCTTGAATAGACACGTTTTGGGGTGTCTTGGCAGCCTATGCATTATTTCTCTGGTAACTGTACCTCCCACAGAATAGTCATGACAATCATGTCATAATATGTGACCCCCAACTGTCCCTCCTCACAGCCAATTGAGCTGGGGTGGACACCTGACCCAAGCTAGGCAAATAAAATCCATCTTTTCTGGGAACTTACCTTTGGAACCCTGGAACAGGGGAATTGGGTAGCCATTTCTGCCAGGACCTGGAGTGAGCAGAAGCTGGTCTGCAGGAAGAGAGAATGTCCAAGCAGCATAAGGCACAGCCCTCTAGATATATGGATGTACCAGCTTTGTTATGAAGGTTCTCAGTTCCTGCTGCCACAACCCCCCCAGATTTTCTGAGATATCTCTGCTTCTTTCTGATAAGATTACCTTCTTTGCTGAACACTAATTTGAACCGTGGAGTTATAGTTAGGAAACTACAGATCTCAGATCAATGCACTAGTTGATGGCCCCTTTGGGATCAGGACAGAATGAATTCTTTGCAGGAGCTGTGTTCTATGCTAAGCACACTAAGGTGTGTTGATGCCTTTAATCCTCAAAGTCCTACAAAGTGGTTACTATCTTGCCTCAGGAGCAGGTGGCTAAAGAGGCTTCCAGAACCATCCTGAGCCATATAGGTACAGAGTCCTCTCATCACCAAGATAAAGCAAAGCTCTGAATTTACTCCTAAGGAGGCTAATAGAACATCTCTCCTGGTCTTCCATTTCTTGACCAAAGATATTGCTTTTCTCTGTCTCCCTAGAAACCTTCCAAGACCTGGTACAACCAGCAACTACTGTCGTCCTCCAGTGGTTCATGAACAACTAGAATCAAAGCTGTGGTCACTGTTGACCAGCACTTGTTTCTGAGTAACATACCATGGCATAGCCAACTGATCCTATTCCATTTTGGAGATTATGACCTGCGTGTAGTTCCAAGGGAATGCTACTGACCACTGGCTCTTAAAATTGTGTGGGTCAATCCTTTAGAGAACCAGAAGAAATCTGAAGAAATCTGAGAATCTGAAAAAAAAAAATCAATGAACGAATATGCACACATATGTACATAATACATATTTGCATACAATTTTGGGAGGGAAGTTCACAAACTTCCTAACATCCAGATATGTGGACCCCAAATTAAGGACCCCTTCCTCAGGTAAAGTTGGATTTTATCCGGTCATGCAACAAATCTCTAATTTCATTTTCTGAAGGCAGGACCTGGATGGGTTCGGAGCTGGTGGAAAAACCATTTTCAATCCAAAATTGGATTAAGAAGTGGCTGTTGTATGGAGGGAAGTCTAAGTGGGGAATACAAACTTCTGCTCTTGGCCCTGTCCTACGCAACGTATTTTTTATATCAGTGATTTAATATGAGGCAGGTTTAGTCAACCTGAAATTGACACAAAATTTGTAGGGACAGCTAATACTCTATATGACAAGATCGAGATTCAAAATCTCTCAGCAGATTGGATGACAAGAAATTAAAGCAAGGTGAAAATTATAGCAAATATGTCACAGAACATAGGTTTTAAGTCTTGGAAGCCCACTGTCACTATTGTCATTGCTTTGGGGGTGTCACGAACCATGCCTGAGTAAGATGGCAAACTCACTGGCTCACGTGTGTGTTCTGATTTTTCCACTGACCAGTCATTCTCCGTCTCTCCCTCTCCCCAGGCTTGCTATTCCCTGAGACACGATATGGGAATTAGGCCAAAGGATAACCCACCATGGCCTCTAAGTGTTCAATGAAAAGGAAGAGTTGCACGTCTCTCCCTTTAAATCCAAAGCTAGAAATGATTAAGGAAGGCATGTCAAAAGCCAAGATAGGCTGAAAGCTCTTGCACCTGTTAGCCAAGTTGTGAATGCAGAGAAAAAGTTCTTTTTATTTGTTTGTTTGTTTTTACTGAAGTATAGTTGAGAAACAATATTACATTAGTTTCAGGTGTGCGACATAGTGATTCAAGAAGTGGATATGTTATGCTATGCTCACCATAAGGGGACCTACTGTCTGTCACCATACAAGGCTATTACAATACCATCGACTGTATTCCCTATGCTGGCCTTGTATTCCCATGGCTTATTCATTCCGTAACTAGAATCCTGTGCCTCCCACTCCCCGGGAAAAGTTCTTGAAGGAAATTAAAAGTGCTACTCCAGTGAACACACAAATGATAAGAAAGTGAAATAACCTTATTTAAAATTTTTTTATATATATTTAGTGTAATAGCCTTATTGTTGATATGGAGAGAGTTTGAGTGGTCTGGACAGAAGATCAACCCAGCCATGATATTCCCTTAACCAAAGCCTAATTCAGAGCAAGGTCCTAACCTTCCTCCATTCTGTGAAGGCTGAGAGAGGTAAGGAAGCTACAGAAGAAGAGTTTGAAGCTAGCAGAGATGGGTTCATGAGGTTTAAGAAGAAAAGCCATCTCCATAACATAAAAGTGCAAGGTGAAGCAGCCAGCGCTGATGTAGAAACTGCAAAGTTATCCAGAAGATCTGGCAAGATAATTAATGCAGGTGGCTCCACTAAATGAAAGATTTTCGATGTAGATGGAAAAGCCTTCTATTAGAAGCAGATGTCATCTAGAACTTTCATAGTGAGAGAGGAGAAGTCAATGCCTGGCTTCAGAGGTTCAAAGGACGGGCTGACTCTCTTAGGGGAGAATTCAGCTGGTCACTTTCAGTTGAAGCCAATGCTCATTTACCATTCTGAAAATCCTAGGGCCCTTATGTGTTATGCTCAATGTACACTGCCTGTGTTCTATAAATAAAACAACAAAGTCTGGATGAGAGCACATGGTTTACTGAATATTTTAAGCCCACTGTTGAGACTTACTGCTCAGAAAAGAAAGGATTCCTTTCAAAACATTACTGCTCATTAACAATGCACCTGGTCACCCAAGAGCTCTGATGAAAATGGACAATGGGATGAATGTTGTTTTCATGCCTGCTAACACAACATCCATTCTGCAGCCCACAGATCAGAGTCATTTTGACTTTCAAGTCTTATAATTAAGAATTATGTTTTGAAAGACAATAGTTTCCAGAGATAATGATTCCTCTGATGGATCTGAGCAAAGGAAATTGAAAACATTCTGGCAAGGATTTACTATTCTAGAGGCCATTAAGAATATTTGTGATTCATGGAAAGAGGTCAAAATGTCAACATTCATAGGAGTTTGAAAGAAGTTGATTCCAAGCCCAGTGGATGACTTCGAGGGTTCCCGATTTCAGTGGAGGAAGTAAGTGCAGCTGTGATGGAAATAGCAAGAAAACTAGAATTACAAGTGGAGCCTGAAGATGTCACTGAATTGCTACAGTCTCACGAGAAAACAGATGAGGAGTTGCTTCTCATGGATGAACAAAGTAAGGAAGTAGTTTCTTGAGACAGAATCTAGTCCGTAAACATGCCAGGAAGACGGTTGAAATGACAACAAAAGATAGCAAATATCACATAAACTTAGTTGATAAAGCAGTGGCAGGGTTTGAGAGGTTGGACTCTAATTTTGAAAGAAGTTCTACTGAGGGTAAAATGCTATCAAACAGCAGCACATGCTACAGAGAATTCATTTGTGAAAAGAAGAGTCAGTCGATGTGGCAAACTTCACTGTTGTCTTATTTTAAGAAATGGCCACAGCCACCCCAGCCTTCAGCAACCACCACTCAGTCAGCAGCCATCAACATCAAGGCAAGACCCTCCACCAGCAGAAGGATTACAACTCACTGAAAGCTCAGATTATGGTTAGCACATTTTTAGCAAAGTGTTTTTTTTTTATGATTTTATTTATTTATTTGACGGAGCGAGACAAAGAGAGAGAAGGAACACAAGCAGGGGGAGTGAGAGAGGGAGAAGTAGACTTCCCGTGGAACAGGGAGCCTGATGAGGGGCTTGATCCCAGGATCCTGGGATCATGACTTGAGCCGAAGGCAGACGCTTAACGACTGAGCCACCCAGGTGCCCCGCAAAGTGTTTTGTTTGTTTTGTTTTATTTTTTGTTTTTTGTTTGTTTGTTTGTTTGTTTGTTTGTTTTGCTTGAACTCACGACCCTGAGATCAAGACTTCAGCTGAGACCAAGAGTCAGACTCTTAACTGACTGAGCCACTCAGGTGCCCTGCAAAGTATTTTTTAATTAAGGTATGCACATTGTTTTTTTTTTAGACATAATGCTATTGCACACTTAATAGGCTACTGCATAATGTAAACATAAATTTTATAGTTCAGGGAAACAAAAAAAATTCATTTGACTTGTTTTATTGTGATATTCACTTTACTGTGGTGGTCTGGAACCAAACCAACAATAATTCTGAGGTATGCCTGTATATCCCCTAGGAGGTCTAGAGAACATGGATCCATATGGTGTGAGGAAAGTTGAAAAGAACCAGGATTCTTTACCCTGGAGAAGAGTGCATGGGGAGAAGGGTAGGGGCAGATAACAGCCATCAGTTATCTGCTAAGCTTCATATGGAAGAATGACTAGATCATTTAGTGGCTCTAGGAATTGCTCACCAACAAGCATTGGTTGTCCTATGGAGGAGTGAGCTGCTAATCACTGGAAATATTTGAGGAAAGGCTTCCTGGTCACCTAATGGGAGATGTAACTCAGGAAACATGGGTCTCCACCCTGAATCGAGGTGGAATTTGATCTGGGAAGACAACTCTAGTAGACTGGTAGTGGCCATCTAAACATGGTGATGAGTAAGTTTAGGAGGCCACCTTTGGGTTCAGCAAGTCAGTGAGTGATATCTGTGGGTACAGGGGTGAGGGGCAATGGTACTCATACTGTGTACTGGTCAACCCTTCACCAAGATTCCTTATTGCTCTAAAACTCTATAATTCTCCTTTCTGTACCTTGGCAAACTTCTTTTGGTGCACCTGTCTGTGCATCCACACATAATTTGTGTGCATTTCTTATAGATGTGTGTTTGTCTTCCTCACAGTGACTTGGTCAGCTGTTAATGTGGAATTAGAGCCCATAGCAAGCCCTCCATGGTTGGTTCTCATTCTTCTGCCTAAACTTACCCTCCATTCTGGACAATTCTGGCCCCCACTCCAGCCTAGGGGATCCTCATGGCCCTATGCACAGGCAGCACTCATTCTTACCTCTGCAACTTCACTCAAGGTTCTCTCTCCTGAAATGGTCCTTCTTTTCCCTGTTTAGTTCTCCACACAAGTTCAGGCCCAGGCAAGCACCTGACCCTCCAGCCAACCCGGCTGGTCCAGCTGCTGTGAGAACCACAAGCACTCCAGGCTGTGCTCAGCAGTGCATCACTTAGCTATGAGCTGTGCCTCTAAGGAAATGAGGACAGATTTCCTGAATGGTTTATGGAAATTAGCTTCTTTAGGGGTCCAGATTGGTTGTCCCCAAATTATAGCCAAAGACAAGACTCGGGTGCAGGCAGTTTATTTGGGAGGTGATCCCAGTGGAGTAAGGAAGTTGGGGAATAAGGAGGGAGGAAAAGCCAATGGAAAGGTGGGTCATTGAGGCACCAGGGGCTTGGTTCACTGGGCCTCTGTGAACTGTACAAAGCACCTCCCAGAACTCTTCATTGAGGATAGAGATCGGGGCACTTATCCGTTTGCTTCTCACCCCACCTGTTGGGAGTTGCCATGGGAGCTTTAACTTTCATTTCTGAGCTGCACTTGCTTGCAGGCTGTGTAGACTCCCCTTAGAGCAGGTCCTGAGGCAAAAAGTGGGAGAACAGAGCCTTTGGCATGAGCCTTGTCTGCTTGAGCCCACAGCTACAGCAGAAACCAGAGGGGAATGACATGGGACCCTGAAACCATGTGCTGCTGCAGTAGGTCCAGCTGGTCCTGTGCCACCTCGAATTTTCCACTCTACGTTTATTTAGCGATCATTTATTGAGCACCATTGTATACCCAGTTTCAGGCACCAAAAGGTACACAAAGTTCCATGTCTGTCTCTTGTCTTCTAGATTGAAAGGTGCTTGGTGCAGGGAACGTGATACCCCAGACACACGGTGGGCACCCGAACAGATCTGTTGATGGATTGATTAATTAGTTGACTGAACAATTTACTAAACTAAACCCTCACAGTTTCTATATTAAAAGTCATTCCTTATCATAGGAGAAATCAAAAGTTTACTTCCAGTCCTCTGGGGCATTGTAACCTGCGGTGTATGCAGTACACATTCCAATGATAAAGTCCTTAATAACTACAGGATGAGTTGGCAGAATGATTTAGATCTAAAGTCCAGAGCAAGGCAATTACATCTGGCTCACAGCTTTAAAAAATTGAAATAATCTTTATCTGAATTTTTTAAAGTATGTTAAAATTATAGCATCAAATGTCAAATGTGGCGACGACTTATTCTGCCCATGTGAGAGGTGACACGGGGGAGGCAGAACCTTAATATGCATGTTGCCACCACCTAAAGGTTAAAAACATCTGATGCGATCTGGCACACTAATTGTACTTTTATCGATCACATTGGGAATCTGAATAGCATAAGGGAAATGAAATTCTTGAGGCCCGCCTTTCTGCCGTAGATTTTCCTCATCTCCTCTGGACAAATGAGACGTTTGGAGAAGGAATTTGTCTCCGGGGGCTTGCTGTCCTGCTAAATTATTTTCTATTTCTCATTAATTCTTGTCTTCCTCTTGCCCACACTGCCCACCCCCTCCTGCCTTCCCTTGCCCGTCCAAGCTGCATCAAGCTGTCAGACTCATCCGCTCGGGGCTCTCCCTCACTGCTTCATTAGGCTCCCTTCCCTCAGAACCAGAGGTGATCAGGGCTTAATGATGTCCTCCCCGTGTTACTTGCTAGTTGCCTCATCTAGGACCCTCTTGGTTCTGTGGGAGATACTGCCTTTTGGTATAAAGGGCATGTTTTAAGTAAAGGTAAGAAAATATAAGGTGATGTCTGCTAGAACTGCTTTGAAATTGCCAAAGGAACATTAAGGAGGTCAGTTCAAAAACCTGGAGCCCAGGTAGAGAATCTTGGCTCCTTCCTCTGAGGGCAGGCAGGCCAGGCACTAATGTGGGTATTCCAGATGGGGGTCAAGGTGCAGCAGAGCAGGGCAGGAAAAGTCACAAAAACACATCACAACCTACACAGTCACATGGATGAGTCTCACAGACCTAATGTGAGCAAAAGAACCCAGACACAGGGGAACACACACTTCATGATTTCGTTACATGAAGTTCAAGAAGAGGCCAAGCTAATCTCAGTGCAGGAGATCAGGACAGGGGCTACCTCTTGGTATGTGAGTTGGGGGGATGGTCTATACCTTGATGTAGGTGGTGTGCACATAGGTAAGAATCCACCAAATTGTACACTTTACCAAATGTACACAATCTTAATAAAAACAGCAGCAGCAACAACAACAATAAAAGTCATCATATGACAGTGGACGTTTATGGATTCTCTCCTATGGTCCCTGGGCCCAGCACTGTGCTCACTACTTCGCATGGGTGCTATTTCACTCCTCACAAACACTCCTCAAGGCAGGCATCTCCAGCTTCATTTTCCAGGTGGGGAAACCAGGGTTCAGAGGGGTTTACATTGTCCATGCACACCTTTGAGTTACAAACTGCTCCATTTGTGAACCCAGCCAAAATGGCGGAATTATGAAAAGTCAAAGGCCCTACATGTAGTCAATCCCAGGACTGGACAAGGGTTAGTTATCTATAAGCTACAAACATGCCCCCTCCCATGCCTGCTGTTTTTCCATTCGGAGGTCTGGGAAATGTCTGTGGAGGACTGGGAGGGGACAAGTTTCAGAGGTCACAGCGCAGAGGCACTTTGGGGGGTGGCAGTGAGCAGGGGAGAAGCCACTATCCAGGGAAGAAGGCTGGGTGCCGAGCTCAGACCGCTTAGACGCTGAACTTCTTATATCTCTCCAGTTGACAGTGAGAGGGACCACACCCGATTCCTCTTGGGTCCCCACACACTACAAACGCTTGTTGATTATTTACTGGGGGCAGGGTTGTTGCCCTCACATTTGGTGTAGAAGGAGATTCTTTGTCCTTCCCTCCCTCCCTCTTTCCTTTCTTTCAAAACATATCCATGGAGCATTAACCATGTGCCAGGCACTAGGGATCCTGCAGTGAATACAGCAGGGAGTGCCTGCCATCAAGGAGCTTACAGTCTGTAGGAGACTGTAGGAGCTTACAGTCTGTAGGAGAGACTGACAATGAGAAACCAAACAAATAAGCACAAAAGGGGATATGGTAAGTCACAAGACATCAAGTTTAAGAGGGGAAAATACAGCAGCTAAAAGCAGTGGATGCAGGAGTGGGGGTAGTACAGAGTGGGTGGGATGTGGAATGACCTCTTTGAGGGAGCCTGAAGTGGGCAGGCTATGCATCAGGGGAACAGTGTGCCAGGCAGGGGTCCAGCAGGTGCAAAGGCCCTAAGGTGGGAAGGAAGCACTTGTGCTTGAGGAGCAACAGAAGGCCGGCTTGGTTGGGTGAGGGAAAGAAAGTTGTAGGTGAAATCAGAGTTACAGGCAGGGGCCTGTGGTGGGAAGTTTCATTTCTATCTAGAAAACCTTTGAAAGTTTTTGAATGGCTCAATCTGAATTTCCTTGGAAAGATCACTCGCTGTGAGTGGAGAACTGATTGGTCCAGGCCAGACAGGGAGGCAGGGAGACCACAAGTAGGCTCCTGCAGAATCAAGGCAAGAGACTGGGACCAGGGAAGCCTGGACCACAGGGGAGTGTGTGCTGAGCCTGTCAGTGAAGCGGCCACCCAGTGAGGTATCACACACACAGCACCCCAGGTGCCCCCAGAAATGCTGTTTATGGGCCTGACTCAGGCCCTTCAGGGCCCCTGGCTGACGGCCCCACTGGTGAAATGACAGTCGGTTCAGGGACATGACATTAACAAACACTGAATCAAATACAAAACTTTTCTTTTTCAGTTTTCTTTTCATCCTTCCCTGGAGGGAACCAGATTTCCCAAAACTTGTAACAGGGGTTCCCCAAAGTGGGATGCATTTGTCCCAAGAATGTGCAGGCAATGATGAAAGTGTTCAACCTTGTATTTATAGCTACTTCTTATCTCCTTGATCTCTAGATTATTCCATCAATGCTTATAACGTGCATAGTACATTAGTAAGACTGTACATGTACTCAGTTTATAAATACGTATATTGGAGAATGTTGATAAAATATCTTGGGAGGGAGAGGGCAACAAGAAAATATTTGGCCTACAGGGTAAATCCCAAACTCCACAACAGGGCTTACAACTGCCCCGTATGGCTTCTTGTTTTCCTCTTTTCCCTTAACCCCACATCCTCATGTCACAGAATTGTCTCCCCATCCCCCATTGTTCATCGGTGGAGATTCATTGCCTTTCAAAACTCAGTCTTTCCTGAACAATCTCCTTGGCACCACATGCTCCATCAGGCCCTGACCATATTTTAAGCACAGCACCTGAAATGCTTTATTGCTCCTATTTATTTCCAGCTTGTATGTCTTTTTTGGCTGTGAACACCTTGGGATAGGGTGGTGATTTATTGGTCTTTGGATCTCAGGTTTGCCAGAATTAGCAAATAAAAATACAAGGTGCAAATAAAAAAA
Organism: Eumetopias jubatus; assembly: GCF_037043125.1. Classification (NCBI taxonomy): domain Eukaryota; kingdom Metazoa; phylum Chordata; class Mammalia; order Carnivora; family Otariidae; genus Eumetopias; species Eumetopias jubatus. The sequence continues at coordinate 101,135,265 of NW_028274809.1, read as the reverse complement.
TACATTTTTTAGTTTAAGTATGTCCTCTAGGACATACTTATTTGGGACATAGTTACACTATGAAATTATTTGTTGTGTATATGAAATTCAAATTTAACTGGGATTCTGTATTTTAATTGGCAACCCTATTGCATCCCCCAGGTACTCAGGTGCTGTCATGGTGGAGGTGTTTAATGATTATCTTTAGAATGAACGTCTGAATAAATAGGCCAGGTAGCAGCTATAAAGCTCCCCCCCCACCCCTCAAAGCAGAGAAATGTAAGGACTGATCTTTAAATATGATGTTATTAAGGGGAAATTTGGCACGACTGTGTGTGTTTGTGTTTCCAGCTCTGTCCACTGACTGGGCCTAGAAGCAATCAGCAATGACTCCCTAGTAACCATGAACACCCTAGTGCCCATATCTTGGTTTCTAAATACCATTACCATTCCTCTCTAAAAGTTCTATGGAGAAATAGCTGGCACAAAGGCAGCCTGGAACATCTTCCTTTGTCAGAAAAACAAAGGAGAACTTAAAGATTAATTGGGTCATGTTTAAGGGCACAGGACTGATCTGGAGGGGGCTTCAATGCACCAATGTGACAATTTGAACATCAAAAAGGACGTCAGAAGTAAATATTAACACATTGAAAAAAATGAATGCATTTATAGGGATGTGTGTGTGTGTGAGAGAGAGAGAGAGAGACAGAGAGATAGAGAGAGAGAGAGAGATTGAGAGTCGCTGGTACCCCAATGCAAGCTAATAAATATGGAAGGAATAGTAGAATGAGAAAATCACCATTTTGTAACCAGAAATATAGTAACTGATTCAGGCGAATATAATCCAGGATGATAAAAGAATTTGATTAAAGATCATCAGACAACAGGAGATTCACCTAAGCCTAAATGATCACCCCGCAGACTGTTTATAAATCCAAGGGGAATGTGAATGGTTACAATGGCAGGGTCTCGCAGCCCTCCTCTAACCAAGCAATCAAACATCATCGGAGGATCCTGAAAGTATGTATCTTCTGATGTGAGACAATTAGAAATACCAGTACTTAGGTAATATTCTTGGCAAAGATGCCTAACCAGCATCTAATCATGAGAAACAATCAAGCAAATCCAGATGTGGGAAATGTTCTAGAACAACTGGCTTGAAATCTCTACAGATATCAGTGCCATAAAAGACAAAGACCAGCGGAAGAGATGTTCCAGAGTAAATGACGTTAAAGGGGCATAGCTGCAAAAGGATGTGGCTTGGGGTGGATGGGGGGGTGGGCAGAGAAAAGCTACAAAGACATTTTGGGAATGCTAGGAAAAAATTGAAACCAACATTATTGAATTAATGTGCAATTTTCTTACATGTGAGTGCTGTGTGGTGGGTCTGGAGAAGAAGATTCTTACTCATGCCTAAGGACTAGGGCTGCATGTGGGTGATGTCTGCGACTTAATTTCAAATGGTTCAGAGAGAGAGAATGAATCTAGGTGAAGGGTTTTAAAACATTAAAAATCAACAAGGCCCACAGAAAATGTGGGGCATGGGGATATTTGGAGAAGAAAAGATCCGGAAACTGAAGAAAGGCAGGGATGGAGAAAGGGAGGGCAGAGCATTTATGAACTGGCAAACAGTCTACGGGGAGGGAATGGTCCTACACTCTCTCTCCCTCCTTCCCCAGAACATTCCCCCACCCCCGTTCCGGCAAAGCCCCCACTTCTGGCTTTGAGGTATGCTATGACCTATCCCTGGCTAGAGTGGACCTGAACAATTGATTGATGAAGATAAAGTTCCTGTGATAAATGTGGCCCTTCCGAGCAGACCTCAGTCTCTCCAAGCATCACATTGCCCTTCAATATCTTTATTAAAACATGTATAACACACACAAACATGCAAGCATAATCCAACATCCCCCCGCACCCCTCCCCTTCTAGCAACTGCCAGGCCCATCAGATGATGCAATGCACCATCTGAGCAATGATTTCTTTCAAGACAATAATTACAAAACACTTAGCGGTATTTCCAAATGATTATACATTTTACTTAAATATTTGTCTTTTTGAAATTTGACTTATAATCTATAAGTAATTAGTTATTAGCCCAGCTACCAGGGTGACAGGCAGGTTCCTTAATTTTCTATGCAGTCGACAGGTTTTAACTCTGAAATTATTCTAGTCACGGCACACTTCAAAGGTCTAAATGAAAAAAAAAGTTAAATGCCTTAATATCTTTGAGATTTGCAAAGATATTTGAGGATTTGCTGAGGGATTCAGTGTAGGATGAAGAAAGTGTTTTGTTAGCAGGGAGACTAACTTGCATCTCCAATTTGAAAGAAAATGTGAAATCCAAATGCACAAAGATTATTTAGATGAGAGCGCACTGAACAATCATTGTTCTCGCTCTGCATTCTGAGCGGCTGAGTCCTACGTTACACTGGTTCGGGGGAAAGAGGGGTGGGCATGCTTTCCCACTTCTGCAAGGGTAACCACGTTTCCACAAGTATAAAATGCAAACTGGCAAACCCTCATTATAAGGTGTGTAAACTATAATTGAAACTCAAACTCCCTCCTGGACAAACACACCCTCCAGGTACATTTGCACGCCCACCGGTATGCTGGGCTGGGTCACCCTTCGACCTTCCTGCTCGGCCTGGCCCACGTGAGGCTTCCGGGGTCTGTCCCCTCTCCCACACCACCAGTGCTTTCCCCTGTCACACCCGGCACATCTTCTGTGCTCCTCTGTCCAACAGTTCAACTCCTCTTGGCACAAAGCTCATGTTTCTCCCCCGTGCCCCATGACACTGTCCCCGAAGGCCTGGCCCAATGCCAGAGGCACAGGAAGTCCTGAATGCAGATTTAACTTGTTGACTGCATTCAACTTGGCTGATGTTCCTTTGAAATTACCTTTTGGCCAATATCCAATTGTTCACTGCCATTGGACACCCATCTTATAAAAGCCAAATATAGTTGACCCTTGAATAACACTGGTTTCAACTGCATGGATCCGCTTATAAGCAGATTTTTAAAATAAATACAGTATGGTACTGTCGATGTATTTTCTCTTATGATTTTTTTAAAAAGATTTTATTTATTTATTTGAGAGAGAGGGAGTAAGAGAGAGCATGGGGGAGGGTCAAAGGGAGAAGCAGACTCCCTGCCCAGCAGGGAGCCCGATGTGGGACTCGATCCTGAGACTCCAGGATCATGACCTGAGCCAAAGGCAGTTGCTTAGCCAACTGAGCCACCCAGGTGCCCTCTCTTACGATTTTCTTAGTAACATTTTGTTTTCTCTAGCTTACTTTATTGTAAGAATACAGCATATAGTACACATAACACACAAAATATGTGTTAACTATTTATTGGTAAGGCTTCTGGTCAATAATAGGCTATTCGTAGTCAAGTTTTGGAGAGCCAAAGTTATACAGGGATTTTTGACTGCAAAAGGGGTCGGTGCCCCTAACCCCTGTGTTGTTTTTGGAATGACAGTCAGCTGGCCCGGTCACCCTCCCAAGCACCTGCCAGGGCACCTGGATGCAGCAGGGACTCTGTTCTCCCCTACAGACAGGTGGTGCCTGGAGGGAGCTGGGGCCTCATGTGAGCGGACTTTCCTGGTCAACCCCAGCTTCACCATTCTGTTCTACAGCAAGGACGTGGGGATAGGATTTTCTGGCTGTTAACTCACCTCCAGCCCATAGCAGGCACATTACAGTTCTAACAGGCTCTTTAGGAGAAAGCTCCCATGGGACTTCCTATGACTCCAACCACCACAAGAGGATTCTTTTAAAGTCCCAGTTCAGGTGGGAGCAGGAAACGGCTTCATAGGCCCAGGATTCAGTACCTTTCAGCACCATGACTTTCTTTCAATACCCACCCCAACCTTTCCTCCACTCCTCCTACTAAAAGGACAAGTCCAAATGCCTCTGAAAAATGCACTTGGTTTTCTGTTATTTCAGCCAGGAGCCCAGGTCCTTGACATCAGAGAGTGGGAGGAAATGAAGGGACTCAAGTCGTATGGTTTGGTGTATGTGAATCAGAGGGTGCAAAGGGCTCCTGAGCCTATCCAAGGATGTAGAGACAGAAGTTTCATTCCCCTGAGCCCTTTTTGCTTCCTGGCTTGGTTGAACACAGCCCCATCACTCAGGATGCTCAGGGTGAGCACTGAGCAGTCCTCTCCCCCACTCCTCTCCAGAGTGGGCCAGCCTACCAATCTCTCCCTCCTGCTTTTGAACTTACTGGCAATTCTCAATGTGCAGCATCGGCTCCCTGTGACCTGGCCTCCAGCTTTCATCTCAGCTTTGTGGTCCTGGTCACTGCTCCTCAGGACACGAGTTCACATCTATGTTTTCCAGACTGGGTAGGATGAGCACTTGAAACCTCAGACTAGTCCAGGCCTCAGCAAAGCTGTGACCTCAGGGGGGTGCTTCTTCCTTTAATCAGATCTTCCTTTTCTGCCCAGAGCTCTTCCCTGACCCTACTCCCCCTTCCTATCCCACTGAACTCAAACCCTCCTCATCTCCCTACCAGAACAGCTCTCTGGAGAGATCCAGATACCCTCATCTATATTCTGAGGCAAGCCAGTGTCACCTGTCCCGGGGATTGACTCTAAATCTGGTCCCTAGCTGCAGAATAGTCCTAAGGAGCAGGAGGAGGCTGGCTGTGCTATGGCTGGTCACCTTCTGGTTGTGTGGGCCTCAGGCAGTCAACGCAGGAGTGAAATTAAAAGCACTTAACAGCTAAGCACATGCTTGGCCCTCCCAAGAATCAGCAGGCAGATTAGAGACAGGACTCCCTAGTGTCTCCCATTAGCTGTGTGATTTGCAAGGCTGACTGAGCTATGATATTTGTTAATCCATTTAACATTTGTTAATCTGTGGAGAACCAACTACGTGCCATACAGGGTCTAGCCTAAGGGAATGGAGCGGATGAGCACACGAAATCCCTACCATCATAGAGCTTGTATTCTAGTGAGGTAGACAGTCAATAAATGAGGAAGACAATTAAAAATATGGCTCATGACAAAGAGATGAAGGGGAAAGAGCAGTTAGGAGGCTACTGCCATGATCCAGAGGGAAGATAATGATACCTTGGGCCAAGGTGCGTGGTGGCAAAGGTGACAAGTGCTTGTATTCTGGATACGTGGTAAAGGTAGAACACATGGGATTTGCTGGTAGACCAGATACAGGGTATGAGAGAAAGAAAGGAATCAAGAACCAGAACAATGGAGTCCTACTGACTGAGATGAGGAAGGCTACAGGAGGAGCAGATTTGGGGGTGACTGTGGATGAACAGGGGGCGATATTCAATTATGTATTCATCCATTTGTCCACTACTTATCGGGCTTGGCAGTGTGCTAAGGCTGGTGGTTGAAGGTGAGTGATGAGTGACATGGTCCTTCAACTCATGACCCTAACAACCCAGTTGTGATGAGGAGCCTTAATCCAATAATCATAAAACAAATGCATAAATATCAGCTACTGAGAGGTCAACACAGGAGAAGAATGCAGGAAATCTAACTTAGTCGGGAGGGGGATGCTGGTTAGGGGAGATGGAGATCAAGGGGTGATATGAAGGATGAGTACGAGTTAACCTGGTGATAGGGCTGATGTGAGAGGAATACTCCAGTAAGAACAGTGTGTACAAAGGCCCTGCGATTAAAGGAAGTGTGGGGCACAGGAGTTTTGGGGAAGAGTAGAATGTACATAGTGTCTGAAGCATAGCAGTAAGAGAGAGCATGGTGGGAGAAGGTACTGGAGAGTTTGACGGGGCCAGGTCATGCAGGGGTTTGCAGGCCACATGCAGGTAATTTGTCATTATTTTAAAAGTAATGAGAGTTCATTAAAGTGCTTTAAACAGAGTGAGAAGCTGGTCCAATTTACATTTTGGAAGATCACTCTGGCTGCAGAGGGGAGACTAGATCAGGGAGGACCCTAGAAATGGAGAGCCAGGAGGAGGGGATCATGAAACCCAGGAGAGGGGTGGTGGAAGAGTAGAGGGAAATGGACAGATTGGCAAGATATTTAGAAGTTATGAAAACCCACAGCACTTTTCAATAGCCTGGTATAAAGGATGAAGACAGAAAATAACAGAGCTGTAATTTTTAATTATGAATATAAAAAGAATGCAGGAGATGACATTCAGGGTCCTTTACTATTATTAAACAAATAGTTGCCTGTTCTTAGTGAGAAATGGAGCTCATTTCCTTAGCTGTGTTGTCTGATACTGGTTCCTGGAATAAAATCGCTGGGCCTAAAATTCTGTATATCATGCTTGGGATATCTTGGGTAGAGTCATCTAAATCCAGTGTCAGAGCCAGGAAAGGGGTGGGATGGAGGGAGGAGGTATGAAAAGTACAACATGTAGAGGCAGACATGCCTGGGCCTACATCTCAGTACCACCACCTGCTAATTGTATGATGTTGGCAATATTCATCCAGTCTGAGCCTCAGTGCCCTTGCCTATAAAATGACAATAATAGCATAGCACTAATCTTATAAGACTGTTGGTGATGATTACATGAACTAGCACACGCAAAGTGAATACCCAGGACTTGACACATAATAAATAAATAAAGGGGTACACATTATTATTATTCATAAATAGGCTACGGTTTATGAGAGCACTTTAGCACCTTGGTTTACAATCTACTTATATCAGTTAGCTAATGTTGTACAAAAAACTGCCCCAAAACTCAGGTGCTTAAAACAACAATCATTCACTCTCACTCTTGCTTCTGTGGAAGAGCTGGGATTCTGCTGATCCAAGTTGGGCTCAACGGGGTGAGTATAAGATCTGGGTCCAGCTCTGCTCCAGAGGGCCTGGGCCTGTGATTATCACTGCAGCTGCAGAAGCACAGGAAGACAAGCTCAAATGTGCAAACATGTTTTAAGCCCCTGCATGCATCATGCTCACTAATTAATGTCTCTTTGGAGAAGCAAGTCACATGGCCAAACCCAAATCCCGGGAGTAGAGAAATCTACCTCACCTCTAATGGGAGCAAAACCACATGACAAAAGGTATGGTTATAAGGAAGATGAAGAATTAGACACATCAATTACTCCATGTGTCACGTCACTCTTCAATGCCTCCTGCCTTTCCATGAAGAATCATTTGGGATCATCAAGGCATAGAAAAATGGCTGCTGAGACCAAACTCCGTTTTCCATTCCCAGTTTCTTCCATCTCTTTCTTCCTACTCCTTAATCTTTTTCAAGGCTGTGCCTTCATATTCTTTGAAGAAGTATCAGTCAAGCTTCTTTGATGGCAAACGACAGAAAACAACTCTGGCCAGTTGTATCAAAAAGGAAATTGAATGACGGGTTGTCATGCAGCTCACAAAAACTGGCAGGTACTTGGAGAACCAGGTTGGGAACAGAATAGATCACAGGACAGCTCTGGGAGCCCAGGCAGTAGAACCTGATCAGTTCCCCTTTCTAGGCACTGATGTTGTGTTGAGGGAGCTCTAGGGGGGATCTTTCCATCACAGTCTCTTTGTGCTCAGAAGTCAAAGTCCTGACAGAGAGAGGCCCATCTCTTGGTTAGGGCAGGGAGGGCATCACGGTTTACAGCTGGTCAAGACTGACCATGATGAGGTTATGGAATGACCCAAAACAATCATTGTCCTCTTTGTCAGGCTTTGTAGCCAATGGGTGTAGCAGAAAGAGCCCTGGAGTACAGGCAGCAGGCCAGATTCTATCCCCTGCTCTGCCCCCAACTTGCTAAGAATACGGAATCCAAGGTGGATTCGTTCTTCTTTAGCAAACACTTGTATGGTGCTTACAATGTCCCAGACACTGTTCTAAGAACTTGGCAAGTATTAATTCAGCAGTCCTTGACTTCAAGTTGTTAAGGCATACCTGACCTCATAGCTTAGTTGTAGGGATTAAATGAACAACATGTGTGTAACATCTATCACAACTCTGGCATGCAGAAAATGCTCATATGTGGATTACCTTCCCTGAGCCCTCTCCCACTTCCATCCTTCCAGAGGGTTCTATGAGAGAGGAGGAAGCCCGAGGTTTCAGGTATCGCTCTAAGCTTCCGATCTTGACATTAGCAACAGTGCCCCCTCCAACAGCACCACCTAACTGTCCACCAGAACCCAAGAAGAGGTATGGGATATCATAAGACGCTGGGCATCTTCAGAGTGAACTGGTGTGTGACCTCAGGATGCCTTGTTATCGCCGACTTTGATATTTCTCTTTTCCCTTTTTTAAAAAAAATTATTTATTTGAGAGAGAGAGAGAGAGAGAGAGAGTGAGCACAAGTGGGCAGAGGGTCAGAGGAAGAGGGAGAAACGGACTCATTGCGGAGCAGGGAGCCCGATGCGGGACTCGATCCCAAGGACTCTGGGATCGTGACCTGAGCCGAAGGCAGACACTTAACTGACTGAGCCACCCAGGAGCCTGCGACTTTGATATTTCTGATGCCAGGGAATTGTTGACTTCATTTTCTATGCTCTTAGGAGTACTGTATTCCACTGTGATGATGGAAATATTCTCTATCTGTGCTGTCCAATATGGTAGCCAGTAGTCACCTGTGGCTACTGAGCACCCGAAATGTGGTTAGTTTAACGGGGAACTGAATTTGTATTTAAATGTAATCGTTTAAATTTGTGGCTAGTGGCTATCAAACGGAGAGTGCAGCTAGAGTTTTCGATGCTATGGAGCTCCCTAAGGGACCCCGACACCTGGAGTAGGGTGGCAGGCTGGTTATTTAGAGAAGGACTTGATGTCTCACTTTCCATCCCTAGGAGGCAGCTCGAGAAGAGTTCCTGCCCTGACAATCTCTGAGCCCTGGCTTCTGCTTACCTCTCCACCTAGCTTTTCTTACTTCCCAGTGACAACCCCAGGCAGCTGACTGATGCCTTGGGCAGGAATCATCCTGCTTCAGTCCTGCTCAGGCTTCTCACAATAAACAGACCCAAAGGTTAATGGAGGTGAGATAAATGGGAGACACTTGGAGAAGAATTAATTAATCTGGGGTTTCAGTTGCCCCAGAGTGACTCATCCCTTCAGAACCACCTGTGTCCTGGCTGATTTCAGAGGTTGCATTCTACAAAAGAAGAACAACAAAAATTCTGTATATACTAATAATAATATTTAGAATCATAGAATGTCAAAGCTGGAGGGAACCTTCAAGAGCACTGGCTCAATATCCTTATTTTATGAAGGGGGATACTGACATCTAGGGTGGGCAGCCTGCGAGACTGGCTCTAGTCCTGCAGGATGGAGTGTGGCAAAGGAGGCTGTTTTGCTCTTGCGTCCAAGCTGATGAAGCCAGAGTGTGGGTCCCCCAGGATCCCAAAGAACTAAGCCAGGGTTGTAACCAGAGAAGAGCATCCAAGGTGGGTCATCTGAGCAGGGTGTGGGGAGCGGAGTTGGGAAGCCCAGGGAGACAGAGCTGGGGAGGAAGAGGTAAGCCACAGAAGTATGGACCCACTTTCTGGACAATTAGCAGAGTCATCTCCAGGGCTGTCTTGGTCTATTCAGGCCGCTATAACAAAAATACCACACACTGGGTGGCTTAACCAACAGACATTTGTTTCGCACAGTTCTGGAGGTTGGGAAGTCCAAGATGAAGACACCAGCAGACTGGGTGTCTGGTAAAGACTCATTTCCTGGCTCTCAGAAGGCAATCTTTTCTCTGTGTCTCCGCATGGTGGAAGGAGATGAGGGAGCACTCTGGGTCCCTTTTATATGGACAGTGTCCCATTTATGAGGCTCTACCCTCATGACCTAATTCCCTCCCACATGTCCCCCCTCTGAACACCATCCCCTTGGATGTTTCTCCATATGAAAGTGGGAGGGCACACACATTCAATCTATAAGAGGGACCCACAGTGAAACTTTTCTGGTGGCTAAGGGCCCGTTTCTTGAGCAACCGGGACCCATTTTGAGAACCCAAGGCGGGACACAGGATAAAACATAATAGGACTTTGCCCCACTTGCCAGTGGCAGTGCCCCAAGGCTCATTCCCAACTTTTTCTGCCTATCTCTGCAGTGCTTCCAAGACCATGTCACCCTAGCAAAATAGGCCACACATTTTGAAACTGCTTCCCCATCTAGAGCTGTGTTTGACAGTATATATAATTATAATAATAGGTGTTATTTATTGAGCCCTTCTTACGAAGGGCCAGGCATAGTGCTGATGGTTTCACAAGCCATTATGCCAGTTGATTCCCATGACAACCCTGTCAAGTAGACTTTCTTCTACCCATGTTACAGATGAGGAAACTGACTTAGGAAGACCGAACAACTTATCCCAGGTTAACACAGCTCGTAGGTGGCAGAAAAAAAATTTGAGCTCAGGTCTGTCTAACTTCAGAAGCCTGTCCTCTTGTAAGCCTGCGAGTATAGCAGGACAGGCTCCCTGGCTCCATTCGACAGACTTGAAAATTGAAAGGTCGAGTGGCAGCCTGGGGACACAATGCTGCGTAGCAGCACAGAGGACTCTCAGTGCGGAGTGCTCTGTGCTTCCTTCAAAGACCACGTTTTCCCTGGTCGGGAGTCATTTTCTCTTGTGACCAGGTGACTTCACAATTTATTTCATTTGGCAGGCAGGGAGGGGGTCTCCCCCATGGTAGTCTCAAGTGCCACCTGGACAGTGAATATTGATTTGGGGAGTCAGGAGCGTGGTCTCATTTCTGAGTCATTTCTGAAGGCACACCACTTCCTGAGTGGCATCCCCATTTAAGTTACGGTGCCTTGTCCTTTTGGCCAGCTCCGTGTGTGTGAAGGGAGGCAGGGCTCCCAGCAGACTGCAGGGAAAGGTTAGGAGCTCCACACAGCATCCTCGATGAATGTTGGGGGCCTGCTCCACCAAACACGTGTCTAAGCAAAGAGCACTCCTGCCTGATTAATAGGCACACGCTTTGCCTTGATGGGGGCTGGGCCCACGGAAGGGGCTGTTAATCATCTCTCCTCAGTGTCCTGGAAGGGAGAACAAGCTCCCAGAGGCAGGGCTGCCATGTCTTAGACACCCAGGGGGGCCACGCCAGAACCTCCTGTCCAGGATACTCCCCAACGCCCCTGGGAGGACTAGGAGTACCTTAACTGGTGGCTTGTTCCCCGCCCCTGTCACTGTGTGGCTCTTTCTGGTCCCTTCGGAGATAGCAGCTCAGCTGTCACCCGTGGGGGGTGACTTCTGCCCTTGGGGTCGGGGAAGGAAGTGACGAGAAGCTGAATATGCCTTGGGGGCTGGAGTTCCACTGAGGCCAGAGGACTTCACCCTCTTTTCCAAAGGAATAAAGAGAGATGATACTGTCTTTGGTTTGTTTTCATTGTTGTGGTAAAATACGTATAACGTAAAATTTACCATTAGTGACATTTAGTACATTCACAATGCTGGGCAGCCATGACCTCTAGATGCAAGACGTTTTCATCAACCCAAAAGGAAAGACATAAACGGTTGCTCTCCATTTCTTCCCATGCGCCCCAGGCCCTGGCTACCACCAATCGCTTTCTGTCTCTATGGATTTGTCTAGTCTGGACATTTCCTATGAATGGAGTCATACAATATATGGCCTTTTGTGTCTGGCCTCTTTCACTTGGTGTAATATTTTCCAGTTCCATCCATGTCAGTAGTTCATTCCCTTTTTATGGTTGAATACTATTCCACTATTCCATTGTGTGGATAAAGTAAATTTTATTTATCTGTTCAGTTGTTAATGAAGCTTGGGTTGTTTCTACCTTGTGGCTTTTATAAATAATATTGCTATGAACATTTGTGTAAAGAAATAACACTGTTTTATCTGTTTGAAGCCAATCCAGTTAGTTCTGTACGGTAGCTGCTAGCCACATGTGAATATTTAAATTTAAGTTAATTAAAGTTAAATAAAATTGAAACTTCAGTTCTCTAGTTGGACTGATCACATTCCAACCACTCAAAGGCACATGTGGCTAGCAGTTACCATATTGAATAGCACAGATGCAGGGCATTTTCACCAACACAGAAACAGAAAGTTCTATTGGTAAACCTCTATCTAATATGTACAATTGAAAATGACCAAAGGAGGTCAGTGGGTACAAATTTCCAGTTATAAAATAAACAAGTCATGGTGATATAATATGCAGCCCAGTGACTAGAGTTGCTAATACTATATTTCCTGTTTGAAAGTAGCTTTACTCCCACAACTCCTCCTGAATGGAACTATCACGGCATAGGTTCCCTCAATCATGCCTGCTGCCTCAAACCTGGGCTCCTTCTCAGTGTCTGAGGCTGTCCACTTCCGGAAGAGCAGGGAGACAATGCAGTGGTTGCGACAGAGTTGGTGATGTTTCTCGGGGGCTTGAGGGGAGAGGACCTGCCTGGGTCACCAGGCCAGCCTCCTGGCGGGAGGGAAAGTGGGTGAACAGCCCTGACCCAGCACTGCTTAGTCAAGCGGGCACAGGCAGGAAAGCAACCAAGAAGCAACTCACCTGCTTCCTGGTGTGGGGCAGTCTCAGGCACCCCACAGGGGGCCCCAAATGGGCTTTTAAGCATCTGGGGGGAGCACAGCCTTCTGGAAGAGTGGATGCACTCAGGGAAAGATTGACAGACCCCTTATGGCAAGCCCCTGGCCCTCCCCCAGAGGACGGACAGGAAAAGCAGCCATGTGGGTAATAGGAGTGCGGCTTGGGCAAGTCTGGGCCAAGGCGTGGAGAGATGGTGGCCCTGTGGACCTTTCCACCTGAAAACAGCCCCCACCCCCATCTTCCACCCCGGGAGGCCACAGGCCACAGGAGAAACCCAGGCTGCTGGTGGTCTGCGGCCAGCCCTGTCTGGGCCTCGAGAATTCAAACAATTCGCTCTCTTCTTGGAATTCCATTTTTCTCACGTATGTAATAGAGATCAGGGATGCATGAGATCATTGGTTTCAAGCTCTTTTTTTTTTTCCAGTCAAGGAATTCTTTAGTTAAATGGAGTCTTACAAAGAATAAAACAACTCTCATGAAGTATAAAGCAAAAAAGAATAAAGCAAAGCTGCTCTGGCTAAAGATGGCGGTGGTGATGGTGATGCCGAGGGGTGCCCAGGGCTCAAGCACTGCACCCCAGCCACACCTGACTTCTTGCCCCTGCGATTTTCCAGCTCTAAGCGCCCAGGATTTTAAAATAACATTTGCTTTCCTACCAGTTTTGTGGGGGAGATTTTAGAGTCAGAGAAACCCTGGGTTCAAATCCCTGTTCTTTCTTTTAGTACTTTGTAATTTGGAACAAGTGACATACCTAGTTTACCCTTACTTTCTTAATCCGTAAAGTGTATCAGTATTACTCACTCTCCAGGGATCTTAGGAGGTTAAAATGCTCCTGCATGGAATCTGACAACAGCAGATGCCCTTCCTGTGTGTCCTGCCTTCCCCCCTGTGCAGGTTGGCTTCGTATCTCGTCTCCCCTGGCCTCCCCCAAGACCTTATCCAGGCTCTGTCCTGTGCAATTATGGGCCAGGCACTATGCTGGGTAGTCGGTAGTGGGGACTTGAAGATAAATAAGACAGCGCCAATGACTTCATGGAACTCACAGACCAGAAACTGATAATTACCACACAGACGTTTTAAGGAAATGGGTATGTTCAAATCTAGATGCAGGACTTCATATTTATTATGATTAATGTTCATTTTATAGCTCTGGGCTAAATCTTCTGGCTTGTTTTGAATCTTATTTCTGTCTTCAAACATAATAGTTATCTCATCTTTCTTTCCTTTATCTGCAAGTATAACCAACATAGTTTCTGTATCTTTCCAATATCATGACCAAGATGGTGACAAGAACTAGAACCAGAGCAAGAACAGAGTTCTCGATCTTCCTCCCAAATTAATTCTAATGTGTGCATCAACTCTGTGGTTGTTCAGCTGGTTCAAAAGTCATCTTTCCCTTCCATGCACACTCTTACACCGTTTTATTTTATAATACTTGGTAATAAATTTAATTTTAAATGCACACTCATAATTTTACATGCATGCATAAATATAATGGTTTCATAGACACAGGTATCACCATACATGCACATTATCTATTTTTTTGGTCAATGTTCTACACTAATCTTATATACTTTATCTTGTTTTATTAATAATAACTCAAGAATCCCTCTCACAAAGATGGCGCTGAAGGTGAAGGAAGCCCCTGCTCCTCCCAAAGCCGAAGCCAAAGCAGAGGATTTGAAGGCCAAGAAAGCAGTGCTGAAAGGCGTCCACAGTCACACACACACAAAAAAAGAGATTGGCACGTCACTTATATTCCAATGACCCAAGACACTGCGTCTCCGAAGGCAGCCCAAATATCCTTGAAAGAACGCCCCCAGGAGAAACAAGCTTGATCCCTATGTCATCATCATCAAATTCCCCCTAACTGCTGAGTCAACCATGAAGAAAATAGAAGACAACAACACACCTGTGTTTATTGTGTAGGTCAAGGCCAACAAGCACCAGATCAAACAGGCTGTGAAGAAGCTCTATGACATTGACACGGCCAAGGTCAACACCTTGATCAGGCCTGATGGAGAGAAGAAGGCATATGTTCAACTGCTTCCTGACTATGATGCTTTGGATATTGCCAACAAAATTGGGATCATCTAAACTGAGTACAGCTGGCTAACTCTAAATATAAATATTTCACCCCCCCAAAAAAATAGTAACTCATGAAAATCACTCCCAACTTGGAGCTTCAACTCATAGGTCACCTGTCATAGCTCTAATGCACCCAGCTAAATGCTTGCATAGCAGGCTGTCATATGAAAAATGTGCCATAATTTATTCATCTATTCCTAATTGATAGGAATTTCTTTTTTTTCTATATAAGCAATAAATATTCTTATATATATGTGCACATATACAGGTGCTTTTATTTCTATGCGATAAACTCTGAGAAATGAGACTGTTCCTAATTTTAATATCTTAATTTTAATAGATGCCGCCAGATCACTTTCCAAAATGACTGTCATAAATCATATTTCCACACAGAAACCAGCAGAAGGCATTTCCAGTGTTTTAGTTTTTGCGTACCTGATAGTTATAAAGTGACTGCTCATTGGTAATTCTTTTACTGAAGTATAATTGACATATAACATTGTATTAGTCTTAGGTGTACAACATAATGATTCAATACTTGTATATATTGCAAAATGATCACTACAATAAGTCTAGTTAACATCGGTCACCATATAAAGTAACAAAATTTTTTGTGTGTGTGATGAGAACTTGTAAGATCTACTCTTTTAGAAACTTTCAAATATGCAGTATCATCTTTTGAACTATAGTCACCATGCTGTATGTCACCATTGCTACTTTAATTTACATTTCCCCAACTGCTTCAGAATTTACATATATTTAATGTTTGTTGATCATTTAAATCTGCTCTCCAGCAGATTACTGTCTTCTTAGTTTCTTTACTTACTTTTCTATCAGTTCTTTGTCCAGTTTTTGTCAATTATATAATCTCTTTACATATTATAGATTTAACCCTATCTATTGCATTGCAAATATTTCCCAAATCTATTTGTGTGTATGGACTTAATTTTTAGTATCTCTTGCTATACTTAAGTTTTTAGTTGCTCTGCTCGCTTTTAAAACTTCTTGTTTTCTAGGGGCATCTGGGTGGCATAGTCAGTTGAGTCTTCGACTCTTGGTTTCGGCTCACATAGTGATCTCAGGATTGTGAGATTGAGCTCTGCATTCGGCTCTGTGCTCAGCAGAGAGTCTGCTTGAGATTCTCTCTCCCTCTCCTGCCCCTCCTGCTCATGCTCTCTCTCTCTAAAATAAATAAATAAATCTTAAAAAAAAAAACCTTCTGGTTTTCTAGCATCAATCTGGATGGTCTCCTTGTCTCTAGATTAAAGATGTAGGCTCTTGGATGTAATTTTTATTTTTTTCACATTTTAAATCATTAAGTCATCTGAAATTTATTTGTTTATATTTCTCACAAATTGGTGATTTGCATTCATTTACTGTTTTATTTCTCACTTATTTTATAGCCTATTTCTGGATTTTCCATTCTGTTTCACAGACCTATTTATTTACATTTATGGAAAATTTGTTTATAGGAACTTTATAGCATGTTGTGATATTTGGTAGGGCAAGTGCTCACTCTGTTTCTTTTTTAAAAAAAATCAAATATATATATATATATATACATATAAATATATTTGGTCTCAGACATTTTTTTAAAAATATAAAGCACAAGACCCTTTTATCCAGTTCAAATAGGATTTGTCCTATTAGGATTCAAATGGGAATTACACTGTATTTACAGATACCAACTCTGGAAAAATCAAGTTGGCATGATACCAAGTCTCTCCATCTGAAAATAGGTTATCTGTCTCCATTTGTTCAGATCTTACTTTATATTCTTTGATAAAATCTTATAATTTTCTTCACATGGGTCTTGTGCTTTTCTTATTAACCTCATTCTTTAGCATTTTCTAGTTTGTGTATGGAACACTTTTTTTAATTTTCATTTGTCATATACATTGCTGGAATAGAAACCATTGATTTTTGTATATTTACCTTATATCCTGCTACCTTGCCAAATTCTCTTATACACTTTGGTAAGTTTTTCTAATTAGAGTCTATTGAACTTTCTAGAAATTCAATAATCCACTCAGCATAAAAAGAGGGCATTTTATCTTATCTTTTCTAATGTTTATAGCATATTTTGGCTCATTTCATTTATCAGAAAGAAATACTTGAGTAATTATAATGAGAGCAAGCATTTCTGTTTAGTTACTGACTTCTAATCTAAATATTTTTAGGCACTTGGCATTTAGAGTAATAATTGCTTTTATTTTTTGTTATATTTGTGTAACCTAATATTTGTTACATTTATTATAATTAAGTCATGATTATATTCATATTTCAGTAATTTCTTTTACCATTTGACTTAGGTTTTAATTAGAAATGGCTTCCGACTTAATATCAAGTGTTCTTTAAGCATTTACTGATGGCATCACATAATTTTCCGTTCATGTATTGATATGCTGGATAATATTAATAAATTTCCAGATATGGAGCTAGTCTGCATTCCCTGAATAAACCCTAATTCAGTTTAGCCTATTTTTCTTTTGAAGCATCTTTAGAGGCTACTCACTTATAGTTTAGATTGACTCTTCCCATCTATAGACATATGTGAGATTGGCCTATGCCTTCTATAAAATAATCTCCTTTTCGGTTTTTGGTATTAAAGTTGTGCTGTCTTCATAAAATAAATCAAGAGAGCTCTCCATCTTTTCATAGGGCCAGGAGTGGGTTATCTGACACTGACCTGGTGTGTCAGTATCAGATAAAAATCAGCTGTGACCTTATTGGGTCCTGATTATTTACTAAGTCATAGTTCTCATGTTCGTAATTCTTCTACCATAATTGCTGTTCAAGTGTTCTTCTTCTACTGGTGTCATTTTTGGTAATTTGTATTTTCTAGGAAATCATCCACTTCTAAATTTTTAAATTGTTACCAAAAAGTTGCATATATTAATTTCTTGTATTTTAATTTCTCTTGCATTTGTGTTTTTGCTTACTTTCACATTACTAATCTCTTTCTTCTTTAATCAAATTTGTGAAAACATATTTCATGTTATTGTTGTTTTCCAAGTACTTGACCTTAGATTTATTTTCACTCTCTCTTATTTGAAATGTTTCCTATTTCTTTAGTTTCAACTTTTGTCTTGGCATGTTTCCTATTCTAGTTTTTAAAAACATCTTTTATCTGTTTTAATTTCTTGAATTCTGAACTGTCTTAATATTAATTTTAAATAATTAAGGCATTTAAAACTATTAATTTTTATTAATATGGCTTTTTCTGACCCATGGGTTATGTATAAAGTGTTCTTTTAGTTGACTTCTTCAGAAGTTGTACTATCCCTTTTGATTTCTCTCTCAGTCTAAGGATTTTCTAAGATTATATATTTTAATTTCTAAGTAGTTAAGATTTTTGGCCAGTTTTTATTATCTGCCTCTAATTTTATTAGGATATGATTAGAGAATATGGCCTCTATTTTATAGCTATATAATCTCTACTTTTTGAATATTCAAAACATTTCTTTTGGGGAAAGAACAGGATCAATATTTTATATAGTTTGTGAACATAGAATAAGTATATTCTTTATACAAAGCAATTATAAATTTTATATATAGTCAAGATT
The DNA here is from genome assembly GCF_037043125.1 of Eumetopias jubatus. NCBI lineage: Eukaryota > Metazoa > Chordata > Mammalia > Carnivora > Otariidae > Eumetopias > Eumetopias jubatus. The sequence goes on along the minus strand of NW_028274809.1, from coordinate 101,117,185 downwards.
ATTGGGCTTTTAAAATTATATATGTCCATATTTAATTTAATTAGGTATGAAATATTCTAATGGAATTGTATTGAAATCTTTGTGTATAATTTTATTTTTAAAAGATTTTATTTATTTATTTTCGTATTTATTTATTTATCTGAGAGAGAGAGAGAAAGAAAGAGTGAGCAGGTGCATGTGGAGGGGTGGGGGGAGGCAGATGGAGAGGGACAAGCAGACTCCAGGCCTGCACAGAACCCCACATGGGGCTTGATCTCATGATTTCATGTCCCTGAGATCACCACCTGAGTCAAAACCAAGAGTCTGCTGCTTAACTGACTGAGCTATCCAGGCATCCCTGTGTATAATTTTAAAAATCAAGTTCTTTTTACATTTTGAAAGCTTAGCTTTATATGTTTAGCTGATACATTGTTTTGTGCATACAATTTATGAAATATCTTCATATTCACCACTTGAGTTATTCAGTGTCCCTTTTTGTCCTGTTTAGTGTTTAACCTTAAATTCTACTTTGTCTAATATTGAATATTGTTGCCACTCTTGCTTTTTATTCATTTGCATTTGCCTGGCATTCTTCTTCCCATTCCTTTTATTTGAATCTTTCATTGTCAATTTCTTTTAAGTGTATTTATTTAAACAGTGTACAAATGTTTTTGGCTTTTAACCCTCTCTGATAAACTCTGTCTTTTAAAGACATAATTCAGTTTATTCCCAAATGATTTGAAAACTTATATTCCTGCTTTTTCTTCCCTTTCATGTTGCTTTGTAGTTGTGATTTATCTATATTTTCACTGGTTTGATCAAACTGTTACTCATCTTATTTTTCCCTTTGTTAATTTATACATTCTTCTAATAAAACTGTTACATTCTATTAACATTTTCTGTTACTTTCCTTGTACTCATAATCATTTATTTTTGTATTCTCCTTCTCCTTCTTCCTCTTCCTCCTCTCCTTCTTCCTCTTCCTCTTCCTCTTCCTCTTCTTCTTCTTCTTCTTCTTCTTCTTCTTCTTCTTCTTCTTCTTCTTCTTCTTCTTCTTCTTTCTCCTTCTCCTTCTCCTTCTCCTTCTCCTTCTCCTTCTTCTTCGTAAGATACTATTTTACCAAGCAAGACATTCTATTTTCACATTGCCTTCCCCTCATTGTTACCCTATGACATAAAACCGTTAGAATTACCTTCAATGACCCATGCTCCATTTCTCCTTCCCCTTCAGCTTCCCTTCTCCCAATCCTGGAAGAGATATTTGGAATGTCTCTTACTTCTGTCCCCAATCACTGCCCCTGCTGACCTGGTGTTGCTCAGATAGTTTAGTACTTTTACGTCTAGATATTGTTAGAATTTCCCTTGAAATTTCCTCTTTTCATTTTCCAGATTCTGAATTTAAGATTTATATATTTCACATTTCCTAGAACCCATTATTATCCATCCAGGAATTTTCTCCTGTTTTGTTTGTTTTGTTTTTTAATTTAGTGATTATCTTTTTGCTTTGTGATCCCTTTTTGTTTTCTTCTGGATCCCCAACACTTGCATGTCAGGTTTCCTGTTTCCATCCTCCAGCTCTCTAGACTTTTCATTGTTTTCATCTCTTTAGATTTTGCTCTGTGCATTAGTGTGTATTTTCACTTGACTCTCAAGGCCACTAATTCACGTCTCAACAGTGTCATCTTTTCCTTTGTTTCACTTGCCACACTGGAAGGTTGGAAAAAACCACATTTCAGCTTCAGAAAGTCTTTTTGTGTGTGTTTGCTCCTTTTGATTGCCAAGAAGTGCTCTGTTTTTCTGTTTAGTCTCAGAGATAAGGAATTTGAAAGCTGACATAGCCAAGAGAAAATAAAATACAAGAGAATAATATGTGTAACTTTTGAGCAACGATTGTAAACTCTAGAAGAAATGGATCATTTCATAGCAACTAAATTTTCAAAATTGACCACAGAAGAAATGGAACACTTGAAAAGAGCAATTATCATAGAAGAAAGTGATTAGATTGTATACCTGAAATTAATATTATACTGTATGTTAACTGGAATTTAAATAAAAACTTAAAAAAATTTTTCTTCAGGCAACATCTTCTGTTAAAATATTTTCAACAGCAACAACAACAACAAGAAAAAGAAAAGAAAAAGAAAATGATTAGAGATGTACCATTTAGTAAATAACCAGGGTCCAATGAGACTACAGCTGGGTTTTTATCTAACATTTAGGGATCAAGGGAGGAGCTCTCCTTGGCTAGGTGTGCATTTTTTTCTGATAGGCCATCCTCCCTGGGCCCCCTTAGTGGAGGCACAGGTGGGATTCCCCAGCAAAGAGACTGAGATGGAGAGCAGCCTGCTGGTCTATTAGGGGAGTTCTCTTGGGCTCGTCCCCAGAGAAGAGGGAAAGAAGCAGGACTGGGAAGAGGAGAAGTTGAGCTGTGATGGGCAGTCTCCACAGAGCTGGATTTAACGAAGAGCTCTAAAGTATGACCCTTCAGGTTTGTCCAGAGCTGAGGTGAGGGGTTAAGATTTTATACTCCTGCACCCTGTCAGGTATTCAGTGTTATCTGTCCTGGAAAGTGGGTGTGACCTTGGATGTGCCAATGCAATTCCCAAAGAGGGCTGGCTGGCAGTTGAGTGCTCTCTGCCTACAGGTCTCTCAGAAGCTCAAGAAGGGAGAGGGAGGGAGGGCAGGGGAGGGAAGGCAGAAGAAGATCTTCATTCTTATAGGGGAGTCTAGGTGACACACTACAGCATCCACTACAGATGCGCCATTGTTTTTCTTTGTGACCCCTCTGAGTTTCTGTCTTTTATTGGAATATCACAAGCTCTGGATTGGTGGTTGGTGAGTAATCCCCTCACTGTGAGTCACTGTTGCTGCAGCAAGCAAGATGACCATCCCTTTGAGGTGTGTGGAGGACATCCCCTGATCTCTCCTTTTCTCTCAGCCACCAGAGCATGGAGAACTCAGTCCACTTATTCAGCACTCTCTTGACCAAGAAGATGGGGGGGAAGGGAGGGATGGCATATCCCCTGGTCCCCTGAGGGACGGATTTCTGCAGGTAAGCTCCTCTCATGGCCTGCTGCTTTACGATGCCTACCATCCTCATCATCCTTTATCCTGGAGGAGAAAGTCCTATATCAGTTTCCTTGACTGTGATCCCCATGGTGCCCAGGACTTTCCACAGGCCACCACAGGTCCCAGCTACTGTTTGACCTGGGAGAGTCAAATTGATGAGAGCTGAGAGTGAAGAGGAAGGGGGCTGTGGAGAGGCTACATTTTCCTTGAAGTACCTTCCTCTTCTCTTTTCTCACCTTGTCCATGAGAACCGTGTAAAATATTTTGCTAGTTGTGTAGCTGAAATCACCCTGCTAACTCAGCAGCCAGTGGTCAGTGGGTACTTGGCTGGAGGCAAAAAAGAAATAAATGCACTCCTTTTGGAAGTGAAGGAAAAGTTTAATCAGTCACCAGACTGGTCCTTAATTGCATGTACATCCCTAGACTAGGATCCTTGGGGATCTCTGAAAGGAAAAATTAGCAAGCTCCGGGAGACGGTGTTCTCTGTGTATACTTCCATCCAAAGAGATCAGTGTTTATGTATTTAAGTAAAGCCTTATGTCTTATACATGAGTGTGAGCAGGTGGAAATGTTTACTCGGCCTGAATCCCTGGTTGCAGATCTCTCTATGATCCAGGCCCTTTGAAATTCAAAGATATTCATGAGGCTGAAACATAGATGCTCTTTATTAAGACCAAAAACGCTGTCTAAAAAAATAACTCACAAGGCCATATATATGTTTGGAAATAGATGTGTTAATTGAAGTGTCCCTATGGGAGCCAGGAGTTGGTAACTCCTGGGAAGGGCTGCTCCAGCACCCATAGTTAGGGCAAGGGCTAAACACTTGCCAGCAGTCCCAACTGTGCCATCTCCACCGAGTGGAAAGAAGAAGAACCGCGAGAGGCGTGGAAGGCAGAGCCGTGGGTGCATGGGGAGCTCTGTCTGAGTGCAGATGTTGGAAGGAGACAGACAAAAGGCAGGGTCGCAGCCAAGGACAAATGCTAAAGCACGCTCCGGGGCGGTAGGAGCAATGTCAGGGAAACTCTAGTATCAAATGAGCTGAGGTTTGGAAGGAAGAAAGTCAAGGACAAGAGAAAATTAATTCCCTTTTTAATTTTGCTTGGACCTGGGAAGAAATGGATTGGGTGCTCTCTGGGGGCTGCTGGGGTGGTCTGCCCCAGGTGTCAGCTTCCCCTAGCTGGAGGGAGGCAGGTGTGTGACAGGCTGCACTGGTCACAGGGCACAGAGGGAACGCATAATCACCCATGCCTCCTTCACTCTTTTCCTGAGGGTTTTCACAGGAGTAGGAAGGATGAAGGACTTGATGCAGGAGAGGAAGCCCAGGAAAAGTGGAGAGATGGAGAGGGTACAGTCAGCTATGACAGGGCGGGGAGGTGGGGAGGAGCCCACCTGCTGGCTAGCCCGGCCAGAGCCTCCCAGACATTTAAGTCATTCAAGTCCTGGGCTCACACAGCTGTATTTCAAACAGGAAAAGAACTTGATAATATGACCTCAAAGAATCCACTGTTTGGAATCTCTCAAGACAGAAAAGATGAGAGAGAGAGAGAGAGAGAGAGAGTCAACCCACCAACAAGGGAGGTGCTGATGTGCAAAACTGGAAAACAAAACAGTCCATTTCCAAATACAAAGCTGAAAGCCATTGACCTTGGTGTTAATGCCTGGAAAACCCTTCAAGTGCAGTGGTTGAGTAGTCCGTTTGTAAGTGCTTAAGGAAGAGCCTGGTGAGAGCTCATGAAGTACGCCAGATATAGGTGATTGTGTTTGCAAAGGGCGAGTCTGGCTGATGATGGTGCCTGAACTTCTGGAAAGCATTTCTCAGTCTCTCAGGGTAGCCTAGTCCATAACACAGAAGCATGTGGGCTGCACGGCAGGAGGAGGATTTGTGGGGGATGCCGAAGACATGCCCCAAAAGAGTGTTGCTGAGTGCAAGGGTCTCCTGCAGTCTACCACCAAGATCTGTTTTTAGCCAGGCTCTGCTTTACTTACTAGGCAGAGAGGTAAACACAGTGATTATAGCAGTTTTGGACTTGAATGAACTTTCCACACCTGGCTCGGTCACTTAACAGGTGTGTGACCAAAAAAACTTACTTCATTTTTGTGAACTTCGATTTCCCCATCTGCCAAGTGGGAGATAATTCTACCCTTACCTACAAAATTATACATACACACATATATGCATATAAAAGCCTATGTGTATATATACATAGATAAATATAAGTTATATATATATATGAACACTGATATGTCTATAAATACATATAACACATGTGCTTAGCACAGCTATGGGATGTTGTGCCTCCTGGACCAGTGGTTGTTGGGTGGTAGTTGTTTGAGCACACTAGCACCTCTTCTTCCAGGTGGCAGGGGCAGGAGCTTATGTCCTTGAAGGGCAGGTTGGGGTGGCCCCAGGGCCCAAATGGATGAGAACAATAAGGACTTTATGAAAGGGGAAAATTTAAGGTTGGAATAATTCTAAAAGAAAATAATAAATCCCGAGCAGATTTGCTAAATGAGAACGATTGTGGCACTCTGACCAGAGGGAAATTTAGGAGTTAGTGCAGCAATTACAACCCTCCCAGAGTTATAGGGCGCACCTGAGAGTCTTTAACCAATGCCCTGTAGCCGAAAGAGTAATTCACCAGACTGGGCTGTACATCTAAAGAGAACCCTGCTTCAGACCAAATTGTTTTTTTCTTCCAAATTAAAAGGCAATTTACATCCCTAAATCACAAGCTGCTGAGCTGTCCCCAACATCACTATGCAAATCTTATTCTATAGGCAGATAGAGTGAAACAGCAGTAAAAAAAAAATCACTGCTCCATACACTTAAACCTTTTCTGCTTTTCTGCTCGCTCGCTCTCTCTCTCTCTGCCGAGGGCAGAGCAGAGTGCACGCCCCCACCTCCACTGCTTCCGGAGTCCGGAGGTATCTGCCCCTCGCACTCAGTCTATTCACTGGCTGAGCATCTGCCGAGTGTGGGACAAAGTCCTGGCCCCCATCTGAACTGTCAGCTTAGTATGGGAAGCAGAGAGCTAATCGAGTCCCAGGCGTTCAGCTGGATCCCAAGGAAGAATTACAAGATATTAAAATAAAATGGGAGAAATGAATAGCTATATAGCATCTATTATGCATGATGGGCTCTCAAGTGGCAATTCTCACAAAAGAAAGCCCACTCATTATCAATATCCCCATGTTATCAGTGCAGATACCAAGTATCAGTGAGGTAAGAATTGCCACTTGAGACTTGGCTCTGATTTGTGCAAAGTGGCTTATGTGCCCACCCTCTGGACCTTCGTTGTGGTACCGTGATTGGCAAGCGGTGGTGAACCGGAACTCTAAAGCAGTGTGTGTGTGTGTGTGTGTGTGTGTGTGTGTGTGTGTGTGTGTGTGTGCGCGCGCGGGCGTTCAGAGGGGTATAGTCAGAAGAGAGGAAAGCTAGGCTGACAAAAGACACAAAGGTGTCCATACGGACTACTGGGGTTGGATTTGTGTTGGGCCATTCTGTTGTTTTCAAATGTGTGGTCTAATGAATCACCCAGGAAAGCTTGCTAAAATGCAGCTTCATAGGCCTGACCTCATCCCTAGAGCCCCAGACTCCTGGGGGTGGGTCCTAGGAGTCTGCCTGTTTAGCAAGCCTCAGAAGGAGCAGATGGATATCTCAACAGTTCAGGGATAAAGGGACTAAGACACGTCTCACCCATATCTTTCATGTCATCCTAAGGGGTCTTTATGTAGCGCAAAGCCCAGTGGCTTTCAAACCAGGACATCTTGCAGGTACCACCTCTAAGAACATTCTTCCATTCACTCTACACCAATTGTCCACCTACTACCTGCCAGACACTGTGCTAGGTGCCTCGACATACATGAGACATAATGACATAATTCCGGACTTTGGGGAATCTACCGAGGGCAGGAATTAAGTGTGTTGATTTCTGAACCTTCCCAGAGAGCCTAGGCATGTGTTATTCACAGATCAAATTCTCAGTAATTGAGAAGGAGAACGAATGAATGCATGGAGTTTGTAGGACCACCATGCTTTCCTTAAAGATCCACAAAACACAGGGATGCCATAAAGAACTTAAAGAAAAACCTAGGAAATTGTGAAGACTGGCACACTATTGAAATATGTATAGGGTGACTTATCAGTTGGTTGAGGTTATTGTCTCCATGTGTGAGCATCTAGAGTTCACCTGAGGCCAGTCAGGTGCTGCTGACCGAGGGCTGGCGGGCAGCTGGGCCTGGAGGGGGCCGGAGTGGTGCCCCCATCACAGATCTTACTCTGGGGCTCTGGTCTCTATGACCAATAAAACCCATCTGCTAGGAGCCAGTTGCCTGTTAAACAGGACATTTCATCCCCCTCCCTCCTGTTCACTTACAGCCTACAGCTCATCATGAGGTGGAAGAGAGAGGGCTTTTAAAACCAGTATGTTTTAGGGGTGCCTGGGTGGCTCAGTCAGTTGGGCGTCTGCCTTCGGCTCAGGTCATGATCTTGGGGTCCTGGGATCCAGTCCCGCATCGGGCTCCTTGCTCAGCAGGGAGCCTGCTTCTCCCTCTCCCTCTGCACTCCGCCTGTCCCGCTCATGCTCTGTCTCTCACTTTCTCTCTCCCTCAAATAAATAAATAAAAAACTCAACACGTTTTATTATCCTCTTTGGCCAAGAGAAGCCAGGAGGGAGCAAGCTGGAGGGGAGGGGAGGAGGGGAGGCAGTTGTCTGTCACCGGAGCTGGGTGTGAGCCGCCTGGGGGTGGGACCCAGTGACTTCATGTTCAGCTCTGCACATAGTGTCAGCCCCATAGCTGGCACCCCAGAAATGCTGGCTGAATGTGCGGCCGGCAGTCCTGCCCCCTGATGGGGCAGCCAACCTGCCTGGCCAGTCCGGACCTCCCTGCCTGGAAACAAACACCGGCAACCCTTGCCCGCCACCACCGCCACCACCATGGGTGCCCTGAAACACCCGCCTGCCCCCCAGCCCTTGCTGCACTCCAGGGATCTGCCCAGTTCTGGTGAGAAGATTAAAGACCCTGCAGCCATGGGCACTCCCTTGGGCGGCCTTTCTGGAGCCCCCTGGCTTTCTGCTTGCTTCGGGGCCTTTGGCTTTGCATCCCGGTCTCTGCCATTCTCCCCAGTGGGAGCTGATCCTCACTGATTATCCAGGACCTGGTGTCCGCCCCCCCCCCCCCCCCGCCCCCTGCAACCAGTCCCCTCACGTATAATGCCGCAGCCCCTCCGGCAGCTTGGAAGGTGCTGCCCGGGTCCAGGCTGCATGTGGGACCTTGTGCCTTCTCTGCAGCCTGATGAGCACAGCCTGAGCATCCACCAGCACCCCGATGTCTCCCACCTGCCTGGGCCCCAGCCCAGGCCAGGGGCTGCAGAGTTTCCGGACAACAAGGTGACGGAGATGAGCTTCCTTGGGGGACCTTGGAATCTCTTTGGGAGACCAAGTCTAGGCACAGCCAAGCCACCGGAGAGCCACGCAGAGCAGTTTGTATAGCAGGTGGCCGAGGGCTGGAGCAACAGGCCTGCAAGGGCCCTGTGGGAGCCTGGGTGAGAGTGGGTGCCAGGGGAAGAGGAAACTCCATGGGGAGGCGGGAGGGTGGTATTGGAGCTGGGCCAGGGGCCTTGGCAGTCTCAGGAGGCCGGTGACAGGTCACATTCCACCACCCACCCCACGCTTATGGCCCCTGGTGCTGCAGGTGCTGCTTCCCACTGCCAAGCCTTTGCACATTTGTCTTCTCCCCAGCTGTGCCTTTCCTCCTGGAATTCCTTCTCTGCGAAGCTGGAGGACCAGGAGCACGAATCACCCCTTCCTGTAACCGCCCCCCCCCCCGCAAGTCCTTATGCCTCTGCCATTGCTGCCCAGACTTCACCCGGCTTCTCCATCCCTCCACAGGGCCCTCCCTGAGGCCAGGCCACAGCTTACTTATTCATCTGTGACCCCCAGTGCCCAGTGCGAGGCTGGCACACAGGAGGGGCCAACAAGGCAGCTTGATCAAACTGAGTTGCTGGCCATGCCCCGCCCGCGGTCCCTCCCTGCTGCAAATGTCCCCATGCCAGTCCTCTCCCCTTGCTGCCCTGCCTCTGGGCTCCTCCCTGCTCTCCTGGGACCCACCTGGGGCAGAGTGACCTTCGGCATTGGACCTGGCTCTGCCACGTACACCCAGTGACACCTCAGCATTTGGGCCTTGGGTTCCTCCATGTCCGTCAGTCAGAATGAGATCCCTGCACAGAGTTGATACAAAGCTCAGGAGGCCCAGGGCCTGGGAGTTTCTCCCCCCGGTGCCTGGCTCCCCTCCCTGGCCCCTGTCTTGCTCCTGCATCTCCCGCCCAACTCCTTCCAGCCTGCCTACGAATCGCTGACACCTCTCTGGGGCCCAGGTGAGCCATCCAGGGCCTGGTGGGGCTGGCCCAGACTGGCGAAGCTTCCTTAACAGGATGCTTTGACATACTTGGTCAATAGGAGGCACTTGACCCATGTATGTTGTGGCTGGAGGAAGAGGGTCTGCCCTGCTGCAGATGTTCCAACCCCATGGAGACATGACAGACCTGTCCCGCTGAAGACGGGGGAGTGTGACAGTTGGCCGCACAGGTACTGGGTCATACCCTGCTTGGGCTACCTCCTCAGCTTGAGGCTTCTGGCAGGTCAGTCTACCTCTCTGAGCCTCAGACTTGCCAGGTAGAAGAAAATGAAAACTGATGTGCCAACCGTCCTCAAAGAGGGTGATGTGAAGATGAAATGAAATTAATGCTAACAACGTGTTTAGCATGGTGCAGGGAACATGGGAAGCATGAAATGAATTATATAAATTAGTAAATATGTGCATTTTCACAGCTGTGCCGAGCCCAAAGAACAGAACGATCCTTAGGGTGTATGGGGCCCCAGGAAAATATTTGATTAAAAATGTGTTATCAAATCCATGCGGAGTCTAATGATTTATTGATGAAGGCTTAGGATAATGGGCAGAGACAAGGAACTTAATTGTTTGTCGGCCTATCAGCGCTCGGGAAGATTCTTCAGAGAGCCCCGGCACTGCCTCTCCCTGTTCAGGTCCAGGAAGCATCGCTTTGTATTCTTTATTGACAAGAGCGCATTCCTGGCTAATTTCATAGCTCCCACTGCAAGGAACAGGTGGTAACACCATTTAAACTCACAATGCCGTAGCTTTCCAGAGCCTGGAAGGCAGTGAAGCCGGGTTCGGCTCCCAGGCTGTGCGGTTCCCCAGAGTCATTTACTTAACGCTGGTGGCCACCAGTGCTCATGAAGCCGCATCAGCAGGGTGCCGTTCATGAGCACCGACTCCACGGACCTGTGGTCGCTGTTGCACTTTGTTACTGATGACCACACATGTACAAGATCTGCCCTTGGACTGTGGGGAATCGGGGCCAGTGATTCATTTTCCGGTCATGTTAAACTTGCCACTTGGAATGTTGTCGCACAAACCCACAACACGACTTCCACCCACGTCTTTTCTTGAACTCTTTAGGCCATAAGGACAGTACCCCTAGAATGTGATGGCTCTCACACCACCATAGGCAAGGCGGCGTGGGGGGAGCTGGCAGACCTCACCAACAGCGTCCATCCCCTCTCTAGCCCCTCTTTAGAGGGCCGGGGGGAGCATGGTGTCCCCACCCCCATCGCCATAAGAGACTGTGTCATGGCATTCTCCAAAGCCCTCAGAGGAGATAGGCATGGCCTCCCTCCCTGGGCCCACAATGGTGGCTCAAACCCAAGGCTCTGTGGTGGACTGTGGGTAGCTCAGAGCCCCTAGATTTATCCTCTGTCTGGCATGAATGAGAGTTAGCCCAAATCAGCATATCAGTACATTCTAGGGGCCCCAGCTCATGCATCCAGTGAAAGGAATAGCATGCCAGCTAGCGGCGGCCATCAGCTCCTCAGACCACTCTCCTGGGACTATGGCCTGGCCGTGGGGCTCTGGGATGATCCCCTAGGCATGGGTCCTGAAGCTCTTTCAGATGCTTTGCAGACCCCATGCAAAGAGTAGAGGGTCTGAGAGCATCTGGAAGGGGAGAAACAGAGCCAGAGGCTCCTGCCAGTCTAGGTCTAGAATACGGGTGCCCCACACAGAGGCTCTGCCAGCCCTTTGGGTGTCAGGTCCTAAAGGGACCTAAAGGGACTTAAGAAAATTTCAAGGAGGGGGCTTCTGGAAGCTGGAACCTATGCAGGCCCTGGTTTGGGTCTGGGGTGCCAGCCTGAGCAGAACTCCCAGCCCCAGCTGGCCCCGGGTACCCAAAAGAGATTCAGAGAATTTCAAGAAAGGCACCCCAAATGGGGCCCCCTGAGGCACAGGGCCAGGGAAGAGGTCTGCTTGCCTAGGCCTAAGGAAGCTACTTCCCCCTCAAAATTAATAATAACCAGTGAATGAGATTTTAAATCTAAGGGTCATGGAAAACTGGACCACATAAGAAGTTCTGGGCTCTGCGCAGCCTTCACCCTGACTGCTGTGGGCTTGGCTGGGGTGGCGATGGCTCACGTCCCCCAGGGAGGTTGCTCTTTGCAGATTGGAACTCAACAGGCTGGCGCTTCTCCCCCAGCCTTGCCTTCCTGCGCCAGGGCCGGGGCACCCAACCTGGTTGCACACTGGGGTGTCTTGGTGATGTTCCCAGACCTGTGCCAGATTAGTTAAATCCGAATCTCTGGGGGCTTCGCACTCAGGGGATGGATAGAGGGAGGGAATGAGAACAGCAAGGTCTTTGAGCACAGCAGACTTGAGTTCAAATCCTAATTCCTCGACCTCTATGCTGTGTGACTTTGAGCAAGTTAATTAACCTCTCTGAGATTCTGCTCTCTCCTGTGTAAACCGGGTATTTAGGCCTCATAGGACTATCATGAGTTCAGTCACCGAGACCATGGACTTCGGGCAGTTATGTTCTGTGCTTTACTGGCTGTGTGAACGTGGGTGATTATCTAACCTCTCTTAAACCTTCATTACTCCTTTTTAAACGGGCATAATAATATTCCCCACCACCACCACTCAGGGCTGTGGAGAGAGGATAGGATCAAGTATTTTAAATTCTAACATAGTACCTGGCACATTCTAAGGAATTAAAAAAAAAAAAAGATTATTCTCTTGCCTATGGAAACTGCCTCTAAGTGGATGATCCCAATCCCCCACCCAGCTTCTGGCTGTCTTCACTTCCCTGTCGCTTTCCTGTCCGCCTCCCCCCACCCCCCACCCTGACAACACACACCTCATCAATCCTTCTCTCCCCTAACTGCTCCAGTCATATTAATCTTCCTTGTTCGGTCTTATCCCTGAGCCTTTGCTCCTGTCAGGTGCAACGGAATGATCTCCCCTCTCCTCTCTGCCAAACTAGGATGAGCACCTCATTCACGCCTTTGTCAAATTAGAATGTTCTCCGTGGCAAAAAAAACCACAAAAACAAAAACAAAAAAACAAACCAGGAATGAAGGAAAAGGACAAACCAAGGGAATACATTTACATATTCATATCCAGGCAATAGGAAAAGCTCTTACAAATTAGTGAAAAAGAATAATAACTCAATTAAAAAAAAGAAAGAGGGACCCAACCCCTAGGCAGTTTACAAAGAGGGAAGTACAAATGGTCAATAAACATATGAAAAGAAGCTCGGGACTCCCTCGTCATTAAAAACGCACATCAGAACAATGAGATGCCATTTTTCACAATTATCTCGGCAAAATAATGATGACAATCCAGTCAGGCAAGGGGATGGGGAGGAAGACACAGCCAGTACCTACTGAAACTAGTACAGCCTGTTTGCCTGGCAGTTTGACAACCTGACCAAGATTTTCAAAGCTTATCCTCTTTGAGAGCATAATGCCGCTGCTCAGAGCTGTTTTATAGTTGTAATTGCTAATGCCCCTCTGTTCATTCAACAACTCTGTTGTAAACTCTGTCTGCAGGCATGGTCCTCAGCGTTGGGATGCAAAGAGAGGAGAGTAATACAGCTACGCCCCAATTCGTTTCTTCCTGCTGCTGTAACTTCAACCAGCGTGGTTTTGGCACCTTACAGTTCTGCTGGTCTTCTAGAAGCCCCACGGTCAAGGTGTCGGCAGGGCTGTATTCCTCCTGGAGGCTCTAGGGGAGAATGCATTTCCTTGTCTTGTCCTGCTTCTAGAGGCCACCCGCCCACCTTCGCTCATGGCTCCTGATCCTTTCCCTGACCCTTGACCTTCCTGCCTTCCTCTTACAAGGACACTGATTACATTTAGGGCCCACCTGGATAATGCGGAACGCTCTCCCCATCTCCAGATCTTTAACACAACTGCATCTGCAGAGTCCTTTCTGCCACCTAAGGTAGCGTACTCACAGGTCCTGGGGATTATGATGTGGACGTCTTTGGGGGTCCTTGTTCTGCCAACCACACAGTCTCATGGAGTTAACATTCTGGTGCTGAAACACAAAGATATTCATGGCAGCATTATTTGTAACAGCAGAGAACTTGAAAAGCCTAACTGATCATTAATAGCAGACTCTGTAAATTGGTTATGATGCCTCCATTTAGTGGAGTCCCAGGCTGCCAAACATCTGAAGGAGCTAGAGCTGTTTGTAGTCACAGGGATCCATCTCACAGACACTTTGCTGAGTGAAAAACTGACTGCAGGGCAGGATGAAGAGTTAGCTGACAATTGTGTGGAAAGAAAAGTACATATCCTTTGATATGCATAGAATGTATTTGGAAAGAGACACAAGAGACTGTTAAGCGGAGCAGACAGGATGGGGGGGTGTTGAGTTAGGGTGAGCCTCTTAATATATCTTGTGGTATTGCTTTCCTTTTTCACAATTTGTAAAAACAACTTTTCAATTAAAAAAGGAATCTAGCTAAGGGAAGGATAGAAATTAGACCGTCAGTATCTTAGCAGCAATCCCCATCACTTCCCAAAAGATGTTCCCCCAATTCTCTCCCGACATGCCCTACCCTCCAGGGCAGCCTGGAGCAGCCAGGAATTGGTCTGCCCAAACTTGAAGCAGCAGATGCACCTGTCCCAGGAGGGCTGGCTACAGGGCCCAGGCAGCCGGCAGACCACAGAGGTGGGGCCAGAAGGGAAGTGAAGGGTGGGCCGGAGAACCGCCAGGTATTTGTTCATTCATTCATTCGCTCGTTCATTCTTTCGTTCATTCATTCAACAAATATGGGCAGGAAGCCACTGTGTGCAGGGCTGGGAGGGAGAGCTTGGAATCATGCCCGGGGGATGATGGCACTCACGGGGCCTCAGCTCTTCAAGTGCCCATCTCACTTCAGACCCACGTGCCCTGGTACTGGGAAGTCTGGGTACCTGGGTACTCTGTCTCATCCTGGCCTGGAGTTTTGCCCCAGGCATTGAGGAAGTCAGATGTGAATTTTATTTTATTTTATTAAATTTTATTTATTTATTTGTCAGAGAGGGAGAGAGAGCACAAGCAGGGGGAGTGGCAGGCAGAAGAGGAAGCAGGCTCCCTGCTGAACAGGGAGCCCCCAATGTGGGACTCGATTCCAGGACCCTGGGATAGTGACCTGAGCCAAAGACAGACACTTAACTGACTGAGCCACCCATAAGCCCCCAGATGTGAATTTTAGAAACCCTTTGGGCTGCAGAGGGATACAGAGGGGCCATAAGAGGCAAGAGCTGAGACAGGGGACAAGCTGGAGGCTGGTTCAGGGAAAGGAGGACAAAGGTCTGGATTAAGACAGTGGCTGCTGGGAAGAGGGGAAGGGTCTGAGGGAAGAGGGAAGGGTCTGACTTGGGGATAGGCTGAAAGGACTGGGGGAGCTGTGGGGAGCCCCTTTGTCTCCTTCCTGAGAGACTGCACAGAGAACAGCCTCCTCCTCTCGAGAAGGAGCATGAAGGGGGCAACGGTCCTAATGCGAGGCTGTGCAGGCGAAGGCACTTGTGGGGCACCCAGAGGATACTGACACTGCCGGGGTGGGCCAGCGACCAGCAGCAGTGCTGACCGGAGGGACAGAGAAATAGCAGTGTGGGGAGGGGAGGGACCGTGCTGCCTCGGGCTGCTGGTCGTGTACAGAGCCCTGCTCCTGTTCACCTTACATCCGTGGAAATAGCAAAGTCTTCTAAGATGTTTTCATTCAAGCTTTATTGAAGAATGAGAAAACACACACAACACTTGCTTTTTTCTCTCCTCTTCTTCATCTGCTTTCGAGATGGCTTTGGGAGAAAGCAGATGGAATTGGGGTAACCACCCCCAGCCACCTCTTGGCATCATTCCTATCGGGGAATAGATGGACAGTGAAGCAAGAAGAGGATGAATGTCAGTTTTGAAGGGTCAAACAGAAGAGAAAGGAGCTGGGGAGGAAGGCTGAAGGGTGTCAGGGAGACAGTGGGGTGAGGCTCCAAAAAAGGTTAAGAAAATGAAGGGGAGACAATGTTTCAAAAAGCACATAATGCATTTTGAACTTACAAAACTTTTTTTTTTTGGAAAGGAGGTAATGGTAAGACTCAGATACCTCCCCATCTCTCTCTCTCTCTCTTTCATCTATTCATCCGTCCATCTATCTATCCATCCATCCATCTATCCATCTATCTATCATCCATCTATCCATCCATCCATCTATCTATCCATCCATCTATCTATCCATCCATCTATCTATTCATCCATCTATCTATCCATCCATCCATCTATCCATCCGTCCATCTATCTACCCATCCATCCCTCTATCTATCTGTCCATCCATCTATCTATCTGTCCATCCATCTATCTATCCATCCATCTATCTATTCATCCATCTATCTATCTACCCATCCATCTATCCATCCGTCCATCTATCTACCCATCCATCCATCCATCTATCTGTCCATCCATCTATCTATCCGTCCATCCATCTATCCACCCATCCATCTATCCAACCATCTATCTATCCATCCATCTATCTATCCATCCATCCATCTATCTATCCATCCATCCATCTATCTACCCAACCATCTATCTATCTATCCATCCGTCTATCCATCCATCCATCTATCCATCCATCTATCTATCCATCCATCCATCTATCTATCCATCCACCTATCCATCCATCTATCCATCCATCTATCTATTCATCCATCTATCTATCCATCCATCCATCTATCCATCCGTCCATCTATCTACCCATCCATCCATCTATCTATCTGTCCATCCATCTATCCGTCCGTCCATCTATCCATCCATCCATCTATCCATCCATCTATCTATCCATCCATCTATCCATCCATCCATCTATCTATCCATCCATCCATCTATCTATCCATCTATCCATCCATCCATCTATCTATCCATCCATCTATCCATCTATCCATCCATCCATCTATCCATCCATCTATCCATCCATCCATCTATCTATCCATCCATCCATCTATCTATCCATCCATCCATCTATCTACCCATCCATCCATCTATCCATCCATCTACCTATCCATCCATCTACCTATCCATCCATCTATCTATCCATCCATCCATCTATCCATCCATCCATCCATCCATCCATCCATCCATCTAATTCATAGATACTTAAGGCATTCCTACAAAGCACAAGGCATTGTGATAGAATCTTCTGGGCAATGCTGTTAAAGTACCTATACTCTAGTTGGGTGAAAATTGAAACTAGCCATAAAATATTTAAATAACGGCTTAACCCTGAAGCCACAAAGGAAATGATTGATAAATTTGACAACACACAAAAAATTAAAAGCTTTAGTACAAAAAAAATCTTCAGTACAAACTGTAAAGGTATTTGCAGTGCATATGACAGACAACACATTTCCCTAACGTACATTGAAAGAATCATTGAAAGACCCCAGATGAGCAGATGTCAACAGGAGGTTCTTAAAGATGAAAGCCAATATGAAAGCATTCTCAACTCATAATTAAAAGAATGTAATTTAAAACAGCAAGGAGACTTCAGTAATCACATATCAGATTGGCAAATATTAAAATGCTCATTTACTGCCAAGTGCCATCCAGGGTTTGGGGAAATCAGCACCCTCTTATTCCCGGTGGCGGTCAACTGGTAAACCTTTTCAGAAGCTTATTTAGGACCATGTCAGCATTTAAAACATATATCCCATTTGACTCAGCAATTCCACCACTAAATACTCAAGGTGTACCAGTAGGAATGCTCAGAGCAACACTGCTTAACGATTATAAGCTATTCTTATACCCATCAACTGGGGATGGAATAGATGAGTTATGCTGTATCTGTACTGTGGAATATCGTGTGGCCATTAAGAAGGATGAGGTATAAGTGAAAGCAGCTCAGCAGAAAACAGTGTGTCTAGAACTACATCATTATGTTGATAAAAAACATACACTGTATACTGTATATGGATAACTCTAATTTTTTTTTTGGAAGGATACATGTGAAACTAGTCACCATGTCTGTCTTAAAACAGGATATGAACGGTTACTCTGAGATAAGAAATGCAGGAGCTGGTCTTTGGATGGAAATCATGAGTCTGGCTTTTGACTGTTGAGTTTAAAGCACATTTAGGAGGAAGACAGAGGGGGGCTCCATGCAGACAGAAAGGCGCTGCTATTATCGATTTTATGTTTTCAAGTATTATTTGAACTTTTTATTATGTGCATGTATTACTTTTGTGTTATGATAGATTTTAAATAAAATTACATTGAGGCAATAATAGGGTAGCTGGCCCAGGGCCACACGTGAGAAACAGTGAATTGCTCAGCCACCAAAGGCTAGGCTAGGAGGTCTCTCTGGTCACGTTGTTTCTCTGTTTTGTGAAATCCTTATGTCACTGCATATTGTTCATGAATACCCTTAGCAAAATCCCCTGCAAGGTGCTCACGATGTTCCCCCACCACCACTAGCAGCCCCTGCCATCTTGCCCGAAGATACAACCAGGGCAGGAGTATGTTCTGAGCAACTTCCATTTCAGGTGATCCTCAAACATCAAAGTATCGTCTTGGTCAAAACCAAAATGAATCACGAATTTGGGCAACTGTGTGTGTGTGTTGTGTGTGTGTTCCAAGGTGAGTGGCACAGCTTGGTGAGCGGAAGGAGCCCTGAACTGGGGACAAGGACACTGGGTTCTAATCCAGCGCAGCAGTCACCCCAGCTGGTGTCTCAGTGCCAATCTCATGGCCTCTCCGGATCTCCCTCACTTGCCTCTCACATGAAGGAATCCAACTCAAATCATGCCCTCCAAAGATCCTCGCAGGTTAGACATTCTGGTTTTTCTACATTTCTTTCTAGACTCCAAAGCAAGCCTTGGTTATATATTCTTCCATTTCTCTACTTTACCATAGAGCCTCTGTAAGGCAGAGCTAACAGAGGGCTGGAGTGGATGGCACCCTGGGGTGGAGAGTTTGGGCTCAGAGTCAGTCACATATCCTTGGGTTTGAACCTCATTTCTGCTTCTCACCCGCTGTGCAGCCAGCAATAAGCCAATGATCTTTTCTGAGCCTTCGTTTCTCCCTGTATAGAATCCCTTCAAGGGGCGCCTGGGTGGCTCAGGGGGTTAAGCGACTGCCTTCAGCTCAGGTCATGATCCCGGGGTCCTGGGATCGAGCCCTACATCGGGATCCCTGCTCAGCAGAGAGGCTGCTTCTCCCTTTCCCTCTGCCTACCTGTGCTCTCTGTCTCTCTGTCAAATAAATAAATAAAAAATATCTTAAAAAAAAAGGAATCCCTTCAAGGTGGTGAGATAGATGACGGATGCTTCCTCTCAGGGGCCTGGTACGTAATAGGTGCCCAATAAAAACGGAAATTCTTATCATTGCACCAGAAAGTAATGATAGCAGAGCACAGAAGGCCTACTTCCTCACCTCCTTCAAGGCTTCTCAAATGCCCTTCTTCCAGGTGCCTATGTTGCCACACTTTTGACTGTAGGAGTCATGCTCTTTTGAAATTGTCTGTTGGTATCCCTAGCTCCATCACTAGACTGTGAACCCGTTGGGGCCCTAGATCATGACTTTCACCCCCAGTCCCCCGTATTTGGCACGGTGCCTGGCACTGAGAATTGTTCTCTATACCTTTGTCAGGTGAGGGTACCCACGTGTAAGCCTGTGAACACTGCAGGCTTTGGAGGGTAGTTTTGTCTCTGGCCCAAGCTTTTGTCCGGCCCACCTGTCCTAACTCTGACTGAGCTAACTCAGGAGGATTCCTGTACAGATGGGGGAAGGGGGGCTCTCTGGGCAAACTGACATAAGCACCAGGAAGGAGGCTCGTTTTCAATTAATTGCAGCCTCTTTTATCAATGACAGCAGGGGCCATAGTCAGCATCACAGAATTGCTCTAATTGCCTCTGAGAACTTTCAGCACTTCAGATGTTCCGGGAGGGCCTCCTCAGCAGGCCCAGGCAGCCCTGATGACTCCCTCCTGTCCTCACCAATTAGCTCCTCTGGGGGTTCCCTAGGTCAAATTCAAGCCTCTCTTTCCCACAGGCTGCCCTGTTCCTGAATTCTCTGTTCGGGTGAGTGGCACAGCTACACTCCTGGGCACCCCAGCCAGGAATGAGCCTGGAATCTACCCTCCACTCTTGGGCATCAAGGGCCCATCCTGTGCCCCAGGCCCCAGCTCCAGCCCTTGTCCTCTCTTAGCTAGGCTGCTGTGGCCTTGTCTGCTAAATGTGCATCCCCCTAGAACCCACTCATCCAGTTCCCTCTTCCTAGAGCAACTTTCCTCCGGCCTCTTTCCTCTGGTCAACTTCAATTATCCTCCCAGCTTAGGTGGGACTTCCGCAGGAAGCCTTCCATGAACTCCATCATCCCCCTTGAGTTCGCTGTCCCGCTCTATGTCCCTGGCCCCCATATTGGATCATCTAGTTGTGTGCTGATGGTTTTCTCTCCCCAGCTGGACTGAGAGCTCTTTGTGGGCCTAGCTGCTGTGGAGCATCTCCCTCTCCCTGCCCAAGGAGGCCTGACATTTACAATGTGCCTGGGCAGCGTTTGTTGGAATGGAATTAAACCCAGCACATTCATAGAGAAAGAGCCTAAAGAGAGAGAACACTTTCTACAAGGGAAGGGGGTCTGTCAAATGCTGGGGTATCTCCTGATGCCAGAGAGCATGAGACATAACCAGCAGCTTCAGGCCCACTAAGACCATGGATGAGCACCTGCTTGCAAGGACATTTGCTTCCCTGGTCCCCTGCTTTCTCACATCAACTGGCCACCATCAAGCAGGTCTTGGGTGGGGGCACTTTTCAGGGGCTCTGGCTCTCTGGGACTCAGACCCTACTTCTCAGACTGCACAACCATGACATAGGTTGCATGAGCCTTTCTTGGCTCTTCTCTGTCCTCATTGGCCAGTCCTTGGATGAAGCCCCTAGGTGGGGAATCCTGCAGGCACAAACTGTCAGAGATGGTGGGGGGCTTGGCAATGCTTCAGTCTCACCCTTCCTTGTCCAGACAAGGAACTGAGCACTGGAGGAGGACATGGCTGGAGGTCACAATCCAGAAGTTGACTGAGTAGACACTAGACCTTGGGTCGCCTGACTACTTTGGTGCTTTTTCTGCTACAGAATTGTCAGTTTTCCCCCAAAACTCTTCAGAAGTCCCTCCATCACACCTGCTGGAGTACCCACCTTCTCCTGCCCACATTCTTTACCCTGGGGTGTAGGTATGGGAAGGGGATGGCAGGTATAGGAGAAGAACGTGGGTTTCTGGGTCAGCTTGTGTATAGACCATCAGCTCTGCTGCATACCAGCTTGCTGTGTGGCCCTGGGCAGATAACCTAACCTCTCTGAACTTCATCTGTCTTCTCAGTAAAATGGGAGTTATAGACTCTCTGTAGAATTAATACACATAAAGAACCTCATATGATACCGGCTCAGTCAGTGCTTAATAAATGGAAGTTTCCCCACATCCTAAGGGTGCTGACCCCTAGTTCATGCCCTTTCGAAAGCATTCTGTCTAGGGCCAGCTGTAGATTGTTTATTCCTGGGGATGAGGAAGAAGGAAGGAGGAAGGAGTTTAGTGGAGGCCCAGGCCGGGCACAAATGAAAGGCATGTATTTCTTTCGAGGCAGGAAGGCTGAGACCCGGCGGCACCGCGGGCCGGGGAACCTTGGTGGGACCCGCAGCCTCTGGAGGTCAGAGCCAGAGACCGAGGCAGGCGCCCGGCAGGCTGAGCACGGCCTGCAGCGCCCCCGCGTGCCCACAGCGAGAACAACCTCCTAAACCGCCGTTGGTCTGAAGAAGCGAGCCCCCCCCCCCCCCCAGGCCTCGGGACATGAAGGGAAAGCAGGGTCCAGCCAGCGGGCCCTGAGCCAGACGCAGCCAGGTTCTGTTTGAGGGAGGTGAGAGGCCTGAAACCCACCCCTTTTCAGACTGTTCCTCTACAGCAGTCCCGCCACCACCTGCAATGGTCAGTCACTGCTCAGTGTCTACCAAATTCTCGGCCGGAGACCAGTGCGCATCAAGCACCTGCTCTGTTCTTGCTCTATTCTTCCCAGTCCCGGCCAAAAGGGCCAGAGCGCCAGAGAGGAGCTTTCATCAGCCTATCAAAGCACCGCAATAAGAACATCTAGATTAAAAACAAATGCCATTTTAACGTGTATCTTAACAAACTTGCAAATTTCTTGTGTTACCTTTTGTACGACTTTGAGTGCAATTAGTGGGGAGACACTAAACAGCTGTCTCACTTGTGTTCATTAAGGTTTTACTGTATAGATTTGGGGAGTGGGACCGAAGGAAGGAATCCCAATTGGACCCTGGGCCTGATCGGGGTTCAGAGCAAAGAACCCCACACTCCTAGGCCGGCCCAGCCCATCACTCTGTACTGAGAATATATTCACTTGTGGCTTCCGCCCTTGGACCCTGACCGCAGGGGACAGGAACTGGGTCATTAATCTTTGTGTCGGTGACTCCCTCGTAGAAGGCACAGGTGGATGTCTGGCAAGTTTCAGGAGAAAATACAAATGTGAGCCGGTGAGGTTGGAACCAGGCTGGTGGCAAGTGGAAAGGCAAGTGGAAAAGCTCAGTATTAAATACAGAGGAGCCCTCGTCAAAAACACCTCTGAACTCTCCTGGTAGGACGTTAAAGCTTTAGCAGCTTTCCCATAGACATATGAGAGCCCCCGAATTTGCTGGTTTCTCAGGAAACAGGACTTGACCAGGAGGATGAGCGGTGGCACGAGGTAGCACCCAGCAGGGCAGAAGGGGAGGCGGGGCATGAGGCTCAGCAAAGGCGTCTTCAGCAGAGTATGTGCAGGACCAACTTATCTCAGTCATTTGACATGCCTGGGGTCGAATCCGCCCTCCGCCTCTACTGGCTGTGTGACCTTGAACACGCAGCTCCTCATCTGGACGATGGTTTCAGGAATTTTTTTCTTGCAGGTTTTTTTTTTTTTAATTCAAGTAATTCAAGTATGGTTGACACACAATATCCTATTAGTGTCAGGTATACAACGTAATGATTGGACAAGTCTGTAACGCTATGCTGTCTTCACAAATGTAGCTACCATCTGTCACCGTACAACTCCATCGCAGTACTGTGGACCGTATTCCCCGTGCTGTACCATTCATCTCTGTGACTTTGTCATCCCGTAGGCAAAGCCTGTACCTCCTACCCCCCTTCACCCATTTTCCCTATCCCCTCTCACCCTGACAACCATCAATTTGTTTTGTGTATTTAGGGTCTGCCTCTTGCAGGTTGTTTTGAAGACCAAATGAGAGAATGGGTGCCTGGCACAGGGTAAGCCCTCAGTGGATGGCTGCTTGACTACCCACAACATTTCCAGAAGAGGCACCTGGTGCAGGCCTTCCCTCCCCACCCTAGAGTCGAATTCTTCTCCCTTGGCCCCCAGCAGCCCTTCCATCCCCCGCTGCTCAGGTGCTGACCTTGGTTCCTGCCTTTTGAGAGCCCGGAAGTAATCAAATGAGAAGTCCACTTATCCTTCATCTTCCTACAACCAAATGCACCGGCTTCTGCATATTCATATTTTTGCCTTTCTTCCTGCTGCCATCGAGGAGCTATTCTGCTCCCACCAATTGCTCAGAAACCCCTCTGACCTCTAGCCCTCGTAAGGACTTAGCTGCTGAAATTATGCCCTCTCTTCTGACTTACTAATTTCTCCCTCCCTACTGGGCCATTCCCATGAACATACAAACAAGATTGACTATCTCTTGTTTTAAAATATAAAGCCCTTCCCAGAACCCCCCATCTCCCTCCACTGCAGTCCCATTTCCCTTCACAGCCCATGCAGCATAGATGTTTTCTGGACCCCATGCCTCTCGTCCTCCAAGGAGCCTGCACTCCAGGACACTCAGCAACACACAGCGGCACAAAGGGGGACCAGGACTGAAAGTCTGAGCCCAGGACGGGGAAGATTCAGGATTCTTTGATGATGCATATTGTACTTTTGTTTGCTTTAAATAACAATCTCTTTTCTGCTTATAAATCTATACTCATGGAAAAATAAAAAAAAATAAAGGCCATGATAAAATTAAAATGAAATCAATCATAATCCTGCCAAAGAGAGACATTTCGCTGTTTCTTTCCAATTTTTTCCCCTAAGCATATATATTTAAAAAATTATTACATATATATATATATATATACATCTTACATACACATACATGATATATATATACACTGTGTTCCATGCACTGTGCTGAATAATGGGAGTCCATCAAGACAAACACAGTTCCTGCCCACGGAGCAGAGAAAGAGCCAGCGAACAGTTCTAAATTATGCTGAGCGCCATCTTGCTGGCTGGATCCAGGCGTTTGGGGCTCAGAGGAAAGGAGGTGGGAGCAAAGGCAGAGGGAAAGGAGGGGTTAATGGCCATAGTTTTTCTGACCAACACCAAGGATTTTTTTTTAATTGCCAATTTGACATGCAAATAAATGACCTCACTTTTTTTGCATTTCTTTTATTGAAGGTAAGGATGAACTTTAAAAAAAATGGTTATTGGCCTATGGTCTCTCTTTTGTGAATTGATGGTTTATATTCCTGGATTTGATCTTATTCACCTCTGATTACTTTGCCACGAAGGGGAACGGAAGAGCTTTTAAATGAACAAATTCCAAAGACTTAGAACATCCCTATCAGGGGAGTGTCATTTGCATATGATTTTAATGCAGATTCCTATGTTGCAACAATATACATTTTCTGAATGCTTCTTGAGTCCAGCACGGCGCAAAGAAAAAAGTATTCAGAGCTAGAAGACCTGGAGATGAGTTTTAATGACCAAAGAAAAGTCATTTTATTTCTCCCATCCTCAGTTTTCCCATCTATAAAATGGAGATAATAAGGAAACATTCCACTCAGTGTTGCTGTGAAGAATAAGTAAGATCAGGGTAACCAGCACAAAAATAGAATGCATCTAGCACGGTGCATACCACACAGTCCTTCCTCAGAAAATCTTGGATTCTGTGCTGATTTTTCCTTCCTTACATGGACGGGCTATTGGAAGTGAGAGAAAGGAAAGCTTGATCTGGAGTGAGAATCGCCAGAAAAGGTTTCCTAAAGGAGGTACAATGTGAACTGGGCCATAAAGGGTGGAAAGGATTCTGGCATGGTGGGTGGAATATTCTGGGTGTGGAGCCATTTAAGTTAGAATGGAAGCTTGGGGTCAAGCTGTCCTAGTAAATGCTGCTGTTATTCATTTCCCAGTATGTGCCAAGAGCACAGCCGTGAATCCACACGAGCCAGTATATTATTACTATTTTTATCATCATCATTATTCCCCCCTTTACAGATGGAAAAGCAGAAACTCAGAGAGGTTATGTGACTTCCCCAAAGTCACACAATTGGTCATTGGTGCTGGAATTTGAATCTGATCCCAAATCCCATACTCTTTCCCCCAAACCCTCTTCGGCAGGCACAGACGACCTCCTAGGTCTCCGGCTTCAAGAGAGAATCCGCCCTTGAGCTGCGGGAGCACGAAGACGCTGGCCCCGAGCTGGCGCTTCGTTATTCACCTCTGCTTCCGGGTCAAGGCCTCGTGCTTCCAGGTTAAGGCCTAGCACTTCCGGGGCAGCCTGGCCAGCGTCGGAAGGGGGCAGGGGGAGGGTCTAGGGCTTGGCTATTCCTGCCCAGCATGAGCCGCCTCTGCTGGGCAGTCTTCCCTCCGCATCTCCGTGCAGAGTCATGTAGACAAGCAGGCCTGAGGCTCACATGCCCCATCCTGCTCCTACCTTTTTGTCTTTCACAAACTTGACCCCCCAGTAAGCCTGTCCCACTGCCAACTCCTTCTGTGTGGGGCCCTGGACGCCCCGTCCTAGTGTGTCCTACCCCCAAGCCTGGTGCGGATGGGAGAGCCCCGAGAAAACCTGCCTGCTGGGGCACAGGGCCCAGTAGGGCAGTGCCGGGGCGAGGAGTGGGCTGTGGAGGGTCTTGAAGGATAGTAGTAAGGAACACTGAGCATTCACCAGGTGCCAGGCACTCTGTTAAATGCTTTCTTTTGACTTACGATTTCAATTAACCCTCACAAGAACTCTGAGAGGGAGCAATTTGTGACTGTATTTTATAGACAAGGAACCCAGAGAGTTTTAACACCTGAACTGTCCAGGTAGAAGCCTGTTATGGGGCAGTCTGGCTCCAGAACCTGCACTCTTAGCTGCGTCTCTCTAGCTGGGTGCCAGGAAGCTCTCTGGGCTTGCCCTGTCGGGCAGGAAGTGACAAGGGCTTTGTCCTCGCTGGGTTCTTGGAACGCCTGCCATCTCTGTCCTGCTCAGCCCAACTTGCCTCATGTTGGTGCCTGTCCTGTGGGCCTCAGCCAGGGGAAGGGGAAGCCTGCTTCAAGTGAAGCCTCCTTCAAGGAAGGAGAACTACTTCAAGTGAACAGCAGTGTCTCACAGAGGTTAGGAGGTCATGCCGAACATTCTGCGGCACCACCCCCACCCCAGTCTGCTCTCTGGCTGTTGAAGAGCGTCATGCTAATTTTACCCAGTTCCTCTTCGGCTCCACAATCAGCCGCCCATCAGCCACAGAACCAGTGTGCCCGCACTGCGGCCACGTGCCGTGCCCACCCTCCTTCCGCCCGTGGTTCTGGAAGGGGAGTTTTCTCAGCTTAGCCTGGCCTGAGCTTATGAGAGGAGCTGCCTGAGCAGACGTGCAGGGGGCAGCAACTCTCCTTTGTCTCTTAATCTTACTGGTGTCAGACAGACCCTGGGTTCAAACCCCTCTCGCTTCTTACCGGCTGTGGGTCTTTAGTCAAGTTCACTTTATTAGGTGGTTATTGCTATATAACAAACCACACCCCAAACTTAGTGGCTTTAACCCACAACCAACTGTGATTGTTCATGAGTTCGTGGGTTGGTTGGACAGTTAGCTCCTCAGATGTGGGGTAGGCTTGACCAGCCTTGGCTGAACTCCCTACTGGGACTGTGGCCAGCTAGAGGCTGGCTGATGAAGGATGGCCTCACCTGGGGTAACAGGACCCTGCTCCACATGCTCACTTTTCCCCCCAGTGTGCCAGGAATGCCCAGAGAGTGAACGAGCAACAAACCAAGCTTCTGATGATGAGCTGGGAAGTCGCATTGCGAAGGCCATGGACAGAAGGGTGATGAACTGGAGCCACATACCGCATCACTTAACCTTGCTGTGACTCTTCTGGCTCATTTAGAAGATGGGAATAATATCACATATCATGTGATGCTCTAATGTTCCCTGTCCTATTAGGGGATGGTCAGTCAGGGGCTGCCACAAGAGGGGTACAAGAGAGGTGCACGAAAACAAAGTTTATTAAACTCACAGGTCCTAGAGAGACAGAGTCACTGCAGGCCAAGAGGGCGGGCCATGTGGGAAGAGTGCCAAGGGACCAGGTTCAGCCACGAAGGTGGGGAGCTGAGAGACCTCGAGGAACCCGTGGGTAAAGGGCCTTTACCTGGGGGCTGGGTAGGTACACAGGCAAAGGGCACGAAGGGATTTCCTTGGTGCCCTTTGGTGTTTGACCAGCACTAGGTCACAGTCATGGGAGGTAGGAAGGGGACTGGGTGCTCCCAGCGTGTTTGTGGGGATGTTGAGGCAGCAGGAAGAGATGAACTTTTAAAATTTACAATACACCTAGTACATCACGGGCTCCATGAATTTGTTTTGAAAGCCAACCTTATAAAATATAAAAGGCCGAGGAGTAGGTTCACCTTTGGAGAAAACCATTCCTTCGTTCCTGGGAAACTGTTTGAGTGGGGGGTCCTTAGTCACAATAATTAGAGTATGATGCACCAGGACCTGCCCTCCAGCTGCGGGAAGACTGTGAAGCAATCCCAGTGCAGAAAAGCAGAGTGCTCTGCTTAGCATTCCTTCCTTCCTTCCTTCCTTCCTTCCTTCCTTCCTTCCTTCCTTCCTTCCTTCCTTCCTTCAGGGAATCAATCAGAAAACAGATAGCAAGAGCCTGTCATGTGATGTGTGGTAGATACTGGATGTAACATAGAGAGGAAATGAAGCATCAAGGTTATGGGAGGGAAGTGTGGGGTCGATTGTCAGGGGCATTTCCTTGCAAGCCAGGTGATGAGTGTAGCCCACTGCCTCAGGGAAGGAGGAGCCACTGAAGGCTTTAGGCAGGGATCAGTATGGTGGTTTCTTTGTCATTTCTGAAGATCTCCCAGGCAGCTGCCTGGAGAATGAAGAGGTGGTTGGTGTTGTGCAGTGCAGGGAAGAGACTAATTAGAAGATGTTCAGAGAGAGGGAGAGAGAGAGAGAGAGAGAAAGAGCACGCACGTGAGATTGCACTCAGAAAGTATAGAACCCAGGGGAAGCCTGAAAAGGAAGGCGGGAGCCAAGTTCTTCAGAACATGAGCTCCTCTACCTTCTTGGTTTAATTCGGTCATTCAGTAAATACATGTTTACTGAGCCCCTACATGGGTGACTAAAACAGACAACGGTCCTCTCGTTTATGGAGCTCACATCCTAAGAAAACTAATTTTCAGGCTTAAAGGCACAGTTCCAATTTACATGCAACATGCTGTCAACCGCGTGCCCACCTCCCCATTTGCTGGCGAACAGCTCCAGTGAAGGAGCTTAAGGGGAAGGGAATGGCACTCCTCATTTTGACTACAGGCACTCTTCACTTTCCACGTCGCATTTAGGTCCCCCTCGAGCACACCCTCCCCCTGGCTATAAGTTGAGACTTCACTGTCCCCCTGTGAGAACTCAGTGACATGTGTCCCTTGAGTGGGCTCATCAATAAGGGACGGGAGGTATGAACTAGTGATTTCAGCCACAACCGAAGACATTACCAGGTCGTGCTTTGAGCTTTATTGGTGGCCCCAGCCCAGAGTGACCCCTCAGAGAGTGTTGGCCCTCCCCCACAGAGGAGTTGAGTGTCCATGTCTGCAGACACTTGGGCACAGCATGGTGGAGGGGCTGTGGGGGGTCATCTGCATTCCACGCCAGCATCCTCATTGTGGTTGCAGTTGTGAGAGCCCCACTTGCTTTTCTGGCAATTCCAGAGGCTTATCTCTGTCCCTCGACAGGCAACGTCATCCAGCCAGATTTCCCCACTGCCTGGATGTAGGGAAAGCGGGGAGGTAGAGGAGAGCAGGATTAGGGCCAAACTTACATTTGGGGTAGACGACCAATTTCCCTCGCAGCCCTTTGGGCTCTCCTGCCGTGACTCTGCCTCCCTCCTGCTTTCTGCCCTTTAACAAAAGTCTCATCCAAAGATTAGATGAGATAGATTAAGATACAGATATATAATCTATTATTAATTATTAATACTTAATCTGTGCTCTGTTTGAGATTTCCTTCTGGGGGCCTCCCAGTGTTTGTCTCTTTCCTGCTTAGTCCCTGCCGTCGTACCCACCTTCCTCAAATGCCCTTTGAACCAGGTCGTCGTTCCCTGGCTCAAAAGCATTCACACATTCTTCCAAATCTCCTCCTTCGGATATAATTGATTTCAGATCAACAGCACAGAGGAAAACAGCGGGATGACTGACAGTCCTGACTTACGATGGTTTGATTTATGATTTTCCAACTTGATGATGGTGCAATCATACTTGGGATTTTGAACTGTGGTCTTTTCCCAGGCTAGGGATATGTGGGACGATGCCCTCTTGTGATGCTGGGCCGCAGAAGCTCCTAGTCAGCCAGGTGATCACGAGAGCAAACAACTGATATACGATACGCGAACAACCGTTCTGTACCCAGACCACCATGCTGTTTGTCACTTTCATGACGGCATTAAGGTCATTACAGTATTCAATCAATGACATGGGCTAGTCGACACTTTATTATAAGTAGCCTTTGTGTTAGATGATTTTTCCCAACTGTGGGCTAGTGTAGGTGTTCTGAGCACCCTTAAGGCAGACGAGACTAAGCTGTGATATTTGGTAGGTGACATGTATTAGATGCATTTTCGACACAATGTTTTCAAATTCCTATGGGCTTATTGAGATGTAACCCCATCATAAACCCAGGAAGATCTGTATTTGGTTACAGTAATTTACACTTTTATACACAGTTAACAGTGTAGCAATCTACCTAAGTGTAATCTATACGAGGAAAATACATACTTTAAAGGAGTTTTATAATCCAACTGGAACTCATGTTAAAAAGCAAGAAGGCACTATAGGGTGGAGGAAAGGCAGAGAGCGTTTGGGGGTGGGGGCAGGAGAAGATGGCCTAGTGTCCCTGCTAGGTCTGCTCTTGTGGCCAAAG
Organism: Eumetopias jubatus; assembly: GCF_037043125.1. NCBI lineage: Eukaryota > Metazoa > Chordata > Mammalia > Carnivora > Otariidae > Eumetopias > Eumetopias jubatus. The sequence continues at coordinate 101,087,602 of NW_028274809.1, read as the reverse complement.
AAATGGTCTCAGCCTGGGACCTAACTACTTTATTGAAAGTTTGAACCTTTTGCTGAAAGAGATAGGCCGAGTCTCTAGCACCCCGGGATATCTTTCCAAAACTTATTTTAGGAAGTCCCTGCTCTGATTTGTTTTCTTTTCCCTTTGTACCTTCTCCTTGAGGATGATCACAGCATGGCCATTCCTGGCTTCTAGTTTCCAGATAGCTGAGATGAACACCTGTGTTTGCCTACCCTGCAACTATTCTGTTCTTCCACGACCAGCAACCTCACTGTCCTTCAGAGAGCCACGGCTCACCAACACCCTTGGCCATGGAGGAATCTGGCTTCCCCGGCTGCATGGACAGTGGCCCAAGCCAGGTCAGCCAGAGCCTCAGCCAAGCCTTTGCTGTCCAGGTCCTCTTTGTCATGGGGTGGCCAGCCTGGAAGGCACTGAGCAGCAGCACGGCTCAGTGCACTAAGCACTTTTCAGTTGCTTAAGCCGATGCTTTTCTTTAACCCAAACTCACTGGGTCACTTGCAACCAAAGGGAAAACTTCCAGGAAAGAGGCTCCTGGCCGAGGATCCACTCACCAGGTGGTATTTTGGTAATGGCTATTCCACTGGAGTAGCCCAGCATGCGGCAGAAGACGGTGGCATCTGAATTGTCCCAGCCGTCATCACAGATGGTCCCCCAGACACCATTGTAGTAAACTTCAGCCCGGCCTCGGTTCCTAGTGCCGATAATCCTGGCCAGGTGCACCAGATAACTGAGTCCAGATTCACCTGGGTGAAAGACATACGTGGGAGAGGTGGAGAGAACAGCCTCGGGCTTTGTGTGGATGCAGGCTCTGCCTTTTCATTGTTGGAAGTTCTGTTAATTCCGGGGCAGGGGGAGTCCCCCTGCTCGGCTGTCACCAGAGCCGGGGACATCCCGCCATGTGGGCACTGACACAACCGGCCGAGCAGCCTCCATCCACCTGTGGCGGGTCCTGCCTATGCATCTTGCCTTGTCTTGTGGGGAGAAGAAAAGGAAAAGTTGAGGGGGAAGTGGCAGGAGGGAAAGAAGGGCGGGAGGGAGGAAAGGGGAGGAGGGGCGTGAGGGAGGGAAGGAGAGAGAAAGAGAAGGAAATGGGGGAGGGGAGCTAAACAGTCCTGTTGTGGCTCTATGTCGTCATGGGGAGGCTTAGTCAAAGGATGAGTCTGTTAGCTTTTCCGAAAATGAGGAATTTCTCTGAGAACAAGGGTCTCTCCTCTACCACACCTACACTTTTCAAGGACAGAGTTCTCTCTCGAAGGCACCCGTTAAAGAGAACAGAATTAATCATTACGTTTGACCGTGTTCTCCCTGTATTCCCTGCGCTCCAGAAGATCCTGCCGCAAGGGGCGGGGGGCGGGGGGGAGGTGGGAAGAACACACACAATTTAAAGGAAACCAAGCCAGGACCCCTTCACCCTTCTTGGCTAGCAGCGGGGACGAGGGTGGGGATGGGGAGGGCAGGTTCTCTCCTCCAGCTTTGCCAGCGACCTGGCGTCCCTGGGGACTAGAGGTACCACGAGCACCACTGGTGGAGCAAGATGAGAGAGGCTCGCCCTCCAGCAGGAAGGATTGAAGTTAGCTTAGTGAGGAGCACTGAACAGGTGAGAGACAGACAGCGGGATGCATCTCCTTTGTGGAAGGCTCTGGGGGCCAGGGCATGGCCGGGCGTCGCACAAGCACACGTTCGCGTGTCTGCCCCTCTGGGTGCCCAGGCTGTGCCTCACTCACTTCCATGGGCTCAGGGCTGAGGGCAAGCCCAGCCCAGAACTTGTCCAGGGAGCCAATAAACCTCTACACCTCTGGTTCCGAAAACTCCCAAACCCCTTACAACCGGGCCTCTCCTCAGAACCCACAGATCACAGACTGAGGCCTTACCTTTTGCCCCTGGCTCTCCCTTTTGGCCTTTCAGTCCAGCTGGACCCTGGAGACCTACCAGGCCCGGGTTTCCCATTTGCCCCTTCATGCCCGCAGGACCTGGAGACGAGAGAGACCGCTTCCCTCAGATGTTCTGCTCTGTTTTCCAAGGGAGACCAAGGACCTTGGTCTTTAATGACTGGGTTGCCTTGATAAGCACGTTCCTCGCCCCCATGAATGGGCTGTTTGGACGTTCGGCCTGGGCTTTTGGCCCACCTGGGAGAGGTGGTGAGCCGGGGGTGGGGGGGCGGGTATCGCTCTGATCTCCCCAGTGACTCTCACATGAGTGCTGGTTGACAACACACAGGTCAAACAGCTGACAGGATTCCAGAGGTTGTCGGTCCTCATCAGACCACCTCATTGTGTGGAAGTTCTGGCCATTCTGGGAGAACTTGCTAGAATGTTTCTAGGCCTCCAAGACCTCCTTTAGTAAGTTCAAATAGGAACCAAATATCCAACTCAGGAGGAAGAAAGACAGTTCAAGAACTGTGTCTGAGAAGTTTCGCGTTGGCACGCTTCAGGGCGGGGCCGTGGAGAAGACTAGAATTGCTCTGTGGGAAGCGCTGTGCTCAGGGACGGACCACAGGCAGGGGCTTGGAAAACCGAGGTGATCATAACAGGCCAGGGGCCAGCAGCAGGAGGAGGGTGGGAGGAGCTTCAGGGGACCAACGAAGACGGAGATGGACCGGCACAGGCACGGGGAAGCAGATAGAGGTCTTGCAGCCTGGGACCTGGAGAGGAAGACTGCCCAGCTCCACCGAGGCTGCATGGCCTGAAGCCACCCGCTGACCACCAGCTCTCCAGCCCCTTCTTCCCCCTTCCCCACCCTCAGCTCGGCCCCTCTCTCCCCTGCCTCAGGGCCCTGAGTTCTGTCCCTCTCCATGTTTTCCGGGGGGAAGAATCTGAGGCTTGAGGGACAGAGGACAGGAGTTCTAGCCTCAAACAGTCTTGGGCCCCGGCCGCGTTGGCGGAAGGTTACAGCAGCACGTTCAAAGTCAGCAAGACCTGCCCTCCAAGCACGAGGCTTTCCAGACATCATTCTGAGAAATTAAAATGAAGCCAGCGCTGTACCTGGAGCTCCTGATTCTCCTTTTGTTCCTTTCTGTCCTTGAAGTCCTAAGATCGAAATACAAAAGCGGGGGGGGATAATAAAACTTAGATATTAGACACTTTTAATCTTAGACAACCTCTACCTTTTGTCTGATTAATGCAGACGGAAAGATACATTGGTTCTCCACGATTGTTTAAAGCCTCCTTAGCAGAGCATAAAAGGAGACAGACCGCAGATAAATGGGGACACGTGTTGGGGTGAAGTCGAAAGGTAGTGGACGACAGTCAGAGTTAGACAGACAGGTGGACTCTGGATTTACTGGCGGGCCTTCTTTGTCCTATGGTAGCCTGACTTGGTGTATAAATCCAATCGCATTCCTTCCTGCCTGCATTTTATTGGAAAAGAAGTGAGAGATATTTTGAAAATAAAGTCATCTTCATTTCTAGAAGACTATGGAGGGGACACATTGGCCGCCAGCGGTATTGGGGGCCCTCACCCACAGCAGATGCTCCATAGCATTTGTTGGTTCAATTTCAACTCAGATGTCAGACCCTGGCAGGCAGGCCCCAGCCCACCGCAGGACATTTACACCTGCTCCGGTCCCTCTTTTTAGAATGCCTCACCCCTTCCATCCCCTGGAGAACTCAGATCAAGCCTGTAAGACCTGCTAAGATGTCAGATGTCACCTGACTGCGAAGCCTTCTCTGGCCTCGCCCGTGGATGGCGTACTTCCCCCCAAGGCAGCAAAGTGGCCAGAGTTAGCCGGCCCGGGCTGGCATCTGCCTCTGTGACCTTGAGCAAGGTGCTGCCCTCTGGGAGCCTCACTTTCTTGCTCTGAGTCTCCTGGCTGCCTCAGCGGTGGTCGTGAGACTGAAATGAAGTCGCCTGTGTCATGGGCTGAGCCTCGTTTCTGGCCTGTGCTCAGTAAGTGCTGGCACAGGGACCTCACGGACCCTGTTTACATGCGTCTGTCTCGCCTCCGGGGGGAGCACCACAGACCCTGGCCCAGACAAACTCTGGGCTCGCTACCCAACAAGCCCCCTAATTGTTCCCTGGGGACCTGAGGTGACCCAGCTAAGGCAGCACAAATTTCCTCTGCTCATCGGCATCTGAACTGCATTGTGTCAAGATCAGAGAGGAGAAGCCACACTCAGAAATCTGCCTTTGGCCGTCAGTAAACAGAAAAACAGTCCATACCTTGACACTTGGCCCTCTGTCTGTGGCCTAGAGAGTGCCATATTGCAGAAACCTCTACCTTGAGAGTCTGTCCCTGGAAGCAAGGTGCAGGGGCCCCAGGCCCCGTGACCTCCTTTTATTGTCCCCTCCCAAAGAAGTGCCCATCTCCAGCTGTCCCCAAAGCACCAAATGACAAGCACACCCTGTATAGACAGGAATCATAGGGACTCCCCTATTCCCTAGGTCCATGGTCCCCATGGCCTGACCCCCACCCCCAACTCGTTTTCAGTCTCCTTCCCAGCCCCTCCCCTCCCAGGGACTCAGCATCTGCTGAGCCAGGCCCGCTGCTAGCAGCTTTATACACACCCTCATTCCACCTTTCAGCTGCCCTGCAAGGTAGTGCCATTTTCCTTTATACAGAAGAGGAGGAAGTCCACAGCCACAGATGCAAGGTGATTTATCCAAGGTCACACAGGGAGGGAGTGGTGAAGTTGGGTTGTAACCCACGTTTGGTCTCCCACTGGGCGCTGTAGCTCCCTGTGGCCCATTAGCACGGCAACTCACACCTTCCTGGAGTTTCCACTCAGACTGTCCACCTGGTTCCAAAGACACTCCCAGCCTACCCTGGGCCATCCCTTTCCCCTAAATGAGTAGTCGAACTAGGCGTGCATCAGAATTGCCTGTACCGGGCTTGCGAAACAAACTGGCTTGTCAGGCTCCACCCCAGAGATGCTGAGTCAGTGGATCTGAGATGCTGCATTCCTAACAGGTTCCCAGGTTGTGGTGATGCTGCTGGTCCGAGGACCACATTTTGAGTAGCACTGCCCTCAACAAACCTCACTGATACATTAAGGACCACTTCCCAGCTCACCTTTGAGCAGCCTTCCTTTCTCTGAGGCAAACAAATGCTGGATTCTCCTTTAAACCACAGCTAACTGAGTTTTTCTGGGTATCACACACGTATCAAGCCGAGGGGACCCAAAATATTTATTTGCAAGGCGTTTATTTAGAGAAATGATTTTCTCCCGAGAAAATCGTTTCATCAGAAAGCACACATCTCCTTATTGTTTAGTGTTCAGCTGGTGTTTTGCCTGAAATCTTAAAATGTTTCTGCTCTGAGGGGAAATTGCCAGTTTCAAACCCAGAGCACTGTCAAGCTAGCAGGGACCTGGATATTATTCTAGACTATTCCTCACATTCCACAGAGGAGGAAACTCAGGCCTGGGGCAAGTTGGGGAGCAGATCTTCCAGCTCTGATTTAATGTAGAAATTTCCAGTACATTAGGAAACTCCTTAAGTAGCATCTTGACATACAGGCTAAGTGCAGCCTGACAGAGTGAGGATGAATTTAAGAACTGACAGACTGAGCTATGTAGCAGAAGTAAGGTGGAAGGCTGGGGGCCAAAACTGGGATGCATGTAGACTTTTGCAGATTATCTCCGAGCGATTTAGAGGAAAGCGAAGACAGGTTTCACAAGCGACAACTTAGAGATGTGAGTTGGTAGAATGTAACAAATTCTGGGACTAACTCAGTACTTTGATATGGGGACTGGAATGAACTGAGAAATTATATTCACAATATAGGGCTTAATTACTATTATGAATTACTCTTTGTTGCTTACGTTCACAATAAAATATCTTCAAATACAGATGAGAAAATGGATTTCAGGTTATTTGTATTTTAGCTTTGCCTCAAGAGGAAAATCAAAGGACACAGAAAATTCAGCTTCTTGTTATATTTTTGACATGAAGGCTGCAGAAATGCAGAACTTCTGATCAGACTGGTGTTTCGGAGCTTAAATGTTTTGGCTGCTTTTAATGTCATTTCATGACGTGGGATGGTCGAAAGCAAAATGCCAAGATGACAGGAGGAAGTGAGCCCTTCCTCATTTCCCAACAAATTTTCAAATGGCTAAGGGATTTAGAGCTAAAATTAATTTTTGCGGGGTTTTTTTGTACTTTGCCATCTTTCCCCCCAAATCAGATAATTCTGAAATCCTTTGAAAGATCAAAGTTTAGAAAAAATTAAGTTTTGGGGTGTGGTAAAATGCTGCTTTGTGAGTGGTAAAGGAAATGACCTTTGGAGAAAGTTCTGCTGAGTGATAATGCCCTACGTGATATGTTGCGGTCTGTCTTCCTGACAGACTGAAAAAAATTTCCTCTTCACCATCTTCAATCTGAGACGGCTGCTTTCTCTCAAGAGGTGTCAACACGGGGAAACATTCCACCTGAATGGGTTGGGGTATGGTAAGTGACCGTTTACAACAGGAGGATTTGGTGACTGAGCCAGGATTTACCCATCTACTGTGGAATGGAAGGTGCAGGCGATTCGAACTTCTCTAGAGTCCTACACTCTATGTTATTTTATGCAACACAATCTGGAAAAGCACAACTTTGGGATCTGACTTTGGGATTGAGATTCAGAGTATATTAACTGTGAGACCCCGAGGAGATTGTTCACCCTCGGGGAGTGTTTGCTCCCTCGGCTGTAAGGTAGGGGTGATGAAACTCAGGGGTGCAGGCAGATGAGCTAAGATCATAGGAGTAAATCCCAAGCATAGTGCCTGGCCCAGAGGCATTGTTAATCATAAACAGACTTCTTTTTTTTTTTTTAATAATTAATGCACGATAATGGGATCTGGCTGTTAACCTAGGTCAAGCCAAGGCACTATAATTTCTCTGTTTTCATCCAGGGAAGCTAGATATTCTCGTGAGAGATTAACGATTTTATTTACAAAATAGGAAATTGGTTTGAAAAACTGGCTTGATATAATCAAAACTGGACAAACACCATACTACCTCTAGTTGGGGGAATACCAATGTCTTGACATGGAAAAGTGTGCATTATCTTCCATGATCACCACCCATCCTTCCTTTTCCCACTTGAGAAATCTAACCTCTCCAAGAGTTCCTTAACCTCTGACTTCGGGATGATATATAGACCTGCCTATGTGCAGCCAGATTCTCTCTTGAGATGGGACCGTTAGCTACTAGATGGAGATGAACATTTGGATTTGTGTGGGAAACCTGGGCAATTTTACATAAGTTGTAATCATCACATGCTCCAAATTGAAAATGTAATCACCATGTTTACTTGGGTAGGCGGAATTAAGGAATAAGGCTTAGAATTTGCCTGGTTGGTATTTACCCCTAGGCCTGATTGATGGAGATCCCCAAAAAGGTGCTCAACAAATGTACGGGAACTTGATAATGGGGTTAAAACAATCCCCAGGCGGTGGGCCAAAGTTCTCTGTGCTGTAAGGAAGGTGGGCCATAACAGGGCCTGAACACGTCATGTTTCCTTCTCGGAATGGAAGAACCTGCTGTAGCCTCAGCTCTAATCCTTCCAGACCTGGGATGGAGAGAGAAGGTGTTGCTCATCAGAATGCCTGATTGGGGAGGGGGTACTTTCAGGCTGCCTGGGAGGGAAGACAGCATGACAGAGTGTGATGGATAAGGCCCCAAGCTTTGGGTCGGCCATGGTAGGATTCCAGTTCTGCCTGTGCTTCCTCCTGGCTCCTGAAGTGTGGGCAAGTCACTGTGAAATAGCACTAACGAGAGTGCTTATCCCACCGGGTTGTCATGGAGATGCTCATTATCAGGAGCGGCTCTTCTTCTGCAAGCCCTCCCAGGATATGGAGTGCAAGGCAAAATCTCCTACCTTCAGACAGTGGGAGACACAGGCTGGGGGCCTGGGGAGGGGGCACAGTGTCCCTTGTGGGTAAAATCATGTTTTACCCCTGTTACCCTTGCTTAGTTAAGAACCATTAGTCTGGCAATGTGGGGATGGGGGGTGGGGAGAGAGACTCATTGTTTATAACTGAGGGATGAAAGCTGTCATCACTATGAAGCCAAGCAGAAAACTCAGGGGGTAGGGCAGCCTCAGGCCCTAAAGTCAGACCCCCTAAGCTCTGGGACCAAGGAAGGTGAAAATATTTAAGATCAGGAGGAGGCAGCCAACAAGGCAGGGACATCCGACCACCACATCCAGAACGTGACACCTTGCTGAGTGCCTTCAGGTGGTATCTACATGACATCAGGTAGCAGGTCCCCAGCCCACGCTGACACACAGTCCGTGAAAAAGAAATCAGCTCCGAGGCTGGATGGGCTAGAAGGACAACGGGTATTAAAGCAGCCTGTGCCATAGCTCTCGATAATCTTCAGGAAATCCCAGTGGTTGAAGGCCCAGAGACCAGGGCCAGCCAGGAGGTGGCCCCCACCCACCCCTCTGGCCAGAGCTCCTGACCCTCTTTCACATCCCAACCCCAGACGCTGGGGACAGCAGCCTACAGAGCCCTCCCTCATTCCTCCATGACTTTGCCTGCTCTGTTCCCTCTCTCTAGATTTCTTTTCCCCTCCTCCCCATGGCCAGGCTCCACTCATTCCACAAGACTCAGCTCAAGCTCTTACATCACTCCTACACCGCTCTGCCTTTTGCCACCCCTACCAGACAGGGGACACTGTGAAACTGAAGCATTTAGCTGAGTTAAGTCACATTTGTTTAAAGAATCAATCCGTCCATCAGTCAACTGCTTGATCGCTGAGCGCTGAGAGGACCTGCCCCTGGTGTGCATCTGCACACAGCTCTGCGTGAGGCCATCAGGCTGTCTAACACAGCATGACCTTCTGCTCTGGCAGACGAGGGGCTGTGCCAGACTGTCCACGCCATCCTAGGCAGCTGCATAGCCTGCTCTCTCGACCTTGCCCTGTTACAACACACACCTCCGGGCTGCACTTGGCTTTCTAAAGGGCATTCGGCACTTCTCCATGCAAAAGCCACAACAGAGTGTTCCTGGCACAGTCTGGCAACAGTCTGTCTACCTGTCTCCTGCACCAACCTGTAGGTGTGAGGGTAGGAAGCAGGTGTTCTGCAACACGGTGCCCCAGCACCCAACACAGTGGTCCAGACTTTCTAAACCATTGCTCAGACTTACTTAGTGACTAGACAAAATTGGCGTAGAGGTTTATAAAGTAGACCACATTGGTTTATAACCTAGACTAAGTTGGCACAATGGTTTATAATGTAGACCAAGTTGACATGAAGGTTTATACAGTAGTCACTGTGAGTGTGATTACTGTGGGTCACTCCTCCCAGCCTGAGCCCCTTTGGAAGAATGTATAAGAGAGGGTTTCTTGACCGCCCCCCTCCCCGCCCAAATCCAGAGCCCTGACCCTTGGGACCCCATTGCAGGTTAACTGGAGAGAATGCACACGGCTAGAAGGCAGGCCAGGAGACAATGTAGGTCAGCTGCCCTTCCCTTCTCTTTAATGGTGGAGGTTTGGTCATGGCATAGGGGCCTTTCAAGGACCCTGGGCAGAGAGAGGACAGCCCTAGGGCTTTGAGCCCAAAGGGCCCTGGCCAAGGAAAGTGTCTTCCTTAATCCAGGGGTTTCTGGGGCCAGAGCACAGGAGACCTTCTGCCTCCTTCTGGTGGGAGCACTGGGAGGCAGTCCTCCTCCCTGTCCAACCCTGACACCCAGCATCCCACCCACCCTTTACCCACACCCTCTGTTACCTGGGTCCCCCTTGCTTCCTTTCACGCCGTTGGCTCCGGGACTCCCGGGTCTCCCTGCTGGTCCTATACAACAGATGCCCAGATGGCATGAGGGCTGGGCTCTGTGGATCTTCAGACATCACTCCCCACGCCCACCGCAGCACCGAGGACCTCACCTGCTAGTCCCGGGGAGCCAGCACTGCCAGGCTCCCCCTTGGCTCCAGCGGATCCTGCCGCGCCCGGAGAGCCAGGAGGACCCTTCGCTCCAGGTTGTCCTACAAGTGACAACTGCAAGGTTGGCTTTGGTCGCCAGAGAGCCTGGCTGCCCCCCGCCCCAACACACCTCTCTTCTCAGCAGTGACACGTGTACCTCCTACCACCTTATATGTTCCCTGGGCAGCTTTAATCATCTCCCTCTAGAAGCCGCGAATGAGCCCAATCAGGTTACAGCCTGAGCAATTTGTTCATCTCGGCCATCGCTCTGCAGTGTCTGGGGCTTAGGGACCCACCAGGCACCCTGGGTTGTGAACATGTGCTCCACACCCCTGGGGGGCAGAGTGCGGCGAAGCTCTAAGATGGAATGCCAATCAAGCCCCTTCCTCTCGGGCACAGCCGGGTTTTAAGAGACCCCATGGGCTCTGGGGTAACACTGCAGTGAAATAAAAGACATGCCCTGGACTTGATTTTGTCCAGGGACAGTGGCAGCTCGAATGATACCTGGATTCCCAGAGTTCTTACCTTGATCTCCTTTCATTCCAGGAGATCCAGCCACACCTGAAATGAAGAAGGACTTTTAGGGACTTTGTTCTCTTATAGCTCAGTCTGCCAGGGGGGATAGGGAATACTTACAGACCAATGGACAGCCTCTTACCTGGGGGGCCTGGCTTCCCTGAGTCACCTTTACTGCCCTGGGCTCCGGGGGGACCCATGACCCCTGTGTCACCTTTCATGCCCATGTCCCCTTTGCTTCCTGAAAAATCAAGGAGTCGTGGTCAGGCACAGGAGAAGGGCAAACCCATCTGCCAGATCCCATTGACACTTGTCTCACCCAAACTCCAAACTCAAACTCCTTGAGCTCCTCCGACCTGGAGCCCACAAGTGGAAGATCCAATAGCTGCCCTCAAGGAGCATACCACCTTGCCCCAGAGACAAGACGTGAACTTGTGAAAAATGGTCAAGGTCACCTGGCTTGGCTGACGGGCAGGCCCAGGAAGCCAGGCTCTCAGGACCCTGGTCAGCACGCCGGACCCCTTGGGAGGGACCACAGCCCAGGCTTAGCCAGCACTGCCTGGCTCATTTTTGTGTCTGTGTTTGGGGAATTGTTCTTCAAGCCTCCCAAACCGAAATCTGAATATTCCAGAAAGTCGATCCCAGATGCTGAGAATAGAGACTCGAAGGTATAGGTGGGGAGAGGAACATTGCCGCAGCTCCGATTCCTGCCAGTGCTTCAGCCACAGCCTCTCCTGGTGCCCGAGGTTTCAAATTTTCCACTTGTCATCTGCATTCGAGGCTCGTCCCAGCCTGTCCTCACCTCGGTCCTCCACTGCTCCCTCCTCCTTTCTGCCACTGCTTGGCGCATATCAATCAAGGGAGGCTCCTGAGAGCAGGGGGCTGGCAACCCCTTCCCAATCCATGGGTTTGGTTTTGGACCCAGCGGCACGCCCCTGCTAGCCCTGCCAGTCGAAGCCCCACCCCGAGCAGCCCCCTCTGCCCTGGGACAGGCTTAGTGTGATGGGATTCGGTTAAAAGGCTCCATTCCATTATTTTCTTGATAGAGAAGGGGAGGACTCAGAGGGATATCAGCCTTCTCTCCAGTGAATCAAGAAAGGAGGCAGAAGGGTCTGAAGCAGAGGGAAAGAATCACGGGTTATGCAGAGCTTTTCCGGTCTATGCTGGGGTGATGTTAGGGGCAAGGCTTAGGAAATAGACTCTTCCTGGTTTAGATACTTGAAGGATGATTATTCCTTGATGGGAAACAAAATAACCAGAGAGAACTTGGTTACAGTTGAGATCTCTTATAGCCTCAGGGGCAAGCCCCAGTGAAGGCAGTTCTTGGTCATTGAGTGTGTCGGTTTTGGCAGAAGGGACAAATGGCATTTGTTAGAAGGGACTAGGAATTACTTCCCTGGAGGAATTGATTGGTGGGCCCGATTGCTCCCGGCCGACCGGAACCATCACGTTACAGGAATTGCTTGGCTGTAGGAGGATTCTGGAGCATGGTCTGGGCGGGAATCTGTGTGTGGCTGTGTGTGGCCATAACTGCTATGTCTCCATCAAAGGGGTCAGCCCTGGGAAGCTGGGCGTTCTGGGTGAAACGACCAGGGTCTGGCACTCACCCACGGAGGAACCCCAGCTGCGCCTGATGTCCGAACCTTCCCATCACCTCTAAAGGCGAAGTGAGGCAAACAGACGTGTCCCCTGGATCTGCACCAGGGTCATTACCCGTCCGCTGGGACAAAAAGCACCAAACCTCGGTACCACCAGAGCGGAGTGAAAGAGATCTTGTGATCTTGGGAGAGGACATTTGGGAAGAGGAGGGGTGGCCACAGCGTTTCCAGGCCTGAGTCTGCCTCCGAGTGTGCGCGCCATGCCCTGGCGCAGACTCACCGTGCGTTTGTGGCGGTGGGTGAGTGTGGGATGGGAAACAGGAGGGCGCAGACTCCGCGGGCAAAGTGCCGGCTGTCATTCCCCCCCTTCCCCGGGGCTGGCAGGGCCACCTTGAGAAAGTCTAGGGCCCCCTTTCCTGTTGCAGAGAGAACTGCGGAGGGCCGCCTTTGGAAGCACCCTCAGAGGTCAACTGTCTAACCATCTGCTTGGTGCAAAGGTTTCGCTCAGTCCCGCCAAGAATTCTGCAGCCCCTCCCCTGCCCCGCCCCCGCGGCGGCCGCCCCTGAGCCCCGCGCATGCCTGCCCGGTTCATCCCTGGGCAGCCCTAAGTCTTAACGCCTTCCTCCTCCCTTACCTCGGCACAACTGGCTCTCCTGAAACCCTTGATCGTCAATCCTCGTTCTATTGCTGGGCACCCAGAGTGAGTCTGTTTTCTCTTCCACAAGTGCCTTTCTAATGTTTGAGCAAGGCTGACACGTCCTTGTAAGTGCTCTCTTCCTGAAGACAAGCACCCGAGTCTCTTACAATGCAAATATTCCCATTTGCAGGTACAGCGCCACACACCTTATGTCTTATATTCCTGTTGCAACTGATCCCTATTAGAGGTTGCTCTTATTATCCCCCTTTTATAGGTGAGTAAATTGAGGGTCGGAGAGGTCGAGTCATTTGCCTCAGGTAGCACAGCTAGTGAGCCGTATCAGGACCCAGATGTGTCTGATCTTAGAACTGAAGTCCTTCCCTTTCTACCTGAAAGGATCACTAATACTGCTAATTCTAATGGTTATCATTTGTTTAGTGTTGAACCATGTGGCAGATAGTTTGAAAACATGATCTCTAGCCCTTGTAACTGTCCTCCAAGGTATGCGTAATTTAATTATTATTATTTTCATTGCCATTCTTTTCTGAAACGAAGAAACTAAATCCCAGCTGATTAAAAATGTGCCTAGAGATGCAAGTGAACAGGTGCAGAGCAGGGATGGCAAATAAGCCCACTAGCTGGGGCACCTGGGTGGTGCATGTGGTTGAGCGTCCAACTCTTGGTTTCAGCTCAGGTCTGGATCTCAGGGTTATGGGATCCAGCATCTGGCTCCGTGCTCCGCGGGGTGTCTGTTTGAGAGTCTCTCTCACTCTTTCCCTCCCCCACCCATGCGCGTGAGTGGTCTCTCTCTCTCTAAAATAAATAAATCTTCAAACAAAACAACACAAGCCCAATAGCTGCACAAGCCTCATTCTCCCTACTATGCCCCAGAAACCCCCAAGAGGGCCTCAAGAGGCCAAGGACAAGGGGCATGAAGGTGCTCAGTCATGGCCAGAGGCCCCCGGGGCTGTGCTTCTCAGAGCGTCTAGACTGTCAGCATCAGAATCATCCAGGCCTTTGAAACACAGACTCTTGGACTTTGAATAAATGCCCCAAATAGTTCTGAGGTAGCACCTGCTTCTGGAATGAACCCCTTTTCCTTCCCTGCCAGCCAGTCTCCCCTCCTCCCCTGTGCCCACCTCAGGTCCCACCGCTGTCCCTTGCCTTCCTCTCCTCCGAGCTCCTAGCATGGCCTGTGTCCCCACTTGTCACAGGTCGTGCCTGGCATGAGATTTTGCCCCCCCCCACACACACACACACTGCTCTCAGCTTTCATGTTCCTGGTTTCTACTCACCTGGACAGAAAGGACCTCATGTGTGTTCCGGGAGGCTGGTAGGCAGAGCCCAGCTTTGGCCGCTTTGTCCTCCGTGGAACAGAACAGACACACTTCCACAGGGACAGGACCCAGCCCGCGGCCCCCCCCACAAGCACCGACACCCCCACAGGGCCCTTACCTGGGAGACCCAGGTCTCCTTTGTCGCCCTTAGCTCCAGGTTCCCCTTTCAGGCCAATGAGACCCCCATCGCCTTTGCTCCCCTTCTCTCCCTGCTGTCCTGGGGTGCCTGGGTAGAGAATGGCCAACAAGGTGGGCTCCTGCCATCCTCCTGGGACGGGCTCCTAGGCCACGGGGCAGGGGGCGTTCGGGGAGAAGAGAAAGGGGCCTCCAGAGGAAGTCTGGGGAAGGTGAGGTCATCTAGGGGTGTCTCGATGAGGCACAGTAAGACTCCAAGGCAGAGGACTGGGGGAGGGCACCGACCCTCTGGGGCTGAGGGTGGGGCTGTGGGGAAGGGGTAGCGGGGCGACTGGCTCAGCACCTCGGCCAAGGCACCGCTGAGCCCAGGCAGAGGAGGCACACGTTACCAGGGGCTCCCTGTTTCCCTGGAGCACCGTTGGGTCCTTGGAGTCCTGCGAGGAAGGAAAGAACTAGTCTCAGCTCCGCAGTCAGCGGATGTTCTAGAGCCCCACAGAAGGACCAGATGCCCAGCATGAGGGGAGGGGCCTCTCTCTGTGTCATCCCCCCCCCACACTAACAGTGACAACATTTCACTCTGCAGAACAAGAAGAAGAGAGAGAGAGAGAGAGAAAGGAAAGACAAGGCGAGTCTCTTAGGCATAGGGGTATAAAACTGCTGAGGCCCCTGCTTCTGGACCCTCTCCCTGTGCACACACCCGGCCCCTACCCACCTGCGTCTCCCTTGATTCCAGGCGGGCCCTGGAGTCCTGGGGGGCCTGGAAATGAAAAGGGATTCAGAATGAAGCCTGGACAAGGAGGGCAAAAAGAATTACGGGGCTGGTAGACAGGGGCCAGTGTTCATGGCTCCATGGCACGCCTCGGCCCCCTCGGCCCACTTCTCAGCCGTTGGCCTTGGCAGACCTGGGATGCAATGCCCAGCCTGCCCTGGGCCCCCTTTGACCTGGAAGACCTAAAGCTGAGGAACAGAGACACCCAGGAGCCAACCCACAAGGTGGGGTGACAAGGTTGTTTATCACACTGTTATTTATTCAACACACTGCCACTGAGCCCCAAGAATGAGCCAAACTGTGTGGAAGGAAGGAAAGAAAGAGAAGGCAGAGCTCCTTCCTCCAAGAAGCTCATGGCCTAACAGGTGAACCGCAGTGGTGCAGGTGACATGTTCTGAGCGAGGCGCGTCAAATGGACCCAGGTTCAAGGAGCAGCACCACCCCTTCAGCTGGGTGACCTGGTGCAAGTTACTTCTTCCTTTTGAGCTTCAGTTTCCACATCAGTAAAATGGACTTAATGTACCAGCTCCACAGGATGGTCCTGGAAGCCAGTTCTGGACACGTGGCACCTATTTTTGCTGTCACTCACATGTAGTTCTGTCCCTTCCCACGGGCTGCTGTGCAGATTCAAGACTCCCAACAACCCAGGAGGGTAGGCCGGGGCTCCTTGTCCTGTTCTAGTCCACCCAGCTGCTGTAACAGAACACTGCAGAGCAGGTGGCTTATAAACAACAGAAATGCATTTCTCACAGTTCTGGAGGCTGCAAGTCCAAGATTCGACTGCTAGCATGGTCCGGTTCTTCTGACTTCTTGCCGTGTCCTCACTCGGTGGAAGGGGGGGGGTGAGGGAGCTCTTTTATAAGGGCACTAATCCTATTCAAGAGGGCCCTGCTCTCATGGCCAAATCACCTACCAAAGACCCCACCTCTTAATACGGTCCCCTTGGGGGTTAGGTTTTCAACGCAGGAATCTGAAGAGGTGTAAGCCCTGACTCCTTAGAGTCAGCGTCTCCTTAGAGGGGAGGAGTCAACATCCATCTGGCTGGAGCTGCCCAAGCATTAGCTCCTTTAATCTTCCCGACAAAATAACAAAGCAAATAACAACACCGACACGACTGAATACATGTTCTGACCCGGGCACTGGACTACACATTTTTACATTCATTGTTTTAACCCAATCCCACCCAGGAGGTCCTATCCTTATCCCCATCTCATAGGGGAGGACACTGAGCTCAGAAGTGTTAAGTGACTTGCTCAAAGCCACCTGGCTCCAGAGAGAGCCAGGGTCTGTCCCTAGGAGTGCCGGGGATGCAAACGGATTCTCGTGTCACCATGCAAGGCTGCTTGAAACTCTCGCTGACCAGCAGTGTGGTCTGGGCCAAACTTAAAAAATTATGAGGCCAAAGAGTTCTGTCCCAAGAACGCCGTGTAGAATGATTTTCAAGGTGGCATTCCAACGGCTCCGGTGATAGAATGGAGTAGGGGTGGGGTGAAGTGTGTGTACATGTGTGCACATGTGTGCAGCTAATGCTGCGTGTGTTCAGGTAGAAAGAAAAAGCAATGAAGGCACCGGTGTTTTCCTCAGAAAGCACTTGCTGTTGTTGGAGGATTTTTTGCACATCGCTTCACTTGCCTCTTACAGCAACCCCGGGAGGTGAGCAAAATGATCTCCGTTAGTTTTTACACAGCTGAGTGGCTGAGCTTCCAGAAAAGTGATGTCACTGGCCCAAAGTCACACGACCAGGAAGCGGCAGAGCTAGGATTAGAACTCAGGTCCCAGAGGCTGCCCCTCCTGTTATGTGCTCTAGGAGACGTGAGCCGTGCACCCGTGGAAACGGTCGTAGTCAGATGCGGGGACAAGCTCCGTGTTGGGTAATAGGCATCTGGAAACAGTGCTTATGGGAGACAGAGGGGGAGTCCTGCACTTGCAGCTGGGGTCCCGGGGGACAGGGCACCTGAGAGGGATGCACTTGGGCTGGCCGTGGAAGGCGGCTTAGATTTGGCAGGGTGGGGTGGCTGAAGAAGCCATTTCCCACTTCAGGCGAGGTCAGGGAACAGAGAGCCGACCCAACGGAGGACCAGTGAGTTTGTGGGGAGCTGTGGGGGCCCATGGAAGGTAAGCTGGGGTTGGGGCCCAGAAAGTCATCAGCCCAGGAGTCTGTGGGGAAAGGCTGTGGCAAGCAGGAGGCATGGGCCAGAGGGGGAATGAACGTACCTGGAGCGCCTCGTTCCCCTTTGACCCGGAACAGCTCTGCAAGGGGAGGAGAGAGGGTTGTAGGCTGGGCTGTGAGGGCATGCGCCCAGGGCACCCAGCTCTAAGTCGGGAGCCTCTGCCCTCCAGGCTGAGGAGCAAGGGCTTCAGGCAGATGGGGGATTTGGACAACAGGAGCCAAACACCTGGGTGTTTTTTCCAGGAATGAGCTTTTAGAAAAAGCCAGATTTTTTTTGCAGCTAAAGGTCTGCACCAGGGAGCTGTAGATCCCTGGGAGCTGCAGAAATGGGGAAAGAAGGTTGAGACCCCTGGAGTCTACCCTATATTGTCAGAAGACTTGGGCGCCAAACCTGTTCAGAGAGAGCCTCAGGTTAATGGCAAGGCCCCTCATACTGATCACAACCAGCTCCACCATATCTTAAGGAAGGGAGTGATGGTCCTTGTGTCTGAGCATCTGAACATCTGAGCCTGGACTCTGCCCATCTGTCACAGCTGTCTCCTGTCCCCGCATCCTGGCTCAGCCTTCATCTGTGCTCACTGGGAAGACCGCAGCCTCTGGGGGATTCTCCCACCTGGACCCTGTGCCCATTCAGCAAATGCTCTCATGGGCACAGAACGGCGGTCATGGAATCACCCCTTAAGCCCCAGCTTGCCCCAGACATAGGGCTGGAGCTCCATGCAATAGTGAGGGCACACCTAGAAGCTGCTTTTGCTCAAATCAGCCCTCCTGTTCCGGCATAGCCTGAGAGAGTGGTGGGTGTCGTGGTAGGAACACCTCACGTGGCCCAGTCTCAGGCCCCAAGAAAACCGAGGGGAGGGGGATCCCTGGCAAATCCACCCTATCTTCCAAGCCGTCACACTTCCCCAGCAAGCCCACTGCCCTGTCCCTCCGAGGTCCCCACATGGCTCGGACCTCCTGGTGCCTGCCGTTAGTCTCTCTCCAGCCATGGGCCAGTATTAGTTGGCTACATGGGAGTGGTCCTGGGACTTGCTCCAAGCTCTGTTTTACCCATCCTCCCAAACATTCTAGAGCCATCTCATGCCTACTTCATATGGCTCTCACCCCTTTCCTTGGGCCCCAAGGTTCTGGAATGTTCTCCTCACCAGGAAAGGGGTTTTGGATTCCAGCCCAAGGATCCCTTTTCCCATGAACCAGCAGCCCCTCCTTTCCATCCCCTGAAGAGTCCCGGTGCGGAGGGGAGAGGGCCAAACCTGGGCTCCGAGTGAAGTTGTCCACCTTCCGTAACAGGTGCTCCTGCCTGGTGCGAACCTGAGTGATCTGGGCCTGCAGGACCTGCAGCCCCAGTGTGCCCCCAGGGAGGTGTGGGATGGGCATTGACTGGAGCAAAGAGAAGGACAGGCCATCCTCGGCGGCCAGTGTTCCATTGGTGAAGTGAGTCTCTAGGGCCCAGAGCCGCTCCTGCAGATTCAGAACTGGACACCCCCATCCCCACCCCACAGCCTTCTTTTAGGGACCTCATTAAAATCCCAGGCATTTGAGCACATCCCTGATGTTCTTGTGTCATATGCACATAACTTCTGTGGGTCCTGGATACTGAACACACATTTCATGTGCCATAAGGACCTAGTGTGAGCACAGAGCTCTTTCCGTATCCTGCACACAGGCACTCCACCTTTAGGCATGAGGTTACATGTTCATAGAATATTCCCACATGGTCTAGGGATGCACTCACAGCATCATGATCAAACTTCAGCCTTCCTGCATACTCTGGGCATGAACATATGATGACCAATATGTTGGTCTCTTGTAATCACATGTGGCCTGAATATACATGTGACATATGTTTATGATGGCTGGGCACACGATGTTCTTGGGTGAGTTCAGTGTCTGCAGATGGAATTGCTTCATGACCTTAACATTTGGACCAGGAACACTTTGTAAGTAAAATCATGTTAACACGAACTCTCTGATCAATAAAGCCCCCTCCTGCTCAGACATTGGGGAGACTTGGTGGAAGACGCACACAGCAGACCCATGTGAAATTATCGCACTGTTCACCGCTCTCATGCACACAGGCTCGAATGTGCTTTCTCTCTCTATCGCTCTCTTGATCTGTCTCTATGTCTCTCTCTGTGTGTCACACACACACACACACACACACACACTCCCCTGATCACTTCCCCCCCACCGAGCCCCATCAACATGGCTACCTGGCTACCCAGGGACTAAGAACCCCTTCTCAGCAGGTGGGCAGCAGTGACCCCAGGGCTTTCCACTCAACCTGAACCCTGTGTCACCCCAGGAGGCACCAGACGGGACCAGACCTCTTTACCTTTCACCACCAGCAACCCAGCACCTGCGGTGAGCAGAATCAGGTAGATGGCCACCATGACCATGAAGCAGTTCACCCCCTTTCTCTTCTTGGGCTTTGGATCTGAAACACAACCTCGGTGTGAGGTGGCTGCCGTAGGAGGCAGAGACAGGGGGCCGCAACCTGTGTCAGAATCCCTGCTCTGTTTGAGCAGACGGCTCCCCCGAGAAGGCCGAGGGCAAAGACACAAAGTCCCGCTACCCCCAAATCCTCCCCCTGATCCCCCTTGTGCCACAAGCCAAGAAGTGCCATTGTCGGTCACTCATTGGTGTGGCTGGGCAAACTCCCGGGCCCCACATTATCAGGTGGCAGAAGGCAGTCCTTAAACCAGGTGCAGCCCGAAGTCCCAGCACAGTGCCTGGTGATAGAGGGCTCTCAAGAGATGTTTATCAAGTGAATTAATGAATTAACGTACTTAAGTTTCAAAACTTTGGGAGGAGCATGATTGTTGCCACTTTATCAACTCTGAGTGAGGTTTGGAGAAGTTGAAGTACCTATTAGGTGATGAGACGCAGATTTGGAACTCAGATTCCGGCTTTTGTTTTCTTTTTTCTTTAGATTATTTAATTACACAAATAAACATGCTTAATATAATTTATCAAACAACATAGAGAGCATTACAAGGGTTAATAATCTTGTAATCAGGGACTTCAGGGGACCTCAATCCCTGGCGTCCTAACCTGCTGACATAAGCTTTGCGGGCATTCTGGGGTGTGGCCTTCCTCCTAGCCTGCTTGCTCATGGAAACTGCTAAATCCAGACACTGCTAGACAGACATGGCTTTTTTTCTTTTGATTTTATGCAAGTGATATCATATTACATATAATGTAGCACATTGCTTTCTGCAATGAATGATTTCCCATGGACATTCCTCTAGTTTTTTGTTTGTTGTTGTTTTGTTTTGTAGAGAAAGATTTAACTCCTTGTTTTTTAAGATTTTATTTATTTATTTTATAGGGAGAAAGAGGGAGAGCATAAGCAGGGGGAGTGGCAGGGAGAGGGAGAAGCAGGCTCCCACTGAGCAGAGAGCCCGACATGGGGCTCGATGCCAGGACCCCGAGATCATAACCTGAGCTGAAGGCAGACGCTTAACCGACTAAACCACCCAGGTGCCTCTTCACTCTTCTTTTAACAGCTGCCTAATATTCCTTAAAGACAAGCGCCGCAATTCATGCGGACATTTCCCTGTTGGCAGGCTGTTTCCAGTGTGGGGCATTACAAAAGAGGCCACATTGGTTCCAACACCAGTCTTCCCCCACGCCAGCTGTCTCCCCATTTTGGGGCATCCAAAGGCAAGGAGCCAGCCTGCAGAAGGCCCTGTGCTTCCCACCACTCATACTGACGGAGCAGCTACTCTGTGCCGGGGATTGTCTGATATCATCTATAATGCTTCTGGCAATCCTGCAAGGTAGGTGTGATCATCCTCTTATACAGACTTGGGGTTCAGAGAAGTTAGGGCAACACAACAGGCACATGCCCCTGGGTCCATCTAACCCCAAGGCCTGAGCTTGCCTCACTAGCCTACATAGACAGTTGCCCTTGGAAAAATGCAGCTGAAATGCACCCCAAGGGCAGATGTGAAGGGCAAAGGGATCATAGGTGGGCATCCCAGGGGAAGGAGTGGGGGCTCGTGAACACATTTTTTTTTTTTTTTTTTTTTTTGCTTTGTGGTAGGTGATGGTGGGTTTTCAGTTGACTCATCATAGATGTGTATAAACCTTGAGTCTGTTTTCTATTACTTGTGGAACCTTCACTATTCTGCTGATACTGCTTCCAGCCACCTGCAGAACAGAAACCCCTGCTTTAGCATCGTCTAAAGCATGGTGGTCTCAAGACGGCTTCAGCAGCAGCAAGAGGAATGATTTCTTGGTTGGGTGGTATTTTAGTTAGTGGCCCTTGGGTATGCTTATTCTAGCACAGTCTCCCCTGCATTGCGCCTCCCAAATTGGGGCCCCACACAGTAGCCCGAGTGAACTCTCTAACACAAAACCTGGCCAAGTCACTTCCTTGCCTTCAGTGCGCCAATGGCTGTTCACGGTCCTTGGGACAAACAGGAAGACCTGCTGCCCACCGGTTCTCCGGTGGCTGTACCTTCACACCACACCCCACGTGGACCCTGAGCCACAGGCAGGCCAGACCACATGTCATTACACCCTTCTCACTCCAGGTCATGTATTTCTCTGAAAATACAACCCTGCTTCCCCCCGCCCTACACAACTAATTCCTCCTCATCCTTTGGGAGCACAGTGGAGCTTCTCCTGCTCCAAGATACATTCTCTGACTCCCCTGGCTTAGGTGGAACCCTGCTCTGCTTCCCCACATCGCTCTGTGTTTCCACCTGATATGGCATCCATCATCCTGAACTGTGTCTGTTTATGTCTCAGTTTCCCTCCTCCCCCCACCATGTTCTGGAAGCTTCTAGGGGTGCCGTCCAGCACCAACACGGTATCAACCACACAACATGAGCTGGAAAGATGATGAATGAATGGATGAATGAGTAGCCACAGAGGTCTGGGTCCTAAACACGTGCAGAGTAACAGTGTCAGTTTAGAAGTGTTGGAAAAGCATCGGGAATGCAACTTCAGACCTCAGGCAAGCATACGATAATGGCGAGGATGGGTAACGTACAAGGGAAGCCTCATATTTAACAGAAGATGGTGGACGATGAATACGATCTCATAGACAGCACTAAACTTAAGGAAATTATGGAATAGAAAGATAGTGTGTTCAGAGGCACAGATGTTATAGGGCCAGCATGGAAAATAGATATTTTCAAACTGGATGATAGGAAAAATGGAAGGCATTTGAGTGAAGATAGTGAGCGGAAGAACAAACATTGTAGTATGGATGGGAATAGTTTGGGGGTGTCCACTCAGGCCCAGAATGCTCTTTTAAGTAGAGATCTCATGTAACATAGAGGCAAAGTAGAAACTGGGAACTTTGAATCTGTGGGCATTTAACTAACTTGCTTACAAAGCAGAAAGTCTGAAATTCTTTACCCTCTCTGCTGATTTCTAAGAGGGTAGAAAAACTGCAAAGGAACATCAACTCCAATGTGGATTTCACCAATAAGGAAGAGTTTCTGAGATGAGAGAATGAATGACGCTTCCAGTAAACTAGAATGAGCATCCCTGGAGTAAATTCTGGTGAGTCCAGGTGAAGATTTCAGGAAAGCAGTTTTCAGAAATATGACAGCTCTATTGTCTGACTTACAGTGAAAATGTGGCTCCAGAGGGAAATAAAATTTCAATTCCATAAAAGATCTCAGTGAAGAAAAACAGTCTGTATACAAATTCTAGGGTCTCCAGGCCTGCCATCTCCCAGCCCCTCGCCCAGGGGCAAAAGGTGGCTTGGTGCAGGCAGAAGTCCCCTCTCCTAGCCCCCAGTACAGGGCTGCTGGTGAGCAGGCCCAGCAAAGTGGTCGCTGCCCTGTTGGCTTGACATCTCCCACCCCTGACCCAGGGTCCCTGGGCAGTCCGAAAAAGTACCTTCTGTCTTTTCAGGCAGCACCAACAGGGAGCAAGGAAGAATACCAGTAATACCAGGTAAACAAAGCAGACCAGAATAGAACAGTCAAGGCTCTGAAATCTAAGTTGTTATTGGAACCACAGCCCACAAAAGTGGGCCAGAATTTATGTGATAAACCTAAACAGTATGACTTAAAATAGAAAATTTAAACAAGATCTAGAGTGTCCTAACATACTATACAAAATGTCTACAATACAATGGAAAATCACTCATCATACCAAGAACAGAGAAAATTACAACTTGAATGAGAAAAGACAATCAACAGGGCGCCTGTGTGTCTCAGTCAGTTAAGCGGCTGGCTCTTGATTTCAGCTCAGGTCATGATCTCAGTGTCCTGGGATTGAACCCCACATTGGGCTCCATGCTCAGCAGGGAGTTTGCTTGAGGTTTCTCTCTCCCTCTCCGTCTGCCCCTCCCTGCACTCTCTGTCTCTCTCAAATAAATACATAAATCTTAAAAAAAAAAGAAAAGAAAAGATAATCAACAGATGTCAATATAGAGATGACACAAACATTGGAATTATTCAATAAAGATTTTAAAGCAGGCATAACAAAAATGCTTTAATGAGCAATTACAGTACTCTTAAAACAAAAAAATTTTTAATTTACCAAAAAATAGAGAATATAGAGAAGAACCAAATGGAAATTGTAGGACTTAAAAGCTCCAATTAAAAAAAATCTCACTAGATGGGCTCAGTAGTACAATAAAAGTGATAAGGGAGAGAATCAATGAACTAAAGGGTAGAACAATAGAAATTACCCTTTTTGAAAAACAGAAAAAATTGACTAAAAAAAAAATGAACAGACTCAGAGATCTATGTATCAATAACAAAACACATAATATTCATATCCTTAAAGTCTCAGAAAGAGTGTGAAGCTGAAAAAAATATTTAAAGAAATAATCGTGGCTGAAAACTTTTCAAATTTGGTGAAAGTCACAAACCTACAAATTCAAGAACTTGAGCAAACCCCGAACATGATAAATTCAAGCAATCAATAACAAGACACATGATGAGTTAAAAATCCAAAAAAAGGCCCTATATACCAAGAAGATTAAAAATCTAAAGAAAAAGAAAAAATCTTGAAAGCAGCCAACAGAAAAATAACCTATTATCTATAGACATACCAATTTGAATGACAGAAGATTTCTCATCTGAAATTGGAAGTGACATGACATTTTTCATGTGCTCAAAGAAATGAATTATCAACTGTATCTAGTGAAAATATCCCTTAAGAATGAATGGGAAATAAAGACATTCTCAGATGAAGGAAAACTAAGCGAAGTTATTGCTAGTAGGTCTAACTCGAAAGAATGGCTAAAGGGGGGCACCTGGCTGGCTCAGCCAATAGACATACAACTCTTGATCTCAGGGTCATGAGCTCAAGCCACAGTTTGGGTGTAGAGATTACTTAAAAATAAAATCTTAAAAATAAAAAAAAAGAATGGCTCAAGGAATTTCTTCAAACAGAAGGGAAAAGATAATAGCGGAAGGCGTGGCACTTCCAGAAGGAAAGAACACGAAAAAAGAATGGGTAAACATGGAGATATGTTTAGATCATCCCCCTCATGATTTTTTAAAATCACATTTTTAAAAAAGATTTTATTTATTTATTTATTTGAGCGAGAGAGAGAGAGCACGAGCAGAGGGAGGGGCAGAGGCAGAAGCAGACTCCCTGCTGAGTGTGGAACCTGGCATGGGGCTCCATCCCAGGACCTTAAGATCATGACCTGAGCCGAAGGCTGACACTTAACTGACTGAGCCATCCATGCACCCCTAAAAATCATATTTGATGGTTGAAACAAAAATAATTAAGTGATACATAGTGCATGTAGAGGAAATGTTTAAGACAATTACATTTCAAAAATGGAAAGGCTCAAAAGACATAAATGGAAATTAGTTTTCAAAACTTGACTCAAAGTGGTAGAATGTTGATGTTGGTAGACTGTGATAGATTATACATGTATATTGTAATGCCCAGAAAAAAAGTAAGAAAACTATTTCAAATGATGAACTAAAAAACAAACAAACAAAAAACTGTAAATAAATCAAAATGGAATTTTAAAACATGTTCAAGTAACCCATAGGAAAGTAAGAAAAGAAAAGCTGGTAATGGGAAACAGAGAGACAAAGAGAAAATCCGTAATAATGTGGCAGACTTAAGCCCTAACACATCAATAATTACTTTAATGTAAATGGTTTAAATATACCAACTAGAAGGCAGATAGTGTGGCAAAAGTAGATTAAAAAGCATGCCTCTACCCTGTGCAATCTCCAAGAAACCAAAAACAGAGCTTCTATTTGCATGAAGCAAAAACTGATGTAACTGAAAGGAGAAATCAATATATCCATAATTATATTGGGGACTTTAACACCCCACTCTCAGAAATTAGTAAAGATACAGAAGAAATGAACAACACCATAAACCAACAGGATCTAATGAACAATTATAGAATACTCCATGAAACAACAGCAGAACACACATTCTTCCCATGTACATTTAGGATATTCACCAAGACAGACGATATCATGGGTCATAAAGCAAACCCCAATGAAATGGAAACAAAATGAAGTTGCATAGAGTGTTTCTTGATAAGGGAATCAAAATAGAAATCAGTAACAGTTAGACAACAGGAAAACCTCCAAACACTTGGAAATTTTTTCAAAAATTAAATAGTGCATGGGCTATAAAGTCTTAAATAAAAATTTTTAAAAATAGAGCTGATTGAAAGTGAGAATAGAACATATCAAATTATTGGATTCAGCTAAAGTAGTACTGGAAGGGAAATTTATAGCAGCACTAGAGGCTCACATTACAAATGAGAAATGATCTCAAGCTGATAAAGTAGGTTCCTAGCTCAAGGAACTAAAGAGAAGAGCAAAATAAACCTGCAGCAACCAGAAAAAAAAAACAAAACAAAAAACAAAATAATAGAGATCAGAGATCAATGAGATTTAAAATAGGAAAACAAAAGAGAAGATCGGTAGAACAAAATGCTGATTCCTTGAATAAAGTCAATAAAATTGATAAAGTTCTGGCAAGACTGATGAAGAGAAAAAGAGAGAAAGATACAAATCACCAATATCAGGAATGAAACCGGTACTGTTACTACAGATCCTGCAGCCCTTAGCAAGAAAATAAAAAGATCCTATCACCGACCTCATGCTCAGAACTTAGAAGAAATGAACTGATTTCTCCAAAATTACAAATTACTGAGACTCAACCAATATTAAATAGATAATATGAATATCTACATCTATTAAATAAACTTAATTTGTACTTAAAAATCTCCTGAAAAAGAAATATCCAGGCCCAGATAATTTTAATGGAGTCTTCTATCAA
This sequence comes from Eumetopias jubatus, assembly GCF_037043125.1. Lineage (NCBI taxonomy): Eukaryota > Metazoa > Chordata > Mammalia > Carnivora > Otariidae > Eumetopias > Eumetopias jubatus. Next base: position 101,061,332 of record NW_028274809.1, on the reverse strand, counting down.
ACCTTTAGGAGAATTAACACTAGTTTTACACACTCTCTTATAGATAATGTAAGAGTAGAAAACACTTCCTAACTCATTTAGCAGGTCAGGATGACCCTGAAATGAAAACCAAAGACAGCGCAAAAGAAGAAAACTGAAGATCAGTATCTCTCACGAAATTTGACACAAAAATCCTCGGCAAAATATTAGTAAACCATATCAAGCAATGTATAAAAAGAGTTTATATACCATGACTAAATGGAATTTCCAGGTATACAAGGCTGGTTCAATACCAAGAAATCGATCAGTGTCATCCACCATATCAACGAGCTAAAGAAGAAAAATCAGATAACCATATAACCGATGCAGAAAAAGTACTTGACAAAATCAAATTCATAATAAAACTCTCATAATTAAAATTCATAATTCTAACTCTCATAATAAATAATAAATTCATAACAAAAACTCTCAGCAAACTAGAAATAAAAGAGAATTTCCTTAACTTAAAAAAAAGGAACATCAGGGTGCCTGGGTTGCTGAGTTGGTTGAGCGCCCAACTCTTAATTTCAGCTAGGGTCATGGGATCAAGCCTCATGTTGGGCTCCGTGCTCAGCGTGGAGTCTGCTTGTCCCTCTCCCTCTGCTCCTCTTCCCACTCACTCTCTCTCTTGAATAAATAAATGAATAAAATCTTTAAAAAAGGGAGCATCTAAGAAATATCTAAAGCTAATACGATACATAATGGTGACAGAGAATCATTTCCTCTGAAAATTAGGAAGGAGGCAAGGAAGTCTGTTCTCACTCTCTTATTCACATATTGATATACTACTGGCAAATAAGTGGAAATCACAATTAAAACATAATGGCATTTACAGTCACTCCGAAGGAAATGAAATATTTAGATATAGAGGTAATAAAATGTGTATAGGATCTATATGCTGAAAATTGTAAAACACTGATTAAAAAACAAAACCAAAAAACACAAAGACCTAAATCAATGTGGAGGTACATTGTGTTCACAGATTGTAGGACTAAACGTAGCAAGATGTCGGTTCTCTGAAACTGATCTGGAGGTATGACACAGCTCTGACAAAATCCCAGCAAGGTTTTCTGTCGGTATTGATAAGCTCATGCTAAAATTTACATGGAAAGGTACAAGCCACAAAATGGCTAAAATCATCCTGAAAATGAATAAAATGTGAGGAGTAACAACTTGATGTTTAGGCTCACATGAGACCCGCAGTGATCAAGACAGTGTGGGATGGGTGGAGGGATAGACATATGGAGTTACAGAACAGAATAAAGGACACAGAAATAGTCCTTACACTAATATAACCAACTGGGTATGTTTTTTTTTTTTTACAAGTTACAAAAGTAATTCAATGGAGGAAGCATAGCCTTTTCAGCAAATGGTGTTGGAGCAACTGGACACCCATAGGCAAAAAAATAAATAAATAAACAAACAAATCTTGACTTAAGTGAAATTTAGGTCAAGATTTTTTGTCTGTTTATATATATAAATATAAATATATACACACATTACATATATATTACATGTATATTACACACACATCACACATATATACATATATATTACACATATACATATATTATATACATATAGTACATATTACATACATATATAATACATTATATATACAAATATATATACGTATATATTATACATATACATTACATATATATTGTATGTGTATATTACAAATATATATACATTACATATATTATATACATATATACAAGTATATGTATATAATACATATATTATATATGAACCACGGACTTAATTGTAAAATGTAAAATTATAAAACTTTAAAATTAAACATAAGAGAAAAATACTTTTAGATTTAAACATAAGAGAAAAATTGGGAGACCTAAGGCCAGGTGAAGAGTTCTTAGACTTGACACAAAAGCATAATCCATAAAAGGGAAAATTGCTAGGTAGGGCCTCCACAGGATTAAATGCTTTTGCTTTGAAAAAGACCCTGTTAAGAGGATGAAAAGACCCGTTACAGACTGGGAGAGAATATTTGCAAACCACCTATCCAGCAAAGGACTTGTATTTTGAATAAAGTGCTCTCAAAACTAGTCAGAAAAACAAATGATCCTATTAAAACATTGGCAAAAGACATGAAAGGCCATTTCATATACAAATGGGAAAAAAAAGCACATGACAAGATATCCAACATTATTAGCCATTAGGAAAATGCAAATCAAAATTACAACAAGATATCACAATCATACACTTATCAGAATGGCTAAAATAAAAATAGTAATAATGCCAATTGCTGGCAAGGATTCAGAGAAACTGAATCTGTTGTAAATATCACTGGTGGGAATGTAAATGACACAACCACACTGGAAAAATAGATCAGCTGCTTCTTATAAAACCAAACATACACTTAGAATCCAGCAATTGCACTTTGGGGCATTTATCCTAGAAAAATGAGAACTTAGGCTTATACAAAAACTTTTACGTAAATTATCATAGCGGCTTTATTTGTAATAGCCCCAAACTGGCAACAACCCAAATGTCTTCCAGTGGGTGCATGGTTAAACAAACTATGGTACGTTCATATCATGGAATAATACTCATGACAAATACTCATTAATAAAAAGAACTATTGATAGATACAACAACTTGGAGGGAATCATGCTATGTGGAAAAAGCCAGTCTTTAAAAAGTTACATACTTTTTCCATTTAGATAACACTCTTTACATAACAAAATTATAGAAATGGGGGCCTGATTGGTGGTTGTTGTGGGACCGTGATCGCTGGTTGGGGAGTGAGGGGTGTGTATGGCTATAAAGGCAGCATGAAAGAGTTGTGTGGTGAAGGAACAGTTTGGTATTTTGATACTGGTGATGGTTGCACAAATATATGCATGTGGTAAAATTGTAGAGAACTGTATTCACACACACAAATGAGTGCCTATAAAACTAATGAAATCGAAATAAGCTCTGTAAACTGTAGCAATATCAATTTCTTGGTTGCGATAAGGTACTATGGCTACGCAAGATGTTCTCATTGGGAGAAACTGGGTGGGGGTCACAGAGACTTCCCTACACATTTTTTTTTGCCTGTTTCTGTGAATCTCTAATTATTTCATAATAAAAGTTAGAAAAAAATAACTCTAGGGTAAAGCCGGACATCTAAAAGGTGCTGAGAAATAGTGACATGACAAAAAACAAAGTCAGAGCAAGGACCTGAAGTGACAGTGAGCACGTCAACAAGGCTGACCGTGAACAGATTCTAGGGTTAAGGTCTATTAGGAGAATGTTTACAATTATCTTTCAGGCAAAAAGAAGAGACAGCCAGACCCACAGCTGGGAGCCAGGGCTTAATGTTAAATTACAACAAACAACAACTTCTCTATCTGTATTTTTGGGTGTTCTCTCTGTCAAGAAGAATGTTCTTCAGACCAAAATCGGTGGGAGGACATATCAAGATGTGAGATGTGAAGCCTGAAATAGTTGAGGGCTCAGGGGGAGAGGTCCAGACAGATTACATCCCACTGACCTGGAAGAGCTTCCTGATGTGCTAACAGATCTCCTTGAGAAACCAGACACATCAGGAGAGAGACAGGAAGGCTCAAGGCAGAAAAATGTTCATAATTTTCAAAAAGGTGGACGGGAGTGCATCCCAGGATATTGTCATCAGGGACAAATGGAGAGTCTTTTGTTCAAGCCCAAATGTTCCACTTGAGGGAGAAGATGGAGCTGATGCCGGTCCATGAGGAAAGAGCTAGAGTTTTGTTGGACCTTCAGGGCAGCAAGAGCAGTGGTATGTTGAGCCTTTTCAGAAAATGAAAGCATTCTTCAACAGACTTAAGACAAAGGAGGGAGGAAGGAAGGGGAGAGAAAGGAAGATGCTTGAAACCATTTAGTGCTGAAGCAAGTAGTTTTATTCATTTCAGTTAAGCCCTGAGGGGGTCACTATGTTACAGAGCCTCACAGTGATTACTGTTCGCAATGGCATTTTCTAGAAAGTTCCATATGTTCCAAGATCTTTGTATGAGAAGACAAGAAGTTGTGAATGTCTTTAGAAAAATGCTCCTTCCAGAGCACCTGGGTGGCTCAGTTGGTTAAGCATCTGCCTTTGTCTCAGGTCATGCTCTCAGGGTCCTGGGAGGTAGCCCCATATCAGGCTCCCTGCTCAGCAGGGAGTCTGTTTCTTCCTCTTCCTCTGCTCTTCCCCCTGCCCATGCTCTCCCCTTCTCTCTCTCAAATAAATAAATGGAATCTTTAAAAAGAAAGAAAGAAAGAAAAAGAAAGAAAGAAAGAAAGAAAGAAAAAGAAAGAAAGAAAGAAAGAAAGAAAGAGAAAGAAAGAGAAAGAAAGAAAGAAATATTCCTTCTAACCAAACTGTTTTGTTTTTTGGTTAGATTTTTAGTTAATGGTATCCATAACCCAAGTCAGAAATCTGGAATTCCCCCTTAAGCTGGCCTCCACCTCACTTGCCTTTCCCACCATTATAGTCTTACTGACTTGACTTCTAATATCTTTCCAGAACATTCCTTATAACCACTGCCTCTTATTGTCTCTTGCTGCCATGCTTTTTTCTGTCCTCAGACTCTTTCTAGCTCATTCCACATCTATGATAGCGAGTAATCTCAACAGCAAACCAATGCCTCTTAGCCCAAAGTCAAACATTCAAAGCTCCGCATTGTCTTCAGGACAAAGTCTAAATTAATTGGTCCTAATCTCAATCCCCACCGAACTTTCCCCACTCAACATGGGCCCCACCGCATGAAACTATCTGTATTTCTCTAAATAGTACCTATGAATATAGCATAAACCCGTGGTCTTCTATTGCTGCCCCAGCCAGCCTCTTATTTCACTATTTCCCTTTATTCTTTAAACTTTAGAAGAGGTCTCACTTCTGACCTCCAGGTCAGACCAGGTTAGATCTGTCCATAGATCTGTCCTGTGCTTGTATAGAGATAGTTTATAGATGGCCCAACCCTGCCATCCTCCTGCCACCACCGACATGACTGAGGACTCCCCGTTTATTCTTGTATGTTTCCTCAGTGCCAAGAGCAGTGCCCAGTAGGTGCTGAATATGTTTGATCAGCTGACTTTACTTGCACATTTTCAGTAACATAAAAAGTCATATATCCAGAATGCTGCATTCCCCAAAGTTCTGAATAGCCAACAATTAGTAAAGTCATTTGCACGCACGCATTCTGTTATCACACTGTGAATTCCTAAAGGCAGAACACTCAACCCTGCATCTTTGTACCCCCTTCAGTTCCAGCCAGTGACCCGCACAAATACGGGGTGAGAGGGACAGATCAGGCTGGGGGACAGAACTGCAATTGTTCTGAACAGATGACTTCCAGAAAAGACTAGGAGTAGGAATGACTCATCAACTTGGAAGGCAAGTCCTAGAAGATATTCTAGCACGGGAAATCAGAGATCCCCCGTGGAAAACACTCACTGGCGACTTTAAATTCTAGAAGATTTAAAAAATGCACCACCTGTAGAAGGATGAGGGAGAAAAATAAAGATGACAGAGTTGCCTGAATTTTTAAAACCTGAATTGAATCTAAGACAAACTAATTATGAAGCTATTAACATACCCTAGCCAGCGCGAACTGGAGAAAGCACTCCCTGATCAACACATCAGTTATAATGGAAGTCACCTTAAAGAATTTTAAAGGAATTACATTAAATAAATATGTGGCACTTGGCTTTCATTTTGTGGAACTTTTTCATCCCCGTTGTGTTGCTTTGCCATTTTGTCACACAATCTGGGTGTCAAAATAAGACTAATAAAAAGGAAGGGCGTATGATAAGTATTAGCATTCATCGAAGGGTAAATATTTCAATACAATTTATTGGGGGAAAAAAACAACCCAACTGTATACTACAGATACAGCATCTATTACTAACATTACACGAATCCCAGATTGAAGCATTCCAGCAATGTGTTAGTGAGAGTCTATGGCACAAACCTAGGCTTCCTATCGCCTTGTCTGTTCCTATGTTGCCAACAGAAAAAGTACACCACCAGGCAATGTCATTACTGAGAAGCAGTACTTTACCATTGATTTCAAACGCCTCCATTGCAGGGAACATGGTTTGGTTGACGGCTGCTCTTTCTCCAGTGCTAGCCAAGAACCCTTCCACCTTGAGAATTTCCTTATTTTCCATTGTGAAGCTTTATAGATGGCCCAAAGTCCTGGAGCCAGCAGAAATGCTGTCCTCAAGAGGAACCACTTGGGGAAAGATTGTTCTCATTTAACTACTGCAGCTAGCTTCAGACCACACAGCACTTCCCTTTGGCTCCGACTTCTGAATTTGCAAAATGTTTCCTGACATGATCAGAATTGGGCATGTCACAAAAACAGGTTATTCACACATGGAGCTCCTATTCGGCACAGCTGCTTGTTAAGGGAAGTGACTCACGCTTTGGGGCATAAGTCACAGATCCTTGGAACCAGCCCTCACTCCCGGGCCCCTGAGAGCAGGGAGTTGGGTGACCCCAGGGAGGATGTTTCTCTCCCTGCCCTCTGCCCATCCAAGGGCCACTATCATCCCAGACCCAGGGCACTGTCTTAGGACCTCTGTGGTTCACACTGAAATCTCCCTCCTCTGACCCACTTCGGCCTTAGGGTTCATCTTTTCTCCTCAAAGTGTGGACCTTCGACAGCAGTATCCGCATCACCTGGGATCTTGTGAGGAATGCAGAGTCCCATGTCCCATCCCACGTGAATCCAAATCTACAGTTTAACTAGCTTTCCAGGTGATGAATGTAGGCAAAGGAGAAGCACTGCTCTGTACCACACGATGTAGCATCTACTTACACTTCCGTGCCTATCTCCCCAGGCCCCGTGTGTGGGGGCACATGCGTGCTTGCTCTGGCCCCGCAAGACCTGAGCTCCTTGAGGGGACAAACCCCCTCCCTAGCTCCTTTTGGTCAGGCATTCCTTACCAGAAAGGACGCATAGTGTGGTGGTGAGCACACAGACCCTACAAGCTGAGGTGCTTGGGTTCAAATTCTACTTGCTCCATACAGCAGCTGTACGACCGTAGAAACATCACGTGAGCTCTCGGCGCCTCGATTTCCTTGTTTCTCAAAAAAGGGAGACGGGGTTATTTGTTGCATTGGCCAAATGAATTAGATCACATCTGGTGGTGGTTAGGATGGCTCCTGCCGGGCTGCGGGCACTGAGGTCACGTGGCTTCCATCACTAGAGATGTTGTGAGCATCCTGGTTTCTGGGAAGATGACGACAACGGTTTTTGCCTTAAAGAAGCTCCCAGTCTGGTTCGTGGGCTGGATGTGGATACAACTGAATTCTAGAAACTTGCTGTCACGTGAGAGGCTGGAAGTGACCTGGAGGCAGCGGGACCAGGGGTGGGAACACCCCCAGAAAACTTGCTGATCAGCTCTGGGTTCAAGGGAGGACCGGAGGGTCTGCCTGGAGAGCATGATGGGGCCGGGGGGCCTTGGAGGCAGGAAAGGTGGCAACTGCAGCCTCCCAGGCAGGGTTTCAGGGTGCAGGAGCCACGAGACTTTGGGGCTGTTTGAAACCTGAGAGGTGAGGAGGAGAGGTGGCCAGGGAGGAGGCTGGGCCCCGCTCGCTCACTTTGTTTGGTCTGTGGTGTGGCAGAAAGCAGAAAGGGCAAGAAGCTCAGGAAAAAGAGTGACTGGCGGTGTCCCCAAGGCAGAGGTCCCCCGTGGCGCCCACAGTTTCAACATCCAGGAAGTCCCTGCCATGGGCTGAGGTGCTAGGAGGAGAAGCCAGCACACAAAAGGTTAAAGGAATTGGAGGTGAGGAAATGAAAGTGGCTGGCAGCGCTAAGCAGAAGTGTGGGCCTTTGAGGTAATAGAGGCTGCAGGGGCTATCCCCGTGGGAGGGGAATCTCCCCGGGACAGGGACCTGCTCTCTTAGGCCACTGTGCCTCCTCTCTCTGCCTGTGCACCTCAGCTCCGGCCAAGGGCCGTCCTCATCCATGACAGTGGGTGGGGGCTCATTGGAAACGCTGTGGGCTAGTGACCGAGGGCCGCTGGCCTTGGACCGAACATTTAGTGGACATCAAATGTGGTTGCTTTGGTGCTAGATATCGGGCCAGACAGACCTGGGCCACAAACCCAACTCTTTCAGGAACTTGCTGGGTGAACTGGGGTGCCTTACTTCACTTCTCTGGGCCTTGGCACAAAGTAATAGCTCCTAGAACCATTACCCAGTATCCAGGATTTATTAGGTATCAAGCACTGTGCTGGACACTTACATACATTACTCACCACTTGCAACAACCTGTAACTAGCCTCAGATCTTGTGATTAGAAAGTGATGCCGCCAGAATGTAAATCCAGGATACTGGGTCCCTACAGCCTCATTTAAACCTAGTTTGATCCAGACGCTGTAATCTAGAGGTTCACACTGGAGGAGTTTTTTTGAAACACCCCTACCATTTCTCCCCCCCAGCCTGAGATTCTAGTTTTCATAAAAGTCCCAAGGCTGGTTAAAATGTGCAACCTGGCTGAGGACCTCTGCACAGAAGAATGAAGCAGTTACATGTAGCACAGAGACCTGTGGGGACCCTCAGGACTCCTTTCTGGAAGGATCCATTAGGTTGAATTATACACAATTACTGATATTCATCCCTTCTTGACATGCAATAAATGGATACTTCACAGGATCCAGCCTAATCCATCCAGCCTCCAGGGCTGGGACTAGAATAAGGCAATTAATGCACTAGCTTGGGGTGCAAAAGATTCGGTAATCAAGGTAAGTAACATTCTAACACAATAATTTAAAAATCAAAGTTAATGCCAAAAGCCCATGATGAGCAAAATTAAAAAAAGACGGGATCCCACTTGGAATGACCTGTCACTTGCTCTCCCTCGTCCTGGCCATGGTGTTTACTCTGTGTTTCAGCATCCCCATTTGCAAGATGGAATACCAGTAGTTGACCTGTTTGTGCACGGGGTCGGTGTGAGGGTCAAACAAAATAATAAAACCCTAAGCATGTTTATAAATGAAAGGGCTCTGGGTAGAATGGCATCTTCTATCAAGCCAGCGCATAACGTGAAACTCCTGCATGGTCAATGTCACCCTTAAAAATCCTTTAAGTCTCCCATAAAGTACAAAACACACAATTTGGGGGAATACTGTACAGACTCCTCCTAAGCGTCTTCCACTCAGACACTTTTATCTCTGGGAATAAGGACCTAGCTGTTTCTTCTCTCGAGCACCAGATGAAGTGGTCAACTTGCCTTTGGGACCATGCTGTTCAAGAAATGCAGGGTCTGGCTTTATTTTTCTAGCAAAGTGCATATCATTGGGTTGGAGAATTTAAATGTGTGTTCAGAGTGGTTCTGATGTAGTTACATCAAGTTCCGTTGTTCTCCAGAGTGACAACCAAGTGGCTCACGGTGCTCTTTTAGACAGAGGGAATGGGGCTGGAGTTCCAGGCAGAGGCGACTCCAAGCCTGATGGTTTCGGCAGAGCTGGGCTTTTTATGAACCAGTGGACCCCAAACTAGTTTAGTCAATGGGTCACCAGGCAGATCAAGAATTCCTGAGCAACCCCGTTGCAGCTGAACACTGGGGCAACTGTGGTAATGCACGATGTAAAACTCACCAGCACAAACCCAAGTGTTCAAAACAAACAAACAGAACCCCATAGCAAGCAGGCAAGCCAATGAAGCTTAATAGCAACTAATCTTCGACAAACCAGGAAAAAATATCCAATGGAAAAAAGACAGTCTCTTCAATAAATGGTGCTGGGAAAATTGGACAGCTATATACAGAAGAATGAAACTTACACCATACCCAAAGATAAACTCTAAATGGATGAAAGACCTCAATGTGAGACAGGAATCCATCAAAATCCTAGAGGAGAACACAAGCAGTAACCTCCTCGACATCAGCCACAGCAACTTCTTTCAAGACATGCCCCCAAAGGCAAGGGAAACAAAAATGAAAATGAACCTTTGGGACTTAAATCAAGATAAAAAGCTTCTGCACAGCAAAGGAAACAGTCCGCAAAACAAAGGGAACCCACAGAATGGGAGAAGATACTTGCAAATGACACTACAGATAAAGAGCTCGTATCCAAGATCTATAAAGAACTTCTCAAACTCAATACCCAAAAAACAAATAATCAAATCAAAAAATGGACATAAGACATGAACAGACACTTCTCCAAAGAAGACATATGAATGGCTAACAGATACATGAAAAAATGTTCAACATCATTAGCCATCAGAGAAATTCAAATCAAAACCACATTGAGATACCACCTTGCACCAGTTAGAATGGCAAAAATTAACAAGGCAGGAAACAACAAATGTTGGAGAGGATGTGGAGAAAGGGGAGCCCTCTTACACTGTTGGTAGGAACGCAAGCTGGTAAAGCCACTCTGGAAAACAGTATGGAGGTGCCTCAAAAAGTTAAAAATAGAGCTACCCTATGACCCAGCAATTATACTACTGGGTATTGACTCCAAAGATACAGATGTAGTGAAAAGAGGGGCACATGCATCCCAGTGTTCATAATGGCAATGTTTGCAATAGCCCAACTGTGGGAAGAGCCGAGATGCCCTTCAACAGACGAATGGCTAAAGAAGATGTGGTCCATATATACAATGGAATATTACTCAGCCATCAGAAAGGATGAATACCCATTATTTGCATCGACATGGATGGAACTGGAGGGGATTATGCTAAGTGAAATAAGTCAAGCAGAGAAAGACAATTATCATATGGTTTCACTTATTTGTGGAACATAAAGAATAGCATGGAGGACATTGGGAGAAGGAAGAGAAAAATGAAGGGGGGGAATCGGAGGGAGAGATGAACCATGAGAGACTATGGACTCTGAGAAACAAACAGGGTTACAAAGAGGACGGGGGTGGGGGATGGGTAAGCCCAGTGATGGGTATTAAGGAGGGCACATATTGCAATGAATACTGGGTGTTATATGCAAACAATGAATCATGGAACATTAAATCAAAAAATAAAATAAAATAAAATAAAAAATAATATTAAAAAAATAAAAATAACGGCTGATTAATTTTAAAAACAAAAAAGTCCCATCAATACCAGTGAGCATCAACTTGTGAATAGATAAATAAATGACAGTACATCCATTCAATGGGATGGTAATCAGCCATAGGAAAAACACAAGCAAATTTCCTAGAGCACCCCAACGTCCTTTATCAATACTACCTCTTCCCTATTGTCATTCAGTCCACTGCAGTTATGATCAGGAACCTGCAGTAACTCCGCCAAGGGGGTGGCGGGGCAAGCAAACAGTCTTAAGCCAATGGCATGATCCCTTACTGGTATTTAAATCATAGGCAGAGAGCAAATAGTCTAAAAATAGCTGGGGCTTTACTCCTTCCTAGCAATGTTGTCCTGAGTATTCCTGCTACGTGATCTTAGCCCTGGCCTTTTTCCTACCTGGCCCCCAAACTACCTCAGTTTCTCTCTTTTCTAAACCCAGTTCCTCCTGTCAAATCTCGAAGTCCTCTGCATTCTTCCACTTAATTTCCTCTTGTCAAGTGGGCTAGATTTGGTTCCTACTGCAGAGAGCTTAAGAACCCGGACCCCCCCCTAGCTCTGCACAAAGGGTCTCCAGAGCCATCTTCTGACCCTCTTTCTGCTCACATGTCAGGTCTGTGTGCCCTGTGGTTCTGGATTCCCACTGCCTTGGGGAAGGTACCTCCTTCATCAGCCTGAGCTTTGTGGACCCCAACTAGCTCGAACTCAATCCAAGGGGAGGGTAGCCTCACAGCCTTCAGAAATGACACAGTTGATTCATTCCCCAGTAACCTAATTCACTCCCTGATTTTTTCTTTCTTTTTTCAAGTTTTTATTTAAATTCCACTTAGTTAACATACATTGTTATATTAGTTTCAGGTGTACAATATAGTGATTCAACGCTTCCATACAGCACCCAGTGCTCCTCACCAGGGCCCTCCTTAATCACCATCACGCATTTCCTCCTTCCCCCCACCTCCCCTCTGGTAACCAGCAGTGTGTTCTCTAGAGTTAAGAGTCTATTTTCTGGTTTGCCTCTCTTTTTCCCTCCTATGTTCAGATATAAGTCCAATAATTATTGATCCTTTTTTGACAGTTCGCAATTTTACCTTATTTCTGGAAGAAACAATATTTTCAATAGCAAAATAACAAACAGATTTTTTGAACAACAACAACAACGCAGAAACAATCAACTGGCAGTGAGTAGAGCATCCTTCTCCAAACTCCAAAAGTCCCTCAGAAAAGGTCCAGAGGCAGCTCCTCTCCCTTTTATAGCTCCTAATTGGTATTGAGTTAAGACTACCCCAAAGGCCCTGGATGCAGCATTTTCTGAGGCATTTTGTTACAACTGGCCTGCATGTGAGCCCCTTTCAATGTCTGAGGTCTTTCCCACCTTTGGAGATTGAATGGGACAAACCATGTCCACTAGAGGCTTGCAGCCAGGCGTAGGCATGTGGCCAGCCAGACATACCTTCCATATGCCTTCAAAGGAGAAGCCAGGATCCCTGCACAGCAGGGAAGGGGCAGCAGCTCCAGCAATGCCAAGGGACCAGCAGAAGCAGGAAGAGGGTGGCAGCAGTAGGTGGGTCCTCCCGGCATGGGTTCTATGGCATGATCTGGGCTGTGGCCTGGTAGCCCTGTACCTGACCTTTGCCCGGGCCTGATTCTACCGTCTCATCAGCAATTCTCTGAGCTCTCAGTAGCCTTCCAGAGATTTCCTTCTCCGCTTAAATCTGTCAGATTTTCACCTCGGTTGCTTGCCATGGATATTGCAGACTGGTACAGAGAGCAAAAGATGGGATCAGCAATCCAGACCTTCAGGAGGCCCAAGTGTGAAGATTTTTGGAGAGTAATCAAGTCCAAGGGCCTTAGATTGGCAAGTAAGAACCTTTGTGATTGTGCCAATATCTCCCCTCCAAGCTCTTACTGACCTCTTTGCCACTCCCCATCTTTCTCTGGTCATCTCCCAAATTCCTTCCGGTGAATGACAACCACTCATCCTAAGGGCACATTCTCTATGAATCCTACTGCCCAGTAGAACTGACTCCTTACACTCCTAACCCACCTTTGTAATGTATATTCTGCACAGAGATTCCTCAATAGACAGTAACTCGGCCGCTGGTTCTTTTTATTGGTCTCCTCCTCCGTCCCGCGAATTCCCCAAGAGCAGGAACCACACATTACATTGCTTGGACCGCAGTTCAAGCAGGAATAAAGAAGTGAAAGGATGATCGAGAAGTATCGAGACGCTGAGGCGCAAACCCTGTGCAACATTTGTGGGAAAAGGGGAGAAAAGAGCAGGCCAGAGCCCCCTTCCTTTTCTTGTGGACTCTGTTAGATCGGATCTCGAAGGATGGTGATCAAGAAAGGCTTTGTGGGGCCCGATGGCTGTTTTCATCTGGCACAAAGCTTATCTTGCAAAGACTGTGAGAAATTTTATGGCCAATTCCATCTGCGATTTATTCGTCAGGGTCCTTAACCTCAGCCCCTAGATGTTCACCACTAACCCTGGGTATTCATCTTCCCCAGCATGGGATGCCTTAACAAGGAGCCCACTACACTATCAACGGGCTAAATTTCTGCAGATGGCGGCGGGGGGTGGGGGGGTGGAACTGAGGTCTTTGCTGAGGCCATACCTCCTCTCTGCCTTGTCCTTGCTGGGAAACAAAGTGTACACAGAAGGGCATTTTTAGCCAAACTCTGCTCCTCCCTCTTTTTAACCATTTTCTAGTGGGAAGATTTGCAATAAGCAACACAATGCTGATTTCTTCATCATTTGGTCTGATTCTGCCCTTTCTCCTAGAAGAAGCTGCCATCTGGGTACTTGCGAGTCTAAGTGCTATACTGGGTATGGTGAAACCATCTAAAACACAAATGCAAGGAGTTCCACAATTAGGCTACAAAATTCCCAGGCTATTATTTCTTTCGTGTCATTTCTGATTACTGAAAGGAGTTAACTAGTGGTGATTGTACAAACTGGATACAAATAGAAAGGGAAGCAAAGTCCTGAGGCAGAGGTTTTAAGGGCTGGGTGGAGAGGAGCTGAATTGATTGCATTTCCGTAGACTCACTTCCAGAATGGTTGATTTCATAGAATCACTTCCCCAGCATCTACCCAGAATGTTTACATTTGAGTTCCCACTCCGGGCCTGGCACAGCTAAGCATCTGCATAGGCTCACTCTTCACAACAATCCTTTTTCAGTATGAATGTCATTTTTCGTTTTCTGCAGATGGGAAACTGAGGCCCAGGGCCGAGAAAAGCGTGTGCCGAAAGTCAGACAACCAGGTCCGTCTGACTCCTGAGCCCAAAGCGGCCACTACACATCCCCTGAATCCTGGATTTCCTGGGCACTGAAGGGGGCCAGAGTTATTTAAATGAGGCATTTGTTAGAGGATTTTTGTCTGAAGCAGTGGGGCTGATGTCATTGTCTGCAAACAATACAAAGAATCGAAAGCTGGTGAGCCCACACGAAAATAGGGCAGGACGCCCTTCCCCTTGCTTCAGGTCCTGGCTCTCCCTCTAAAAGAGACCGTGTCTTCAGCTGAAACTTAACCTAAAGACAGGCTCACAGAATGCATTGGGATCCAAACACATCACAGCGGTCTGTTATAGCAAAGAACTGGACGTCATCTGAATGGTCTTCAGTAGGAGACACTAAGAATATTATGCAGCCATCAACAAGAACAAGACAGATCTGATTGTGTGAATTAGGAGAGAATTACAAGCGTTGTTATTAAGGAGGGGAAAAAAAGGGGGCAGAACAAATGAACAGTTTGATTCCAGGGATGCAAATTAAAAAGCGTATGCATAGACACACGACATGATAGGTCATTTATAACAGTTTTTAGAAGTAGAAAAGTGCACAGAGACCTTTCAGCAGTGGATGTCTTTGTGATAAGACACTGGAAATGGGAGGGCTATGATATTTAAATCATTGTTAATCATCATTTCATAATAACAATTCTTTTTTAAAATATTTTATTTATTTATTTATTAGACAGAGAGAGAGAGAGAACAAGAAGGAGGAGCCTCAGGCAGAGCAAGAGGGAGAAGCAGAGTCCCCATGGAGCAAGGAGCCTGATGCGGGGCTCCATCCCAAGACCCTGGGATCGTGACCTGAGCCGAAGGCAGACTCTTAACCGACTGAACCACCCAGGTGCCGACATAATAAAAATTCTTTTTTTTTAATTTTTAAAATATTTTTATTTATTCATCATGAGAGACAGAGGGAGAGAGAGAGAGAGAGAGAAGCAGAGGGAGAAGCAGGCTCCCAAGGAGCAGGGAGCCCGATGCGGGACTTGATCCCAGGACCCTGGGATCATGACCTGAGCCGAAGGCAGACGCTTAACCATCTGAGCCACCCAGGCACCCATAATAAAAATTCTTAACATGTATGCTATGTTTATATCATCCTTGCACTGTCCTAAGCTTTTCCTGTCTTTTAATGTATTTGATCCACATGATAATATCGCAACGAAATCGGTATCATTAGGTCCATTTTGTACATAGGGAAATCTAGTTCAGTGTAGTTAAGTAACTTGCCCAAAGCCTCCTAGCTGTTGACTGACAGAGTAGGGGTTTGAGCTCAGGCACTCCGACTCCAGAGTTTAGGCTTATAATCACTGCACCGCCTTCCAGAAGAGTGTAATACAGGCACATAAATTACAAAGGAAATACTGATAAAAGGTTAATATCTAAGGAGGAGCACCCACATGACCTCTTCAGGGGCAAAACTTTCAAATTTTTCTAGCTATCTCTTATGATTATTATCTCCCTATTTTTATATGTGTTGGCTGCTATTTTTGATTTACCAATTCTAGAATAATCTACTGACTTCATGTTATGGAAGATAAGGACTTAGCTCTCTTCTATTGCTACTCCTTCCTTCCTTACTCCTGCTTCCCCCAGATTCAACTGCATCTATAGTCAATGCTTGAATCTCCATGATCATGTATGTATATATATGGGTTAGCCAAGTAATCAGCTATAATTGCCTTGCCTTATTTTTTTTTTTTTGGTCTTTCTTAAGTTAATAGTTGGCTTATTTTTTTCATTGGTTAAGTTTCCTATGAATCCATTCTTAAATTTTTCTAGATGTTCCATCAGATCTGTTTAAAAACAATAATTATTAGTTTTCAAGCGATCAAATATATTTGATATTTTATGAATTCCATTTTTCTGAGAGGACTCTCTCCTGAAGTTTTTAATCAAATGATTTTCTATACTGCTTGAATGTTTTTATCATGTTTTTCTACTGCATTAAAAATACTAGGTGAGGGTTTAAAGCAATTTTGAGGTGTGATGGCCTTGTGATAAACTGCACATACATAAATTGTGCAATTTGAGACATTTGGCATATGTATACATCTTTGAGACAATACCACAGTCAAGATGTCCTTTAGCTCCGAAAGTCTCCTTGGGCCCCTTTGATAGACATCCCGCCTGTCTTTATAGACCACATCCCCAAGCAACCACTGATCTACTTTCTATCACTATAGATTAGTTTGTATTTTCTAGAGTTTCTACAAATGGAATCATAGAGCATGTCCTCCATTTGTTTGACTTCTTTCATTTAGCATAACTACTTTGAAACTCATTCACATTATTGCATATATCAGTAATTTATTCTTTTTTTTTTACTGTAGTTTTCCATTGTGTAGATATATCACAATTTTTTTATCTGTTCACCTTTTGACAATCATTCGGGTTGTTTTCGGTTTGGGGCTATTACAAATAAAGCTGTTATAAACATTTGCATGCGAGTCTTGGCATGAATACAATTTCCTTTTCTCTGCATAAATATCTAGGAGTGAAGTGGCTGGATAGTAGGGTAGGTGCATGTTTAACTTTTTTAAATAAACACCAAACTGTTTTCCAAAATAATCATACCACTTTGTGTTCCCATCAGCAATATATGAGTTTCAGTTCCTCCATGTCCTTGCCAACTGTGATGGTTAATTTTATGTGTCAACTTGATGGGGCTAAGAGTTGCCCAGATCGCTGGTAAAATATGAGTTCTGGGTGTGTCTGTGAGGGTGTTTCCAGAAGAGAGTAGCATTTGATTCTAGACCGAGTAAAGAAGATCTGCCCTCACCAAAGTGGAAAGGCATCATCCAATCCACCGAGGATGGGGATGAACAAAAAGGTAAAGAAAGGGCGAATTCCCTCTCTCTTTTCTTGAGCTAGGACATGCATCTTCTTGAGCCCTTGGACTTTAAAGTTCCTGGTTCTCAGGCCTTTGGACTCAGACTGAATTAGACCACAGACTTTCCTCCTTCTCTAGCTTGCAGATGCCAGGTGTGGAACTTTTTAGCTTCCAGAACTGCATGAGCCAATTCCTATAATAAATATCCTCACATACATAATATATACATCCCATTGGTCCTATTTCTCTGGGGAACCCTAACTAATACACCAACATACTTGTTATGATCACGCATTAATTTTAGCCATTCCAATAGGTATATAATACTATTTCATTATAGTTTAAATTTAAATTTCCTGGGGCATCTGGGTGGCTCAGATGGTTAAGCATCTGCCTTCAGCTCAGGTCATGGTCTCTGGGTTCTGGGATGAAGCCCTGAGTCGGGCTCCTGGCTCAACAGGGAGTCTGCTTCTCCCTCTCCCTCTGGCTGCCGCTCCCTCTGCTCATGCTCTGTCTCTCTCAGGCTCAAATGAATAAATAAAAATCTTTAAAAATAAATAAATAAATAAATAATAAATTTGCATTTCCCTAATGATTAATAATATAGAGTATCTTCTTAAGTGCTTATTTGCTATCCAGAGATCTTCTTCTGTAAAGAGCTCATTCAGAGATGCCTGGGTGGCTCAGTCAGTTAAAGTCTGCCTTTGGCTCAGGTCATGATCCTGGGGTCCCCGCCCCAGGGCAGTCTCCCGGCTCAGCAGGAAGTCCGCTTCTCCCTCTGCTCCTCCCCCCACTCATGCTTGCGCGGGCGTGTGTGTGCTTTCTCTCTCTCTCAAATAAATAAATAAAAATCTTAAAAAAAAGTCTGTTCGAACTTTTGCCTAGTTTTAAATTGCATGGTTTGTTGTCTTATTGTTGAGTTTTGAGAGTTCTTTGTATTTTACTACCACAAGTTCTTTATCAGATATCTGGTTTGCAAAGATTTTTCTCCCAGACTTGGCTTGTTTTTCATTCTTTTAAGAGTTAACAAAGGAAAACTATAAAAGAAAAGCCACATGGTTTTCTCAGATGGAAAAAAAAAGCATTTAAAACAATCCAACATCAATTACTGATAAAAAAAAAAATACCCCAACCAATTTGGAATATAATTATGGGAATTTCTTTAATCTGATGGAAAGAATATAAAATCTTAAATTAAATATCATATTTAATGATAAAAGACTGAATGCTTTCCTCCTAACATCAGGAACAAGGCAAGTGTGTCTGTCCTCACTGCTTCCATCCAACACTGTGCTGGAGGGTCTAGCCATTTAATAAGGCAAGAAAAAAGTTAAAAGGAATCTCGATTGGAGAGGAAAAAATAATACTGTCTTTATTCACAAACAACATGATCATCTATATAGAAACCCAATAGTATCTACATAAATGTTATTAGAACTAAAAAATGAATTTAGCATAGCTGCAAATTACAAGGTAAATATGCAATTAAATTTCTATATGCTGGAAATAAACAATCAGTAACTAAAAATTTTTTAAATTATACAATGGGTAATAACATCATATCTGACAGATGTATAAGACCTATGGATTAAAACCTATAAATATTGTTTAAAGAAATTAAATAAGACCTGTGTAAGTAGAGAGATATAGGATGGTCATGCATCAGAAAATTCATAGTTAAGATATTATATCTTCTCAAATTTGAAGAAATTTCTTCTTAAATTCTTAACTTTGATCTATAGATTCAGTTCAATATCAATCAAAATTGATAGGCTGACATCAGAAAAGATGACTATCTACCATTTACATCAACATGGATAGAACTGGAGGGTATTATGTTAAATGAAATAAGTCAATCAGAAAAAGACAATTATCATATGTTTCACTCATATTTGGAATATAAGGAATAGTGCAGAGGACCACGGGAGAAGGGAGGGAAAACTGAATGGTAAGAAATCAGAGAGGGAGACAAACCATGACAGACTCTTGACTCTGGGGAACAAACTGAGCGTTGTTGGAGGGGAGGTGGGTGGGGGATGCGGTAACTGTGGGGGAGGTGGGTGGGGGATTCAGTAATTGGGTGATGGGCATTAAGGAGGGCACATGATGTGATGAGCACTAGGTGTTATACACAACTAATGAATCATTGAACACTACATCAAAAACTAATGATGTACTATATGTTGGTTAATTGAATTTAAATTAAAAAAACTGATTCTGAAATGTATCTGGAAACGTAAAGGAACTAAATTAGCCAAAAATACTTGAGAAGAAAAACAGAGTTGGAGAATTTATACTCCCTGACTTTAACTCATCTTAATCTTAAAGTTACAGGAGGGGTACCTGGGTGGCTCAATCAGTTAAGTGTCTGCCTTCAGCTCAGGTCATGATCCCAGGGGATCAAGCTCCACGTGGGGCTCCCTGCTTAGCGGGGAGCCTGCTTCTCCCTCTGCCTCTGCCTCTCCCCTTGCTTGTGCTCTGTCTCTCTCTCTCTCTCAAATGAATAAATAAAAAATCTTAAAAAAAAGTTTACAGCAATCAAGACGGTGTTGGGTTTGCAATTTAGCAAAATGCTTGTTCAAATCTTTTGCTTATTTTATTATTGAGTTTTGAGAGTTCTTTTATACTCTGAATACAAGCCCTTTATCAGATATTTAATGTTCAAATTTTTTTTTCTAGTCCCATGACTTATCTTTTCGTTTTCTTGAGAGTGTCTTTTGATGAGCACAAATTTTAGTTTCGACAAAGACCAATGTATACATTTTTTTCTTTCATAGACTGTGCTTGTGGCATCCTATCTAAGAAATTTTTACCTAACCTAAGGTCACAAAGATTTTCTCCTATGTTTTCTTCTGAAAGTTTTATAGCTTTAAGATCTTGAATTAAAGTCTGTAATCAATTTGAAGAAACTGAGAAGCCCAAGGCCCTTTCAAGTGATCCTGATCTCATGGCCAAGACAACCTTTAAGTTCAATGAGTTTGAGTGATTGTTGATGGCCATGTGTAGACTACAATGTGTTTGTTCCAAGTATCAGAATAACATTTTAAATTGGCTTAAACAATAAGAGTGATTACTGGCTCATCAACTGCAAGTTTAAAGTGAGGGTGAGCTACAGGTTTGGTTTAGTTCACCAGCTCAGTGATGCCACCAAGGTCAGCGCCTCTACTGTCAGCCGCTTCCTGATTTGAGTTCTTCTCGGCTCACGGGAAGGTTGCCTACACCTCCTCAGAGCTCAGCGAGAAAGGGGGACTGCTGGCTGGATGCCCCCATCACATCCCAAATCGGACCACATGTGTAACTCTGAGTGTAGATCGGTAGCCAGCAATAAGGATGAGATTATCAATGATTATTCTAGGTGTGAGCCACGTGCTTCACCACCAGAGGCAAGGGACAACCACTTCCCTAAAAGCGCACGGACTATTCAGGTAACGTGGCGATGGTGAAGTATAAATTGGGGTAACTTTTAGAAGAAGAGGGAATGGATGTTGAAGAAGCAGCCTGATTGTTACAGATGGATTTGGGGGCAGGGGACAAAACAGTTTGGGTAATGCCCTATATCTGAAAAAATTCAATTTTTTCCATAGAAATTACTATTATTTGCAGATTTGTGTTTATATACCTGGAAAACTCAAAACAGTCAAACAAAATAATAAAAACATTAAGAAAATTCGGTAAGGTGGCTGATGGCAAAATTAACATGCAACCATAGCTTTCCTTATATAAACTACTATCAATTAGAAAATATAATAAACATAATATAAGAAAATATCTCATATATATGGCAAACAAAGGGATGACATGCCTAGGAATAAATATTTTTTAAAAGTCTTAAGGCCCTATGTGAAAAACACTTCCAAATCCTACTGAAGTACATTTTTTTATTATTATGTTATGTTAATCACCGTACATTACATCATTAGTTTTTGATGTAGTGTTCCATGATTCATTGTTTGCGTATAACACCCACTGCTCCGTGCAGAACGTGCCTCCTTAATATCCATCACCAGGCTAACCCATCCCCCCATCCCCCTCCCCTCTAGTACCCTCAGTTTGTTTTTCAGAGTCCATCGTCTCTCATGGTTCGTCTCCCCCTCCGATTTCCCCCCCTTCATTCTTCCCCTCCTGCTATCTTCTTCTTTTTTTATTTTAACATATAATGTATTATTTGTTTCAGAGGTACACGTCTGTGAACAGTCTTACACAATTCACAGCACTCACCATAGCACATACCCTTCCCAATGTCCATCACCCAGCCGCCCCATCCCTCCCACCCCCCACCATGCCAGCAACCCTCATCTACTGAAACACATTTTTAAGAGACTTGAATAAATGCCTTGGATAAGAAGATTCAATGTTGAAGCAATGCCAATTGTCCCTAAATGAATCTATAAATCTAATGCAAGCTCAATAAAAATACTAACAGGATTTTTCTTAAGCGTGGGGAATTAAGACAAGTTCTTTCTAAAGTCTGTGTGGAAAATAAATAGGCAAGAGTAGCCAGAAAAATGAAAATTAAGAGTTACAAGGGAGGACTCATCTTTATGACAAAGTATCATAAAGGTGCGATAATTGAGTTTGTCCTTGTCTCCCTATGACTAAGCAATAGCTGTGGAAGAGAAGAGAGAGTCCACAAATGTTGAAAATATACCTTGAAATTCAGGGTACAAAAAGGGGTATATTTCATATCAGAAAAAAAGGTAGGCTATTTGATAAGTTTTGTTGAGGCAACCAGTTAGCAATTCCTTACCAAAAAATTAAATGCTGATAAATCAAAGATATAAGTGTAAAAAATATTTTAAAACCTGGCAGTCCCAGAAGGAAGACTAATCTGTTTTAGTCTATTTTTAACATTCTTAGAATAGAAAAGAACTTTCCAAGCAAAGCCAAAACACAGGGGATATAAGTTTCACCCCATCAAAGTTACAATTAGCTATAGGGGGAGACAGTACAGTAAAAAAAAAAAAAATTCATTTTAAAAGGAGAAAAGTCAAGAAAAATGTTTAAGACACATTTCACAGAGAGCTAATTTCCTGAATATGTAAAGAGTCTACAAACAAATAAAAAATACTAAGAGGCAAATGGACAAAACACATGAACAAGCACTTTGTAGGGTGCAAAATGAGTCATAAGTGACAATGCAAGTCATAGTTCCATTTTTTGAAATGTCAGATTGGAAAATATCAATAAATATGACAAAACATTACTGTCAAAAATATTGTCTTTTTTGTCATTCTCGTGCAAAATTAGAGTGTAAATCATTGCTCCTTCCCTGAGGAGCAAATTGGCATTGTCAATATAGCTTTGTTTTGACTCACCGACTCCACTTCTAAGTCTTTGTCTTACAGATATTCTTGTACAAGGATGTTCATAGAAACAGTGTGTGTAAGCAAAAGACTGAAAACAACCTGAATGCCCCTCATTAGGGAGCCAGTTAAATAAATTATGATCCATTCATACAGTGGAGCCCTACTGTAGCAAAATAATGATTTTGAAATATCAGCCAGTGTATTTATTTTCCTGCTGGCTATTTTTTTTTTTCTTTTCCTTTTTTCTTCCTCTGTGCCTGGGTTGTGAAGGTGGGTTGTGAAGGAGGTCCAGGCTTGGGAGAGGTGCTCGTACTGCCTCTGGGTAGGGAAGGCTGATGCAGCCTAGAGCACAGAAGTCATTTTTCAGCTTTGATGACTGGCCCTTAATAAAGTTCAGAGGGAAGCCATGATTTTGAAGGTTCACCGTCTCCTGAAATAGAAAAGGGACTTCTCAGAACTCCCAGAGCTGGATTTTCCTATTTCCGGGACCAAAGTTTGGGGGATAGGCCACAGAGTAAAAGACGATAAAATGACATATAAGGAATGACTGCAAGGTGCCACCTGCCTAGTGCAGGAAGCAGTCAGCAAGGAGGGGCTGGAGAGGAGAGGGGAGAAGCTGGGTAGGGCGAGTATTCAGAAGGGCAAGTTTGGCTCCCCTTCCAGGGAGCATGAAGACTGGGGAATCAGACCATCTTGGGGCTCTTGATCTGCTCTTCCAGGATAGTCCTACAGAGATGATAAAACCTTTAGCATAATGTCATGTCCCTGCTGGCTTGAGAACAACCAGGAGCCCTACGTGAAAGAGTAGGTAAACCTGAGGCCAGTCCTCAGACCCCACAGATCTCAGTGTGATGTGTAGAAAGCACCCAGGAGTCCCCAAGGAGCTATGGAAGCTTAAGACAAAAAACCAGAGGGTGGAATCTTGATTCTGAAGACATTGTCAATCTCTGAGCACAGTGCCAGCAATTTGTGGGGCCAGCCAATCTCCATGGACCCCAATGGGGGGTGCGCCAGCAGCTGACCACACTGCAGGAGATTCTACCAAAAAAAAAAAAAAAAAGTGTAGAACTGTGTAACCTTGTATTTGCAATGCCCACTGACAGAAAGAGGCATAAGAAAGATTCCAGTGGTTATACCTGGGGAAGGGGCTTACAGGATTGAAGGTTCGTCAGGTCTACGCAGACTCAGGGCAGATGTGAACTCCCCAAGACAAGGGTCAGTATTGCCTCCCAGTAGACTAAGGACTCACTAAGCTCGAGGTCATCGTCTCCCCTATCAGACTGGGGCTCTGTGAAGGCAAGAAATATGCCTTCCTCAGCAGGTGCTGGGTCTGGGGGCTTCCTGATTGTGTCTGTCAAGACCGTGGTGATGACCTCACTGAGTCCTACCCCCCTGGCCACTAGCCACCCCCTCCCAGACCTTAGTAAATGTAGTCTGAAGGTGATAGTAAGTCATGGCTGGATGGGGACTGAGTGATGGCTGAAAAGGTGGGTCCACAAGTGAACCTCACAAGCCTTGTAGGAAGGAGAGTCTGGTTTATGCCCTTTGTCCCAGTGTGGTTATTAGTAACATCCCCCTGTACTCTTAAAAGTGTCCTGGTTTCGATGATTAATCATATGGTCACTATTTCTAAATAATTTGCATAGAGTTCCCCAAAACTTCTGGAAGGGAGAGTCAAGGTTGTTCTCCCTTTGGTTTCCCCAATACCGCAGCTCTGGTTCAACATGCACTCCCCCATCATCTCAGGTGAGAGGGGTAGGGATGCATCCCACAGGGTCCCTGGCCTCAGGGGGCTTCTAGTCCAGCCAGGGACGAGGCAGGGAGGCAAGCAGAGAAGTAACACCACCAGATGGGGTTCTGTCAAGTGCTCAGCCAATGTTACCAGAGCTCTAGAATCCTGGCCAGTGTCCTCCAGGCTTTTCCCTCAGGTGGAGGTAATTGCAGACAATGATAAAAATAACAATGGCTATCCATTGTGTCGTGCTCTCAAAAGGTAAGCACCTCCCTTCAGGAGTCCCCAGACCAAGGTGGGGAAGTGACTTTGACCCTGACCCCTGGGAGAGCCTGGTCTGAAGGAAAATGCATAGCTTCACTCTTTCCTAGTTCCCAGATTGATGAGAGAAATTAGCCAAGCACATCACCATAAATTCTGTACAAAACTCTGCAAGATAATTGTCCTCATCCCCATTTTACAGACGGAAAAGCTGAGATTCAGAGAGGTGATGTAACTTGGCAAGGTCGTACAGGGATTGAGTGTCATGGCTAGCATTCAAACTCCAAATCCCATTGTGATGTGGTAGATGATGTGGGAAACAAAGGCAGAAGAAAAATTATTAAATTTCCTTACTACCTACAGCCCACTGCCAAGTCCTTGAAATAGGCAGAGTGACATTCCTCTAGGGACTCAACTGCCTTGATGTTAATACTTTGCTAAGGGCAAAAGGCAATCTTAGCCTGACGCCCTCCCCTCCCAGGATCCTGTAAGTCTACTTTAATGTATAAAAATTCCTTTGGAAACGTCCTTTATCCCTAACCCCCCCAAGATACATGTTGGTAATCATCCCCCAAGCATATGGCCCACCAATATGCATCAGAAGGGTCTCATGACTAAGGTTTTATTAGACGGTAATAAATGACTTTTTCCCAATAATAGCTAGCCCCCTCAGGTCCTGGAAACCTTGCTTCCAAAATTCCTTAGAGACTTATACACTATCCCTAATCCCCTCCCAACTTGAAAGTACGGAATGGGCCACTCCTCATAACCCCGGTGCAACTCTTTCTGCCCACGGGTCCTGTCTCCATGCTTTAATAAAATCACCTTTTTGCACCAGAGACTTCTCAAGAATTCTTTCTTGGCCATCGGCTTCGAACCCTAACGTCTTCCCTACGTCAGTAGACAATGCATCAGTGACAGAGTTTAGGGGAACCACTGTACCTTTTAAATCTATTTCCATCCAGAAAGACATGGGTTCTTCCACTCCTCGAGAACTGCGGGGGTTCCCATGGCTGGGTACATGGTGGCAGCTTACCTGGCATGTGTCCTGCCCACAGGTGCTGCTATGTCCACGGAGGCACCAAGAACCAGCTCCCACACCTCCTCACCCGGCACTCAGAGCAGAGATGAGACTGTCAGCAGCACCAGGAACAAGGCTCCCTCCCGCTGGTTCTGCTGACCAGGGCTCCTTCCAGAATGATGGTCAGATTTCCTCATCTTAATTTTTAAATCTTGTTAAATTATCTGCGTGTCTCTATGAAGACTCAAATATATATATATTTTTTTTTTGGAACAAGCTGAGAGAGAAAGCCACTGAAAGAGAAATAAACAGTGAGCCAGGTAGTTGGGGGAAGTGTCCGTCTTGGGTCTGCCTGTTTACACAAGCCCTCTCCTCGCGCCTCTGACCAGCATCCACCATGTAAGAGCTCTAGTTACTAATCAATATCCGACAGTGCTCCAGTCACGCCCAAACACCACCATCCTCAAGCATTTGCTCAGTCTAGAGTGCTAGGCACAGAAAAAGTAAACATCATTCCCTGACCCAAGGAACTTGTCATCTTGTTAGACAAGAACCTAGGCTCTGAAAAAGTCGAGGTGCTGTATAAGGTGATGTGTTTTTTGGAGCAGTTGGTGGTGGTGATGCGGTCCGGAGCTGATGGCCAAGAAAGAATTCTTGAGAGATGTCTTCAGTTCAAAAATGGTGGTTTTATGAAAGCATGACGACAGGACCCGTGGGCACAAAGAGCTGCTCCTCGCTGTCTGGGGATAGTGAGGAGCAACTGGTTATATATATACTTTGCAGTTGGGATAAGTAAAGATAAGGGAAGTTCCAAAATGACTTTCATATGCTAAAGAAGACTCACAGGGTCCAGGGGTCCTGGCAATTGTCAAGCTAAGGTTGGTTTTCCCTCCAGCAAAGCATTAACAGTTAAGACAGTTGGGAGTTTCCTGGGGGAAGGTTGTAATCTGCCTACCTCAAGTATTTGTCAATGGGCTGCAGGTTATAAGGACATTTAATTTTATCTACATTCCCTTCTGTTTTTGTTTCCCATCACATAAGGGACAACGAGAGAGCAAATAAAAGCTATTTCCCTTTTGAGAAGAATTTTCTTTACTCCAGAACGTAGCTGGCAATGATACCACTGGGGGATCAAGGATTCTGCTTTGGCTGCCTGGAGACCACCCACACAGAGTGCCCTTCGACACTGATCTAATGACTCAAGTGAATCAAAATTCCTCTCCTTGAATCTACAGACCAGGCTTGGAGGCTTCTACAAACCCTCAGATGTTGAGTATTGAATGCACAGAGGATCCAGCTATCTGGCTGAAATTTCCTTATTGCAGCAGATGTTCTAGAAGCAGAGATAGCGGATGGGGGTATCTTGGAATGCTTCAAAGGCCCTCAGTCTCTATAGAAGCTAGATCCTTTCCAAGTCCGGACACATTAATATCTGCTCTTCTCTTCTTCCTAGGTCTGTGGGGCATTTAGCACTCAGCCCCCTTGATTTCGTTGGAGCCGTCAGACTAGCCATTATTCTGAGTACAAGTTATATATAGTTCAAAGCTGGTGCGAGTGTTTCATGTTCTCTCATACGCCACAACAGTGACTCAGGAAGGCCACATGTGAAGACAGTAGAGCTCTAGGATAGAAAAAGTCTGAACTGCTCAGTCATCACATGGAGGACAGCTGCCCACGAGAATTCTATGAGCAAGAAACAAATTTTGCTTGGGTTAAGCAATTGAGATTTCATTATCAATTTGTTGCTGGAGCATGACCTGGCCTCTCTTGACTCTGAAACATCCAGGGTACTGATGGGGAGCAGAGGCTGGGAGGAGGGAGAGTCTTGAAATCCTTCAGTCTTTTAGACTTCTGTCTCTGCATTCAGTGCTCTTGTGTACCCTCTTCTTGTCTTTTCCCCACCCCCACCACCTCCCCTCCTAAGTTATCCTAAGATCTACCATAGCATTTCCCCCATCAGTCTGCCACTATAGACAAGGAGACTTACCTGAACACCTTGCTTCCTAATCTACTGTGATTCAGAAAACATCAGGCCTAAAGGAGATCCTGGAGCCTACCCAGTTCAACATTTTCACTGAATAGAAGGAATCCATGGTTTAGGAGGTAATGCAACTTGCCCAAGGTCATACAACACCTAGGTGATAGGACTGATACCAGGCCTCCTGGTTCCTAGGCCTGAACTTTCTCCTCTGTCTCTTCCCATTGACCTGGGTCCCTGTCTCACCCAGGGATGATAGGCATGTTATTCTTCATGTCTTGTATTAAGGAAAAATTATCAAAATCTTGAAATCAAAGAAAAATACACCATGTCCTTTAATGCTATAGCGGGACATTGTTTAACAAGCCCACTAAAGGGTTATTAATTTTCTGGGAGAATGTAGTTGTGCTTCATACTATTTGATTAGAGCCTAGACACTGAAATTATATGTACAGCTGTGGAATTCTGTCTGGCAAAAGAAGATGACTTCAGTGGTCATTAACCAGTTTTTATCTAGTCTGATAATCTTTTTCTTCCCCTCTGCCTGCCTGCCTTTCTTCCTTCCTTCCTTCCTTTGTTTTTATTTTTTTTTAAGATTTTATTTTTTTTATTTGAGAGAGAGAGAGAGAGAGAGAACGAGTGGTGGGGAAGGGCAGAGGGAGAGGGAGACGCAGACTCTCCGATGAGCAGGGAGCCCAATGCGGGCCTCAAACCCAGGACCTGAGATCATGACCTGAGCCGAAGGCAAATGCTTCACCGACTGAGCCACCCGGGAGCTCCCCCTTTCCTTTGTTTTTAAAAATACCTTTCTTGATGGACCATACTTATCTAAGTTCCACACGTGCTCTTGGAACTAGTTTCTCCATCTTACCAGTTCTCTCATTCATTAATGAATATGTTGAATAAAATCTGTAACACGTAGATATTCTATGTTTGTCAGGAAAAGTCATGTTTATAACTTCATCAGAATTATATGTTGACACCTGAGAGAAGTGTCCCCTGGTTTTGTCCTTTGGTGGCGTAGTGCCTGACCCAGAACCGGAAGTGTGAGTGTCCACCTCATGAATAACCAAATGAGAGCCTATCCAACACGATCATAGCTCATAGATCTGCACTTTATCAGGATCGTTGAAGACTCAACTCCAAAGAGAAGCTCTGGTGTAGGAATCTCAGGGACTAGGAGGATCTCCAGGGGAAATGCCTGGGCTTTTATGAGCCTTGCCTCAGAAGCACTCCTTTCATCTTCACACAGAAACAAGGTACTTCTGTCCTGACACGCTCATGGCCATACCTCCTAGCTCAGCAGGAGAAGCTGGGATACGTGTGTTCCTCGGAGCTCCCTCAGACAGACCCAGCAGTGACGTGTTCATGGCCCCCGAAGTTAGGAGGGAGAGGCAGGCTGCAATTCCATTCACTCATCCTTCCCCTAATATATCCCATCAGCCTAGCTGGTCATCCCTGGCTTTCAGTGAAACCCCCCCAGGCAGCCAGGAGCCAGAACAATCTACCCTGTCCCTCACCCACCTGCTCTATTTATGGCTTTTGTAGCAAGAACCCTGTCCTTCCGAAAGACAAGGCTTAGAATGGTGCCGTGGCCCAGAAACTTCCATGGGGGTTTCTGGGTTAGTTTTCCCTTCCACCTACAGGCACTTCCAGGTCCTCAAACACTTCAGGCCAGTTAGCTTTCCACTCTCCAATAAGCAGACCCTGATACCCAGAGGACTGCGGCTGCACAGAGTTTCTTCATAAGGAGCAGTGTCCTTCCGTTGTCCAGGAGCTTCACTTGAGCTGAAGGAAACAATTCGTTTTGCCTGTCATGATTTATCCTTCCCGGCAGCAGCCCAGTGTTTATCATTCAACACAAGGCTTGGGTAGGACTGAGTGGATCGGAACTAAAGCAGCTGATTTATATTCAGAGAGGAGTTTAAATTAACTGTGCAGAAGTCAAATCTCGCCTTGCCCGTGTTTGCTTTTTCTGAGCAGTGCCGAGGACTTACGCTTTGGTCCATCCAAATTCCTAATGGGCCAAGTGCCCCAGTTAGAGATGATTCTGTGAACATCCATAGCTTCTGAGAGCTGAACCAAGGATGATTCAGGAGAAGGCTTGGTGTCCTTCAGCTGGTGGCGGGCAGATGACCCCGAGGGAAGCATGGCTGCTGTAGGCTTGGCAAAGCTCTGACTGGGTTGAGTGACTGTCACCGTCGTCCATGGCCCTCCCCCGGCGGGGGCCTCAGAACACAGAAGACCTTCAAAGGGACTTTGAAGGTGGTGCTTTTTGATGGGTTGGATGCTGGGCCGGGGGAGTGGGTCATGCTCTAGATGAAACAGGACTGGCTTGTTTGGATCAGTGTATTGATAATGTTGAGGCTAGGCGAGATGAGTACCAGCAGGGGGCGGAGGGGGGGCTATTATACCATTCTCTCTACTTTGAATATGCTTGAAATTTCCATAGTTAAAAGTTGTTTTTGTTTTAACGGAAGGGAATTTTGTGGGCCAAAGACCTGAGAGAGAAGCAGAAGAGGTGAGACCTTGAAAGTTCATACTTAGAGAAGCCCCTGAAATCCAGAAAGACCCCACTATTTCCTGATGCTCTGCCCTGTGGGTTAATAACCTGCCGGAGGAACCAGGTGTCTGGAACCAGATTCAGCTGCTGATGTCATGGAGCAAACTGCTTGAATGGGAAGGTTCTGGGTGGCTGACACTTTTGCTTGCCTCCCTAACTGTCATTCCCCCTTTGCCCTCACTGGCAGAAGGTCACTGTGTTCAGCACCATGCTTGGGGGAGGTGGGCTCAGACCCTGGGAATGAATCATATCAGTGATTGGTTTAGGGGTGGCCATGAGACCTAGTTCTGACCAGCGAGGTGAAAGGAAAAGTCGTTGGGGTGGGGCTGAACACAGGGAAATATTTTCCTTTCTGATGAACAAGAGAGTTACGTTAGAAGAAATCTTTCTTTCCTTGGTATTTTTGCATGCTGGCATGGCCTTTCAAGGATCTCTGGCCTCCTTTCTCGTTCTGACCTCACCACCTATGAGGTTCCTCCTCCATCACACCTCTCCAGCCACACTGGCCTCCTTGCTCTCCTAGAACGTGCCGAGCAAGCTCCTGCCTCAGGGCCTTTGCACTTGCTGTTCCCTCTACCTAGAATACTCTTCCTCTAGATCCTCACTGGCTCCTTCTTTCACCTTCTTTAAGTCTCTTCTCAAATATCAGCTTCTCACCATTTAAAAAGATATCCTTATCTTTTGCTTCTTTTCCCTTTATCTTTATTCTCTCTTTTTTTATTTTTCTCCATAGCACATACTATGTTGCTTTGTAATTTCCCTATTTATTTTATTCTTCATTTCTCCTTTACCCATGAGAATGGAAGCTCCTTAAGAACAGGGATTTCTGTCAGTTGTATTCATTGTTGTGTCCTCAATACTGAGAAATGTGCCCCACACATAGCACTTAATAAATATTTGTTGGATGAATGAATGAATGGACACTGTACTTTAAGCTCCAACAGCCATTTTGTGACCATGAGGACAAATCAAGAACATCCCAGAGAAACAGACCTACAGCCCCATCATCATCAAGCTGCTGATTTAACAACTCTACCTGAGGAATGGTTGTTATTGAAGTAATGATATTCTAATAGTTGGGGTGTCTGGGTGGCTTAGTTGGTTAAGCGACTGCCTTCAGCTCAGGGCATGATCCCAGCATCCCGGGATCGAATCCCGCATCAAGCTTCTTGCTCAGCGGAGAGTCTGCTTCTCCCTCTCCCTCTGCCTCTCTCCTCTGCTTGTGCTCTCCTGCTCTCTCTCTGTCAAATAAATAAAATAAAATAAAATAAAATGATATCCTAATAGTTTAAGCCACTGTTGGCCAGGGTATTTTTTACTTGTTGCTGAAATCATCCTGGAGGATATACCCTTCAAACATGCTGGGGTGAGAGCCAAAGAAAATTTTATCATGCCATCCTAAGAGGATTTAGGCACAGGCTCTCTCGGGGAGGAATAGGGTATCTGGGCTCTGGTGTGTCTGGAGCATCTTCAGTTGAGGAGGTGAGCAGCCTGACCTCCAATGGCACCAAGGCAATGGACATTCCAATATTCACTTTCATTACAGATACCAGGTCCAGAGACTTCGAAGGGATTTCCAGCCTTGGTGTTCAAGAAATAACCTGTCTGTCAGCATGCCCATTTTGTAAATGAAGTAACAGAGATCGGTTGGCACTGGGCTGGGTCCCCTCTAGCCACACAGCTCCTGCAGCAGGACTGGACAAGCAGCAAGGACTCTTGCCTTCTCTCCTGATCTGCTTTCTTCCTATTTTCATGAGTTCCAGAATCCGCTGTATATCTGGGAGGCTGAGGATTCTCATACCACCTCCCTCTTACAATAAGGGGAGGTGGGATGTTGCTAATTATCTGGTCATCTGAACTTGCATAGACAGGTAAAAACAAGTCACTGGCTAGGACTCTGGGACAACCGCCAACAATGTTAGGAAGGCAGGGTTCAATCTGTTCTTCACGAGGTAACCAGAGGGCTCTTTCACGGTGTAGATCACATCATATCACTCTCCTGCTCAAGAACCTTCCATGGACTTTCATTGCTCTGAAATAAGAATCCAAACTTCTTAGCAAGGCCTATGAATCCTTGCTGGATCTGGCCGCCTACCCCTCAGACTCGCTTCCCACCAACTCCTCATTTCTATCTCACCAAGCTCCAGGCACAAGCTTCTCTTTGTTCCTGCCCCAGGACCTTTGCAACCACTGTTCTCTCTCCCTGGGATGCTCTCCCAGCTCTTTGCATGACTGAGTTGTTCTTGACCTTGAGGTCCCAATCTCTGTATTTCTTTAGAGAAATATTCTCACTTCTCTCCTTACCTGAAGTGGGAGTATCCTCCACATATCCACCTGCTATTTCATTAAGAGCTCTTACCATAGCCTGCAATCGTCTTGGTTGCTTATTTACTTATTTTTTTTAAAGATTTTATTTATTTATTTGACAGAGAGAGAGACAGCGAGAGAGGGAACACAAGCAGGGGGAGTGGGAAAGGGAGAAGCAGGCTCCCCGCCGAGCAGGGAGCCCGATGCAGGGCTCAATCCCATGACCCTGAGATCATGACCTGAGCCGAAGGCAGTCGCTTAATCAATTGAGCCACCCAGGCGCCCCGCCTATTTACTTATTTATAGGATGTCTTCCCAACTAGACTCTCCTTCCTTCTTAGCTGCATCCTCAGGGCCTTGTTCAGTGCCCAGCATGGAATAATGCTCAGTAGCTGTGCTGAGTAAATAAATAAAAAGACGAATGAATGCTTCTATTCATCTCCTCCCCTGCATCAGACCGCCAATCCTCCACAGGACCCTGGCCCAGAGACCCTGTGATGGCCCTGGACAAACCACAAGTGTCATAGCCACGGGATTGTGAAGCTCCAACTCAGTCCAAAGGGGACGGCACAAGCCAGCCCACCCTCCAGGGTGTGTCCCCACTTCTGGCCATCACCCCAATTCTGCCCTGAGCAATCTTCAACCTTCTGACCACAGGTGAGCTCTGTCTCCCCAGGTTTTCCTCACTGCTGGTTGGAGGAAGTAAGGCGTGGCCACCTTGCAGCCAACAGGGCAGTCCAGCAATGACTGAGGGGCAGCCACTGAGATGCTGGGGCAGCCCCAAGCAGCGGTCCCCCGAGGAGTCTGCCTGGGTCTTCCTGTGCTGGTTTGTTTCATGGGAACATAGTTAGGAGAGTGTCCCCTAAATCAAGTAATTTGGGGAATTCCAACGGGGAAGGAAGTGGAAACCCTCACCTTGTATAAAGGGTAGAGTTTGCAGTATTAGAAAGATAACTGGTGAGGTGACATGCACCCTTGCTCCTCATGCCCAACCGCAGCAAGGAAATGGCTCACACATGCACACACGCACGCACACACGCACACACACACACATGCAATATACACACATATGCACACATGCACACGCATACACACAATACACACACATACACAGTTACTCCCACAAAAAGACGTCTCTCCCTCTCTTTAGAAGTCTTTAATGTTTCAGGGAAAGTACTTCTCAGATCAGAAACTCCCTGGCCCGTATGCTGATGATTAAGGAGATCAGAATGACCACACCAGGTCGGCCTCTTGGCTGACACAGGCCCCAATTCTGTCTCTGCTGCAGATCTCCGAGAAATGGTTAATGCAATGATAGGGATGTTTTTCCTGATATCAGATTCCGAGTGTTCCTGATGTCCCCAAACATCCAGTTTCCCTTAATATGTTCCAATCCAGGTCTGTCATCCTTGTCTTAAATCTAGTTATAATTTCAGCTGTCAGTTTATTTCCCAAAGTGAGAGTAGTAAACAAGACTTTAATGAATCCATCAGAAGTGCTGCTGTGCAAACAGGAGCTGGGGAAGGATGGATATTGCACCGAGAAGCAGAAGTCATGGGTCTTGGGCCTTTGCATCACTCACTGGCTGAGAACCTGGGAGGTCACGACCTCAGGGGCTCAATGTCAGCATCTGCACATGTGAGCAATATTAATACCACCCTGCCTGGAGAGAGACCTCAGGTTCTCTGTGGTGCTGACTTGTCTCCATAGCACTGCTTCTGATGGGGAGGAGTAGACCAAAGACACAGCTCCTCTCCTCTGGGAATTTGCTGGTGGGTTGGAGGAAGTTCTGAATCTCTCTGTGCTTATCCACCAAGTGTCAGGGTTGAGCACCATCAGTCTTTTCCCCTAACTCTTGGAGAGGAAGACTGGTAGGAGACACGGTTTCCAGGATCACCTTTCTAGCAAACAGTACTAGGTGGCCTCACACTTCAGGGGAGGATGGGCCCTGCATCTGGCCCCAGGGATGGAGTTTGAATAGTCTAACAAATCATTGTTGATTCCTGTCCCCTTGACGGTTTAGTGGACATGTGTCACAGTTCCAGCTAAGGTGGCTTGCAGGAAACTTCACAGGGGTAAGGAAAGGAACTTCGAGAGAGGTTATGTTCTTTCTCGAGGAGAGAGATTCTCTCTTCTGACCTCTGGAGAGGATGTGATGGCTGGCGCTGCTGACGCTGCTTTGCCCTACCGAGGAGAGGAATGAATGTGCTGAGGATGGCCGGTCAAAAAAACATGTGTGTCTCTGCCCTAATGTTCTCTTCTTATAAGGACACTTTGGATCTAGAACTCCACCCCCCCAACACGCAAAGGCCTCATTTTAACTTAAGTATCTCTTTATTTTTTTTTTAAGATTTATTTATTTATTTGACAGAGAGAGTGCTAGCAGAGGGAAGGGGCAGAGGGAGAAGCAGACTCCCTGCTGAACAGGGAGCCCGACTCAGGGCTCGATCCCAGGACCCTGGGATCCTGACCTGAGGCGAAGGCAGATGCTCAACCCACTGAGCCACCCAGGCGCCCCTAACTTAGTTACCTCTTTAAAGACACTGTCTTCAAATAGGGTCACACTCTGAAATGCTGAGTGCTAGGGCTTCCACGTACGAATTTTGAGACCAGCCTTTCCCTTCCAGTGAGAAGCAGTCCACAGGAGAAACACATACTAATTTCCACTGCAAGTGAGAAAAGAGAGAGAAGATAGAGGAGAAGGAAGAAGAGATTAAGAAGGAGAAAGAAGAGAAGGAGGAAGGGACAAGGGAAAATGAAGAACAGAGGTATGCAGGTTGCAAAGGAGTCCGCAGAGAGATTCAGCGTGCGGGCACCACCCAGCTCTGAGGGTTTGCCCACCTGGACATCTGGGTCAAATCTGCAAACGATAACAGACCCGAGGAGCAAGGGAAGCCAGCTCAAGCCCCTTCCAGCCAGTGAATGTTGCCAGCTTGCTGTGTGCAGAGGGATTGGTGGTCTAAATGAAACCCAGCACTGCGGAGTTTACTTACAGATATAGCCGTAGAAGATATTCATAATTGATTGTGTAGGTTTAAATGCTTGTGAAAGTTTATTTATCATCTTAACCGGAATCTCTGCATGAAGTTCATCTTAAACAGAATCCTGATTTGGGGAACTCGGTAAGATACGAGTCATAATTAATACATTGAGATCTGGGCGAATTCTATTCTTCGTCTGAGCTCCTACAAATCCTACCTACTGATCAAAGAACGGGAGGTACAGAGAAAGAACCACACAAGTATAAACTGTTATTATGATGTGCTCCAGGTGAATAATAAATGGCTGCCTGCCTTTGTTTTTCAGTCCTCCCTGTTATGGACTCAGTTCCAAGACCCAGAAGAGATGACAGTGAGCAACCAAAGGAACACATTCAGGACAAGGCAGCTAGAGTGTCCATCATTTCCACTGTGCTCACCCATTGCTGAGTGACAGACAGATCACAGCCTTGGGCAAAAGCAACATAGATTAAAAAAAAAAA